>NC_057387.1:110315885-110664963 GCF_019320065.1 Cervus canadensis
CAGATCACCAGCCCAGGTGGGATGCATGAGACAAGTCCTCAGGCCTGGTGCACTGGGAAGACCCAGAGGGATCGGGTAGAGAGGGAGGTGGGAGGGGGGATCGGGATGGGGAATACATGTAACTCCATAGCTGATTCATGTCAATGTATGACAAAACCCACTACAATATTGTAAAGTAATTAGCCTCCAACTAATAAAAATAAATGAAAAAAAAATAAAATGCATTGGCTAGATTCAGATTTATCCATAAACCAGATTTATTTGTAAATTATGAAATTCATGCCCTGTCCCTGGTGGGTCAGACAGGAAAGAATCTGCCTGCAGTGCAGGAGACCTGGGTTCAATCCCTGGATTGGGAGAAGACCCCCTGGAGAGGGAAATGGCTACCCATTCCAGTATTCTTGCCTGGGAAATACCCCGGGCAGAGGAGCCTGGTGGGCTGCAGTCTATGTGGTCGCAAACAGTTGCATGTGACTGAGTGACTGACATATCTGCCCAGTCCTCGTAGACCTGTTGCCCCCCTGTGGGGACATGGAAACACACCCCTGGAAGTCAGGTGGAGGTGAATACTGCGGCTCTGGGGTGGGCACAGGTGAAGCGGGAGATTGTCACCCCACCTGGGTCTCAGGGGAGGCTTGAAGGGACAAGCATTCCAGGCAAAGGGAACAGAAGGCATGACAGCTCAGAGGTGTGAGTGTGAGTGGCTTGTGGGAGGAAGAGCAAGGGGCCCGCGAGGAGGAGGATACAAAGGTCCAGCTTCATGGGGGCTCTTCCGGCTCTTTCTCTATTCCTCTCCTAATATCTAGATAACACGCTTATACTGCTTCTTCTTCTTAAGTCCCAGCCTTTTCTTCCAATAATTTAGTTTTAAATTTATATTGGAGTATAGTTGTTTTACAATGTTGTGTTAGTTTCTACTGCACAGCAAAGTGAATCAGCTGGGCCTGTTCCCGCAGCCCCTCTTTCTTGGATTTCCTTCACATTCAGGTCATCACAGAGCATGGAGCAGAGTTCCCTGCACGGTACAGGACGTTCTCATCAGTTACCTATCTCATACATACAGTACGTGCTCGTTAGTAACCTATTTCATACATATAGTCAGTCAGTTCAGTCGCTCAGTCGTGTCTGACTCTTTGTGACCCCATGAACCACAGCACACCAGGCCTCCCTGTCCATCACCAACTCCCAGAGTTTACCCAAACCCATGTCCATTGAGTCAGTGATGCCATGCAACCATCTCATCCTCCATCGTCCCCTTCTCCTCCTGCCCTCAATCTTTCCCAGCATCACGGTCTTTTCAAATGAGTCAGCTCTTCGCATGAGGTGGCCAAAGTATTAAGAGTTTCAGCTTCAGCATCAGTCCTTCCAATGAACACCCAGGACTGATCTCCTTTAGGGTGGACTGGTTGGATCTTCTTGCAGTCCAAGGGACTCTCAAGAGTCTTCTCCAACACCACAGTTCAAAAGCATCAATTCTTCGGTGCTCAGGCTTCTTTATAGTCCAACTCTAACATCCATACATGACTACTGGAAAAACCATAGCCTTGACTAGATGGACCTTTGTTGACAAAGTAATGTCTCTACTTTTTAATATGCTGTCTAGGTTGGTCATAACTTTCCTTCCAAGGAGTAAGCGTCTTTTAATTTCATGGCTGCAATCACCATCTGCAGTGATTTTGGAGCCCAAAAAGATAAAGTCAGCCACTGTTTCCACTGTTTCCCCATCTATTTGCCTTGAAGTGATGGGACTGGATGTCATGATCTTTGTTTTCTGAAAGTCGAGCTTTAAGGCAACTTTTTTACTCTCCTGTTTCACTTTCATCAAGAGGCTCTTTAGTTCTTCTTCACTTTCTGTCATACAGGTGGTGTCATCTGCATATCTGAGGTTATTGATATTTCTCCCAGCAATCTTGATTCCAGCTTGTGTTTCTTCCAGCCCAGTATTTCTCCTGATGTACTCTACATATAAGTTAAATAAGCAGGGTGACAATATACAGCCTTGACGTACTCCTTTTCCTATTTGGAACCAGTCTGTTGTTCCATGTCCAGTTCTAGCTGTTGCTTCCTGACCTGCATATAGGTTTCTCAAGAGGCAGGTCAGGTGGTCTGGTAGTTCCATCTCTTTCAGAATTTTCCACAGTTTATTGTGATCCACACAGTCAAAGGCTTTGGCATAGTCAATAAAGCAGAAATAGATGTTTTTCTGGAACCATTTTGCTTTTTTGAAGATCCAACGGATGTTGGCAAGTTGATCTCTGGTTCCTCTGCCTTTTCTAAAACCAGCTTGAACATCAGGAAGTTCACAGTTCACGTATTACTGAAGCCTGGCTTGGAGAATTTTGAGCATTACTTTACTAGCGTGTGAGATGAGTGCAATTGTGTGTAGTTTGAGCATTCTTTGGCATTGCCTTTCTTTGGGATTGGAGTGAAAATTGACCTTTTCCAGTCCTGCAGCCACTGCTGAGTTTTCCAAATTTGCTGACTTATTGAGTGCAGCACTTTCAAAGCATCATCTTTCAGGATTTGAAATAGCTCAACTGGAATTTCATCACCTCCACTAGCTTTGTTTGTAGTGATGCTTTCTAAAGCCTACTTGACTTCACATTCTAGGTTGTCTGGCTCTAGGTGAGTGATCATACCATAGTCATTGTCTGGGTCATGAAGATCTTTTTTGTACATTTCTTCTATGTATTCTTGCCACCTCTTCTAAATATCTTCTGCTTCTGTTAGGTCCATACCATTTCTGTCCTTTATTGTGCCCATCTTTGCATGAAATGTTCCCTTGGTATTTCTCATTTTCTTGAAGAGATCTCTAGTCTTTCCCATTCTATTGTTTTTGTCTATTTATGTTCTCATCAGTCACCTGTTTCATGCATAAAGTAAGTTCTCATGAGTTGTCTATTTTATACACGGTATCAATAGTGTGGATATGTGGATTCTAATCTGCTTCTTGACTCATCAAGAAGCTCCTGACACAAGTGCCTGACTCCCTGTGAAGGTAGAGGAGGATTTTGCTCTCCCACTTTTCTTTCTTCATCCAAGATGTTACGATCAGAGGTGAAGGGAGCCAGGCTTTCTAAATCCTGATCGTGTGCTGATTTAAAAAACAGTCATGGAATTTAGAAAGATGTTAATGATGACCCTATATGTGAGACAGCAAAAGAGACAGAGATGTAAAGAAGTCTTCCAACAAAGGGCAGGTAGTCTGAATGTTAAAAGCATTTTTGTGAATTAAAGAAAGCCAGATATCTCGAGTTAAGGAACTTAGCGCTGTTCCGTGGACAGGAAGATGCAAGAGTCTGGGCTCGCTGAAGTCATTCGTTCACATGCATCTCAGCTCTCTGGGGCCGGCGTCCTGTGTGTCTCACATCCTGAGTTCCTCGGTGCTCACCGTAGGGAGTGGCCGCCGCCTCATGGCTGCCAGACCAAACAGGCATTTGTTCTCCTTCCTGAGTGCCCTTAGGGCTCAGAAATTCACATCTGGAGGGCTGGAACCGCTGATGGCTGTGACACCCGTGTTTACTGATGTGGCAGGAATACTCCATTTCTCAAGTGTAAGACACTACTGAGATGTACCTCGCACCCGAGACTTCCCTCTGCACTGGCGGCTACTCTCAGGACCCCCTGGAGGCTGGGCTCCACATGGTGAGGGAGTAACAGGAGAATGAAGGAGAGACAGGCAGGAAGCCCCAAGGACAGCCAGCAGGGCTCCAGAAAAGGGGGGGGGGTGTTTAGAAGCAAATGAGCTGACAGTTCAAAGGCCTGGAAGGTATCTCGAAGGCTGGTGATAGATACAAAGAATATGAGACAAGAGACGGTGTGTGCAGACCAGGACATAATGTCCTGTGACAAAGGGCAGCTTCTGTGTGGGGCCTAGCCCTGATTTCCAGGGGCACTCCAGCCGGGCCTGGACTCTGCAGGAATCGTGGACTACCGCGATTCCTGGCCAGGTCCCTTGGAAGTGGCTGTGGCCAGACTAAGAAGCCAGCCAGCTGGTGCCACTGTCCCCACCCGCCCACCAGCTCCGCCCCTGGGTGTGTAGTGAGCCTCAGATGGCATGGGCCGCCCGTGCACCCCCAGGCGAGCACTGCACGTGCCCACCGGAGCCAGTCAATATTTGCTGAGGGAGTATGTAAGCGAGTGGGCATTTGACAGAAGCAATAGAGTTGCCGTGTGACCCTGCAATCCTACTCCTGGGCATGTATCTGGACAAAACTACAGTGTGAAAAGATACATGCATCCCAGTGTTCACAGCAGGGTTATTTACAGTAGCCAAGACATGGAAACAGCCTGAATGTCCACTGACAGATGAATGGATAAAGAAGATCTGTCCCATATGTACAATGGAATAGTTCTCAGCCACAAAAAGAATGAAATAATGCCATTCTCAGCTCCATGGATGGACCTAGATATCATCATATTAGGTGAAGTAAGAAGGAGAAAGACAAACACCATATGATACCACTTACATGTGGAATCTAAAATATGACACAAATGAACTAATCTTCAAAAGAGAAACAGACTCGCAGACATAAAGAACAGATGTATGGTTTCCAAGAGGGGGGTGGGGGTGGGGTGGGGGAGGGTTGGATTGGGAGTTTGGGATTAGCAGAGCAAACTATTATATACAGGATGGATAAACAACAAGGTCCTACAGTACACAGCAGAGGGGGATACATCCAACACCCTGTAATAAACCATAATGGAAAAGAAAAGGGAAGAGTTGATATTCTCAGCCTGAATGATGGCAGGTCTCCGACCGTACCTGCTGACTGGGCTGAGTGATGTTTATGTCTTCCCGGTTGTTGTAAAGAGAAGTGAGATGGGTGTGAAAACACGCCTTCCGTGTCGTGGGCGCCTGATCAATGTTAATTTACCCTCTGACCTTCTCCCCCCCCCCCATTAAAGCAGTTGCCAAATCCTTCTGAGGTCATCCTTTCTTAGTGCTTCTGCCTTAGCTCTGCGTCTCTGGCCAAGTGGGACCCTGGCCACTAGTGGTGAGCGAGAGAACTGCAGGAGAGACACAGACATTCTTATTTTACTGAAGCAGCCAGCCCATCAAACCTGCCATGACTCTGATAGAGTTGCTAAGGGTGAGGCTCAACTAACTGGGGGTAGAAACCATGCATCAATTAAAAATACATATTAAGTAAATAACAGTCCCACTGCAGTCCAGCTAAGGCCAGATAAAGAAGGAGCCACATGCGTGACTCAAGCGTGGAAATATTCTACTTCACACCCTTATGGCATTTCTCAGGAGTTTCCAAATAGCACTAATGACCAGGGTCACCCTGGCAGGTCATTCTGTTTTGGGATTTATTGTGAGGGTGGAGTGGAACCAAAGGAATTGGACAACCATTCCAGTAAATTTTAATGAGAACATCTCAAAGGCCAGTTCATACACTTGCCAAAAGAGCCAGATTACATTCTGAACATGGGACAAAAGAATTAGGTGTCAGCATGCAGGCACGTGTCTTAGTCTAATAGGATCACAACGTTTTACTGTACATACGGCACTGATTTTCTTAATTTAAACAATCCAGGGGAAATCCTTCTTCCCCTTCATTCCAAGGAAGAGAAGGTTCAGCTGACGTCTCAAGGGTTTAAAACAGAACAGAGGTTGAGACATATTCTGATCTTGCTCTTTTACCACCTATATGCTTTGAAGCCACTCAAAGCAATTTTAAAAGCGAGACAGACAGACAGACTTCGTAGTGAACTGCATGTTTGCAGCCTCTGGAGTTTGAGTAAACTCCAGGAGACGGTGAGGGACAGGGAAGTTAGATGTGCTGCAGTCCATGGGGACGCAGAGTCAGACACGGCTGAGCGAGTACACAACAAAAGCCTCTCACGACTGGGCACCGACGCCTGCCCAACGAGGACACGCCAGTCAGCACACCCGTCCTGGTAAACTGACCTTTGTAGACGTTATTTCCTTCCTCCATCGTATGAAGGAAGACACTCGGTGACATTTTCCACATCTCATCTTCTTCCTGGTGGAGCAGAATGACACACCCGTTAACGACAGGCATAGCTTATCTGCTGCGGTCAGACACGGAACGGCGCGCACACACGTGGTGACGGTGACTGCGCAGAGCACGTGTTCGCTCCTGGTGTGTGGGGTGAAGGTCCGGCCCCTCGTCCATCCACCTGGGCGGTTTCCCTGCTGACGGTCTGAGCGGGGGGCGCTGTGTCCACTGACCAGGGCGGGGATGGTTTGAGACTTAGGTCCACCGGCGGGCTCACAGGGGCCTTCCTGACTCAGGCACCTCCCTGTGGTGCCCACTAGCCCTGAGCTGGGTCCTGTCCTCTGAGGTCTGGCTCCTTCCTTCCTCCGAGAGCTGTCGCCCATCCGAGTCCTGCCGCTTCCCTTTGCCATGTTGCCGTGACCCAGCTTCGGGGCTGCTCCCCATCTCCCTTCTGCTCCACTACCTGTCAGGTCGGGCTCTGCAGGAGCCGCGGACTGCTCCTTTCTTTGCTGGCCTGTCCCCTCCCCGGGCCAGGAAGCCAGTCCTGAGCCCCAGCTTGAGCTGGAGTCCCGGCCTCCCGCCTAGAGGCTGGTCCTGTCGGCCTCCCTGCCCTGGGCCTCCGCTGCAGAGACAGCTCAGCCACCCAGAGCAGCCAGGCCAGAGCTGCAGGGACCCCAAGCTCTGCAGGCAGAGGCCCTGCCCTGATCCACAGCAGAGACACCCCCCGCCCTACGCCACCAGGGCTGCTCTCAACCGTGAACAGCAAGATCTTGCAAAGCCCCAACTGACATTTCTGGGCCATCATGTTTACACTGTATGAAGTGTCAAGTGCCCGATGACCTGGTTCTTGTCCCCCCACAAAGGACAAAGGAAGGATGCTTGTCTACATGATGTCCATGGGGAGTTTTCCAAAGCACCTGAAGCTCTCTGTGTGGCTTGCGGGAGGAGCGGCAAGAAAAGGACAAGCTGCTCTGGTGGGTCAGGGTAGAGGACGTGCCCTCTCTTCCAGGACCCTGGGGCCACACGCCCTGGTGGTTGGGCAGCGCCTGCCCTCGTACCGGCTCCCTCCCCACTCTCCTGCCCCGACTCCACGACTCCACGTGGCTGTCAGGAGGATACAGGAAGGACAGCTCCCAGGAGTGATGAGAGCACCCCTGAGGGAGCCAGGCTGCTGGGAGGACCCTCACTTCTTGGGATGGGGTCACAGAAGACCTGCCTGAACCACAGCTCACGGAATGTGCCATCTGCCTGGCAGAACCTGGGAGAGAACCTGGACCCAGAAATGCTGGGGGCTCCAAGCCTATGGAGCAACTGACGCACCTTTCAGGACCCACAGGAGGTCACAGCTCTCACTGGGGCAGGAGACCCACCCGTGCCTGCCCAGGACACCCGGTCCTCTGAGAAGAATCAGCCAGAGAAACAAGAAAGTGACAGTGCTGGATGAAGGCGTGTCCTTGGAGGAAAGAATGATTCATGGGCGGAGGGGCACCTAAAATAACTGACTAGTCTTCTCAGAGATGTACATCCTTCTCTCTCTCCAGGGGTCAATAAGCATTTGTGGATCTTTAGTATTTTTAGAGTCAATGCGTTACTGACCCGCGTGTTGTTGTATTGTTGCCCTTTTTTTTTGGGAGACTCAGATCAGTCTGTATTTGGGGAGGACGGGACGGGAGGAAGGGGAGGAAGACGAGGACAGGGAAGGGGACAGGGGGGATGGGGGAAGAGGAGGGGAGGGGAGGGGGAGGAGGGGGAGGAAGGGGAGGGGGAGGGGAGGGGGAGGAGGGGGAGGAAGGAAGGGAATGGGGAAGGAGGAGGAGTGCTACTCCAGGGAAGGGAGCACAGCTGCAGAAGCACTTTTCACAGAGGGACCAGTCAGTCCATGGGGGTCTGAGCTGGGAGGCTGGGCTGCTTTGGGTAGCTGGAAATCAGTAAGGCAGGGTGTAGGGGACGGGGCGAGCATCTAGACAGACAGGAGGCTGGGAGACAGAGCAGGGACGGACCTTGCAAGGCCCATGAGCCATGACCTTCAGAGAGCGTGACCTTGGTCTGGGAGTAGGGTGGCCACCGGGGGTCCCAGGAGAAGTCCGACATTTCTGCATCTGCTCGTCAGGCCATGACTCTGGCTGGAGGGCGGGATGAGGCTGGAGGGGGTGAGGGCTGCGCCTCCCCCCCCCCGCCCCCTGACCAGGATTCACTTTCCCATCTTCTTCTGCGGGAAATCCCCCTTAGGCCCGAGGCCAATGTCCCCTCCCCTGTGAAGCTGTCCTGGATTCTCCCAGGTAGACAGGACCCTCTGCGGCTCAGTGGGATTTGCTTATCCTTTCTGGCGCCTGCCTCCCCGTGTAGATGACCGGCTATTTGTGTGCCTGACTTTCCTGCTCTCTCGGGCTCTGGGGCCCTCGTGGAGGAGAATCCCATCTTGCTGATGCTTGGACCCTATAAAGAACCAGCACCAAGCCTGTTTCCTAAATAGGTGTTTCACACATGTAAATAAAAATGAGATTTATAGCTTTATTTGTACAGCTTTATTTCTATAATAAATATCAAGTTCTCAAGGGAAGCAAAACACTGCAGGACCGGTTTTGGGAAAACACCTGATCCCGATTGCACAGAATGACCGCGGCGCTAGCGGTTCCCATGATGTTTCACACAGTGATGATGTAACTGGGCAACTCGGGAGACACCTCTTAACCAGAGTGAAGACACATGGAACATTTCCGCCTTCCTTTTTAGAGATGGCTCTTTCTTTGGTCAATAGTTTACTGGATGGATCTTTGCCTTTGGCTGCTGTTTTGAACACTTCCCCTTTTGATAATTACTGCGAGAGAGAAATGCCACGAGGAGGTTTTCCCACTTCAACTCCAAAGTCATTGCTTTTTTCCCTGAATCTTTCACTGTGAAGGGGTCACACAAGTCCACTTGCATCATCAGGGTGCCCACCTTGACCAACGTCCCTCTCTGATGGAAAGTTCTCGGCCACAACTCCCAGCTCAGCCAAGTGACTGGGGAGAGTTCTCATGAGAGAGGCCTGCCTCTCAGGGAGCAGCCTGCCCATGAGGCTGCTTATCCTTCCCGGCGCCTGCCTCTCCGTGTAGATGACCGGCTATTTGTGTGCCTGACTTTCCTGCTCTCTCGGGCTGTGGGGCCCCCATGGAGGGGGATCCCATCTTGCTGATGCTTGTACCCTATAAAGAACCAGCACCAGGCTGGTTCTGGCCAGCCATGCTGACTCCCTCTGCCCTGGGGCAGGGACACACAGCTGGACTGGCCAGCGAGCAGCAAGGTGGGAACATGGGTCCCAGCCATCACATGGCCTTCTGTAGAGAAGGGGGTGCACAGGGGAGCTGGTCCCCATGGACATGGGTCTTGCAGCTCCCAGCTCCAGCCTGTGCCGGCCAGGACTCTCCGTCATGTGTCCCCCACGTGCCTGACTCCGTCTCATCAGCGGACCTAAGTGGGCTGCTGTTGCCACCCACAGACCCTGTGGGTCACAAGAAGAAACAGGATCTGAGATACACCCAGCCTTCCCACTCATTCAGAAATCTTGTAGACATCACGGAGGATCTGCTCTGTGCAAACACCCGTGAGGGACATCCGGGGAGCGGGGGCTGGCAAGCTGACAGCAGAGCCATGTTGCATGTTTTGCAAAAATGCTCATTTATTTTGCCAAGAACACAATGGCAACAATGGGATAAAATTTTTAAAAATCAAAGGAAATAAACTGCTTCCTCACCATCACTTTTATCCAATGAACCCTTCATTTTTCTTTTTCCTTTTCTGTACATATTGGCGATGTCTGTCTGTTACAGCATAATCATAGTGATATAATAGTTGTGCCAGCTGAGTAGGTGAAACAAAGCATTTACTTTTAATTTCTATTCCTTTATTTGGTGCCACTGAACTGCATTTTGTGTTTGTTTGTTTTGATTTTTTTGGCTTGTTTACCAACTTTATGACCTTATCTTATTCACCTGTAAACATTTCCTGAGCACCTACCGCGTGGGGAAATTTCTAGGTGCTGGGATGCCAAGGACCCTTTAGGCTCCAGCTCTGGGGCCTGCCTCAGAGTTCTCCTACACCGGGATTCTCAGACTAGTCATTGTTCAGTCACTCAGTTGTGTTTGACTCTTTGCCACCCCATGAACTGCAGCACACCAGGCTTCCTCATCCTTCACTATCTCCTGGAGTTTGCTCAAGTTCATGTCCACTGAGTCGGTGATGCCATTCAGCCATCTCTTCCTCTGCTGTCCGCTTCTTCTCTTGCTCTCAATCTTTTCCTGCATCAGGGTCTTTTCCAATGAGTTGGCTCTTTGCATCAGGTGGCCGAAGTATTGCAGCTTCAGCATCAGTCCTTCCAATGAATATTCAGGGTTGATTTCCTTTAGGATGGACTTATCTCCTTGCTGTCAAGGGACTTTCAAGAATCTACTCCAGCACCACAAATTAGAAAGCATCAATTCTTCGGTGCTCAGCCTTCTTTATGGTCCAACTCTCACATCCGTTGGGCTTCCCTAGTTACTCAGATGGTAAAGAATCTACCTACAGTGTGGGAGACCTGGGTTAAATCCCTGGGCAGGGAAGATCCCCTGAAGAAGTGAATGGCAACCCATTCCAGTATTCTTGCCTAGAGAATTCCATGGACACAGGAGCCTGGCGGGCTATAGTCCATAGCGTCACAAGTGTCGGACATGACTGAGTGACTAACACACACACTCACATCTGTACATGACTACTGGAAAAATCATAGCTTTGACCATACACACCTTTGTTGGCAAAGTGATGTCTCTGCTTTTTAATACGTTGTCTAGGTTTGTCACAGCTTTTCTTCCAAGGAGTAAGAGTCTTTTAATCTCAGATCAGTGGAAAGGGGTTAAATTCAGGTGGGGCCACATCTGTTAGGCTTTTTAGATGGGGGTATGCATCTAGGCATATATCTGCTAACATATAAGCCCAAATGTCAGACTGATCACTTATGGCTTTCAGATTATCTGAAGGGTACCTCAGGATCTGTGTCCTGGGGATGGGAGTGAGGTCGCTCTGATGGGGAAGAGGCTGATGACTTCTCACTGAACTGAGGGTGAAATTATAATCCACTTTTAGATGCAAGAGTGAAAAATCAGTCCAGAAGTGGCCTGGGGGCACTGTAGACAGACAATAGCTTTCAAACTAATCAAATTGCATAGAGTCAGGTCCAAGGATCTTCCCAGAAGAATTAACACTAAGCCAAATCTGTTTATGGCTGGAGGAAACATAGATAAGAATCTCCAGTATTTGTGAGACTGTGTGTTAGGAATAGGACAAAACCATTGAAGATAGTTCCAGGGACTTCCCTGGTGGTTGTGGTTAAGACTCTGGGCTTCCAATGCAAGGGGTGTGGGTTCCATCCCTGGTGGGGGAACTAAGATCCCACATGTTGTGCAGCGCGGCCAAGAGGGGGGAAAAATATATATATATAAGGAAAAGAGTTCCAAATGGTTGAACATATGGAACACTGAAAAATAACAAAGAGAAGACAAGAGCTGTGAGGATGAACTGCAGAGTGATTTTTTCCTGTGTTTTCTCTTCCAAAGCCAACATGAGGTCCAGAGAGAGGCAAATGAAATTACGCTGATATTGAAAGCATATTTGCAAAGATTGCTATTGGTCTGCAGAAAATGCCCTTGAGGCACCACCATTTTCCTCTATCAAGGTCCCCCTTTAAGGGGATCTCCTCATCTGTAAGCCTGAACACCTCTGTGTGTTAGTTGCTCAGTCGTGTCCAACTTGTTGCAACTCCATGGACCGTAGCCAACCAGGCTCCTCTCTTCATGTGATTCTCTGGGCAAGAATACTGGAGTGGGTTGCCATTTCCTTCTCCAGGGGATCTTCCCAACCCAGGGATCAAACCCGGGTCTACTGCATTGCAGGAAGATTTTTTTTTTTTTTTTTTTTAATATACCATCTGAGCCACCAGGGAAGCCAGTTTAAAACCAAAGATCCCTAATAAAGACCTGTTTGTTTTCTTACTGTTGAATTTTGAGAATTCTTTATGTATTCTAGATACAAATTCTTTGCCAGATAAATAATATGAAAATAATTTTCTCCTAGTCTATAGCCTATCTTTTCAGCCTCTTTACTGGGTCTTTACAGAACATAAAAACTGCTATTAATATTTTGATGAAATCAAATTTATCTTTTATGAGTCACGCTTTTGATGTTAGGTCTCAGAACTCTTTAGCCCCAGATTCTGAAGATTTTTTCCCCAAGGTTTTTATTTACAGGTTTTATTGTTTCATGTTAAAGTCCATGATACATCTTGAGCTAGTTTTTGTATCAGGTATGACACTTAGGTAGATTTCCACTTTCTTGCCTATGGATGAGAGACTAATTTTTGGAAGCCCACCAGTCCCTAAAGAAGAAAATGCCTGGATCCATCTATTTCCTTCTGTTCTTCACCATCTTCGTGTTGAGGATCCCCGGGTGGATTCAGGAAAAGAATAGAGAACTTCCATAATTTGAACATGAATATGTTTGCAAAGTTTCTTGGTGAGCTGATCAAATGAATATAGGATTGCTAGTTCAAGTTATTTTAATTTAAGGTGCTCTTGTCTACAGTTACAGAGAACTACCACAATGCCCCTAACTCATGCTATGAAGCCCCAAATAAATTGGAAATCCAAGGAGGGACACTGAAACCTACAAGTTCACGCTCCAAAACTTCTTCCAATCGTCTCAGCGTTCAACCATCTCAAAGACACCACAGAGACATTCACTCATCCTGAGATTCTTGGTTGATGGGGTGCCTACAGGAGCTCTTCCCCGCTGCTCTGGGGTCAAGAGGAGAGGCCCTGTGCGAGGGTCACGGTCCTGCAGGTTAGAGGTGGTCCCAGGAAGGAGATGCTGTCACAAAGGGGTGGGGGGGGTGGTCTCTGAGCCGGACAGGTGGGCTGCTGCACTGCTGACTGTAAAAGCCCAGCTCTTTCCACCACCAGCAGCGCCTGCCCTGTCCTCCATCACGTTCTCAGGGAAAAAAAATCCACAAGATCAACAAAACCCACTTGCTTCTCTTTCAACTTCATGAACGACGTTTGATTTTAAATGCATCATGTCCCGTGAGGCTGGACGCAAACTTCAGACTCGGACCACCCCGCCACCCCGAGCCCACACCTGTCCTTGGGTGGGACCAGGCCTTGTAGTCACCCCTCTGCTGGTCTCACTGCTGCTCCCACCCTGGGCCTAACTGACTTCGCTGCCTCAATCAATCCCTTCTCCACGCCCAGCCCCTCCCACGGCACGGCCACAAAGCATGGACCTTAGACTGCAACTTGCTGGGCTCAGTTCAGATCTACTCAAGTCAGTAGCACCCCGGATACGACCATCCACCCACCTCTCAGCAGAAGGCTCTGCCCGGCCCCGAGTCCTCATTCATTGCCTGCCGCAGCCTCCGTGGGCTCCACACATCACACACCCTCCCCGGCCTCCCGTTACCTGTGCTCTGAACTTGTCCTCAGGGTCTGTGGCTTGGATATTGCCTAGAATGCCACCCCCGGCCAGCCTTCAGATCCACTCACTCTCCAGGCCCCTCCCAACGGCTATGCTCGGCATAGTTCTGCTCCTTTGCACACACATCCCAGTCCAGTTCCCCCTCTGCCCCGCCCGGCTCCCCCTCTGTCAGTCCGGCTCCCCCTGTCAGTCCGGCTCCCTCTCTGCCTTCTTTAGTTCCCTTTCTAACCATTGCTGTGTCTCTCTCTCCCTCCTTCCCTTTCTGGGGATGTTCTGAATAAACCACCCTCACAACCTCCCCCTCAGTGTTTCCAGGGAACCCCACCCAAAAGACCAGTTACTGCCCTACTGATCTGCCTGTACCCCCCAAATTCTAACTCAGTCTAAAAAATAAAAAAAACAAAACAACCAAAAAGAGAGCTCACTTGATACAGTTAATTTTTAAAATCCTCCCCCACTTGGCAAGATAATTTTGAAGCGGTGCCTAATAGGGAACAGGGACAATTGGAAGAATTTCAATTTTATTCTAAGCATCTCTTCTTCTAAATATGCATGGGTGAGTTTGACACTTGCAAATTAAAATTCGCTGTTAGTGAAGCTTGTTCCATAAAAATCTGAAATTATCAGCTACACAATCTGGTCTTTGTTGAATGACAGTATTTTATTAACTAGCTATTAAAGAGTCACTTAATGATGAATGGTTTTGGACAAAAAAAGCAAAGTTTGAGTATTTCAGCATTTATGATGTAGTTGCATATGATGGGGATAATCTTTCAGAATTACTTAGACATGAATTTATATGAAAAGTACAGGTCTACAAAGTGAGAATATGATCATTAAAATAGGAAATGTTAATCTCTAAGAAGCCTTGGCACATTTATATGATGTTGGTATGTTTCTTAGGGATTGGATTATCTTTTCCATTGACTTTAAAAAATCTTATTCTGAAATCATTCCTAAAGCATAACAGGAAGCATACCTGAGACCAGCTATTCAAAGTTTTATGTGGAAATTAGCATTTTGACCCATAGAAAAAATATCTATTATTGTTCATCCTGGTTAGAGGGTAAAAGGCAGCAGACAGAGGCAACTAGCTTTGTTGAACTCACACGGGTGTGAACTCACCCCTACCCACAGGGGCAGAGCTGTAAGCTTGTTCTTTTGAATTTTGTTCTAACACTTGGTCATCTATCAATCGCCAGCCCCACAAATATAATCAGAAAACTTGGCAAAGATCTCAGACAAAAACATCTGAATATATCAGCTAATCTCTATAATGGGAAAACAGACCCTTTCCAAAATATCACACCGGGAACAAGGTTTAAAGTTCTGTAAGCCCATGAGATAAGGCAATAGCTGGTCCCGTGGGTGGGGTTCCCTGGAAACAAGACGGAAGACGAGTGGGTTGTTTTTTGGGAACGTCCCCCAAGAGGGAGGGAGGGAGAGCAGCAGCCCTGGGCAAAGGGGGGCTGAACTGGGCAAAGGGGGGCTGAACTAGGCAGGGGGGCGCTGAACGGGGCAGGGGGGCGCTGAACGGGGCAGGGGGGGCTGAACAGAGCAGAAGGGGTTGAACGGGGCAGAGGGGGGCTGAACGGGGCAGGGGGGCTGAACGGGGCAGAGGGGGCGCTGAACGGGGCAGGGGGTGCTGAATGGGGCAGAGGTGGGGCTGAACTGGGATGCGATCATGAGAAATTAGTAGTTGATCCCACAGGGTGCACGGGGGCCGGGAGAACCCTTCAGAGTTGTCCTGGGCAGCGAGAGGCTGGGTCTCTATACCCTATCTTATCCTTTTTTTTTTTTTTTTTTAAAGATGATTGTATTTCTTCATTTAATTAATTAACTTCTGGCAGCACCTCACGGCCTGTGGGATCTTAGTTCCCTAACCAGGGATCAGACCTGTGCCCCCTTGCAGTGGAAACACAGATTCTTAAACCACAAGACTGCCAGGGACCGCCCTAAGGTGACTATCCTTGAAGGCAGCTGCCCCGTGCGGGGTGGATAACCGCACTTCAAGCACCCACCTTAGACCCTGAATAGTTGCTGGGGAGGGACTGAGTGTGAGGGATCAGCGCCCCATTCTGTAGCTGGGGATGGAGCCCCTTGGTCCTGAGGGGGCGTTTCAGGGGTGGCATGCATTCAGCATCCACTTCAGTGGAGAAGGGGGAGACCAGGGAGAGGAGGAAGGGGGGTCTTTCTTCTCTTGTCCATGCAGTGAGCAACAGAGGACCAGGGTTAGAGAGGGACAGGGCAGTGGGGGCAGCTGCGAGATTCCCGTTCATCTCGTGCAGGGGGCGAGCCCCCGCCTGCTGTGTCAGCCGCAATCAAGCCCAGGAATTTATTTATTTATTGGCTTAGCTGGGTCTTCACTGCTGGGCTTTCTCTAGTTGTGGCGAGTAGGGGCTACTTTTCGCTGCCCTGTGCAGGTGTCTCCTGCTGCAGAGGACGGTCTCTAGATGGACAACTCAGTAGCGGTGGAGCACGGGTTTAATTGCCCCGCAGCATGTGGGATCCTCTGGTACCCGGGATCAAAGCCACGCCCCCTGCATTGGTAGGTGGAGTCCCAACCACTGGGCCACCACCAGGGAAGCCCCACTCCGAGGAATTCTAAACAAGATGCTAGCTCTTATCACCATCGCGATTCCTTGCGTTTTCCTGGACTTCGGATGTTCCTGTTTGATACTCTCCCTTGCTCACAACTTTGGCCTCCTGGGTCCAGTCACTCCTTGATGACACACCCTGATGACATCACCTCACCGTGATGCCTCCCGAGTTCCCAGGCGCCATCCACCACACCCAGCAAGCTGCCTCCCCCACAGAGAAATTCGAGAGTCTGACGGCCAGGGGGAGCCTGTCTCTGGGAATATGAGGAGCGTGGCCTTGGCTACCTGAGTTAGAGCTGGCTCTCTGCCTCTGGACAGAGTCATGGAGGGACATAACCTTTCAGGATCCGCTCTGATTTAGGTTGGGCTTTTGGTCAGCTGTGACGTAGGATCTGTCTGGGCAAAAGGCTACAGCACACACATTCAGGTTTTCGGATGGTGTTACCTTCCAGCTGGAATTTTATGTCCCAAAGAAGGAGTCTATGTTGGAGAGAACCATCTCCCTGGAAGGGGCCTCTCCATGTACCAGAGGGTAAAGACCCCTCCAATCATGCCCAGGACGTAGCACCTGCCTGCCCGCCCACCACCCAGCAACCCCACCACACAGGGCAGGCCTGGCCCGCAGTGACTCTGAACTCTGCTTTCCTTTGGGGATTAAGAAACAAGTCCTGTTAAAAACAGGTCTGAGACGTCAACATGAAGTGATAAATGGGAATGAATACACTTTGGAGGAAGTAGACAGGATTGTTTTGACTTTGTAGTGGTCACTTGGTGTGCCAAGAAATTTTCCTTATCTCTACCCTTGAGCAAGGATGAGTGGGATCATCTGTCTTGAGGAATGAACATTCAGAGCGATCACATATGTGACTTATGTGAGGTATCTGAGTTGTTGAAACCACTCCTCAGCCTAATAGGTATTTACAAGTCATAGAAAAGATGACAACTGACTGTCGACCAACATTTTAAAAAAACCGAAAAACAGCTGGGGGATAGAATGGTTTCCAAGGAAATGAGTGACTGTAGTCTCAACAGACTTCAGATTATTGCAAGGATTCAAAGCAAAACAGGGAAAAAGAAAGCTCCCCATTTTTCTAAAACTCCAAATACCTTATTTTTTTCCTTTGTCTCTTTTGTTTCCTTTTCTTTCTTTTCCTTTTTTTGTTTCTTTTCCTTTTTCTTCTTTTTGATTTTCTCCTCTTCATCTTGGCTTGCAAGAATATCGTCAAGAACCTGCAAAAAACCAAAATCATCACAGCACTTTAAGAGAGTCGGATTAAGACAAGGATTATCTTTCCGGTCTGGAAGGAAGTGTTCGAGTGGGTCAGGGTCCCTCCCGTCTCTGCTCGGCTCCGAACCCTGCAGAACCAGCCCCCTGGCCTCTCCACTCTGCCTGCCCTCTGCCTCTGGCTGGATTCATCAGCAGAGGCAGCAGTGGGGTCTCAGATGGCAGGTGGAGAGAGAGGCTGGACATTTCTGAATCTAGTTCCCTGCCAGTTCAGAGCTGCTCTGATTCCCAGGGGTCCCACCGACACCGGGAGTGGGGTGGGGGGGGGGTGTTCTCAGCTTCATTAGCATCTCAGCTGCAGCCTGCTCCAGGCTTGCCCACACCTCTTCCCTAAATCCCAGCCAAGAGCTCCTGTGTTCCTTGCCTAGACTCCATACATCTCTTCTCGGAGCTGGTTTCTTTCACCTCTGATTTAATTTGTATTTCCTACAAAAACCCACTTATTCTAAAAATTTAAAATATTGGTTAAGAACTTCCCCGGTGGTCCAGTGGTTAGGACTGCAAGCTTCCAATGCAGGGGGCCCTGGTTGGAGACCTAAGATCCCACATGTAGAGCAGCATGACCCCAAAATAAATAAATAAAATAACAATAAAACAATAATTTTTATAAAATAAAATAATTTTTAAGGAATACAATATTGATTAAAAACACCTAGTTCACATAGGATTAGCATCACTGGAGAATTAGTGGAAGTTTGTAAAAAATGCCACATGTGCTAAATCGCTTCAGTCGTGTCTGACTCTTTATGATCCCATGGTCTGTAGCCCGCCAGGCTCCTCTGTCCATGGGATTCTCCAGGCAAGAACACTGGAGTGGGTTGCCATTCACTTCTCCAGGGGATCTTCCCAACCCAGGGATCGAACCTGAGTGTCTTGCATCTCCTGCATTGGCTAGGTGGGTTCTTTACCACTAGTGCCATCTGGGAAGGCAAAAACCCCTCACGTAATTCCATTCAATGTGATAAATAGTCACTGAGTGCTCACTTGCTGTGACTTCTGGGAGGTAGAACGGAGACCCTGATGGGACACATACCCTGTTGGACCCTCGGGCTTTGCTCATCACTGATCACGTGACTGAGACAAGCCGCAGCACCTCTGAGAGGCTCAGTTTCCTCCGCCTTAAAACGGAATCAGCACTTCCACCTGGAGCACTACAATCGCCAGGCACGGTTCTAAGAGCTTCACAAGGGGAGCTCATTTACTGCCAAGCACGTTTACTGGGAGCTGTGATCAACCTGTTTTATCGATGAGGGAACTGGGGCACAGAGCGATCAGCCCCATGCTCCAGGACACACAACTAGTAAGTGGCTTGAGCTGGGATTCAAACAGGTGCAAATCGGGACGACCTGCATAATGTAAAAAGTAAAGAGGCAAGATGCCGAACCGTAGTTAAACATTTAGCCTTCAGTGTGAAATGCAATGTTAAACAAATGAAAAAAATAATAATTCACTGTTTCAGGACACATATGTGTGTGGTTAAAAGTGTAAGAGATGGGGAAACAATGGAAACAGTGGCAGGCTTTATTTTCTTGGGCTCCAAAATCACTGCAGATGGTGACTGCAGCCATGAAATTCAAAGACGCAAGCTCCTTGGAAGAAAAGCTGTAACAAACCTAGACAGCATATTAAATAGCAGAGACATTACTTTGCCAACAAAGGTCCGTCTAGTCAAAGCAATGGTTTTGCCAGCAGTCGTGTATGGGTGTGAGAGTTGGACCATAAAGAAAGCTGAGCACCGAAGAATTGATGCTTTTGAAGTGTGGTGTTGGAGAAGACTCTTGAGAGTCCCTTGGACTGCAACGAGATCCAACCAGTCCTTCCTAAAGGAAATCAGTCCTGAATATTCACTGGAAGGACTGATGCTGAGGTTGAAACCCGAATATTTTGGCCACCTGATGCGAAGAGCTAACTCATTTGAAAAGACCCCGATGCTGGGAGAGATTGAGGGCAGGAGGAGAAGGGGATGAGAGAGGATGAGATAGTTGGATGGCATCACTGACTCAACAGACATGAGTATGAGCAAGCTCTGGGAGTTGGTGATGGACAAGGAGGCCTGGCATGCTGCAGTCCATGGGGTCGCAAAGAATCGGACACGACTGAGCCACTGAACTGAACTGGAAGGATAAGAAATATAAGAGAATGACATATGCCAAATTCAGTCCAGTGGTTACTTTCGGAGAGCAAATAAAAAAGTACTAATATTAGACTTCCTTGGTGGCCCAGTGGTCCAGGGGTTAAGGCTCTGCCTGCCAATGCAGGAGACACTGCTCCCTGATCTGGGAAGATCCCACAAGCTGCAGGGCAAATAAGTCCATGCGCCCCAACTACTGGAGCCCATGCTCTCTAGAGCCTGTGCTCCACAAGAAGAGAAGCCAGTGCAATGAGGACCCCATGCACACAACCTCAGAGTAGCCCCGGCTCGCCCGCCTAAACTAGAGAAAAGCCCGAGCAGCAATGAAGACCCAGTGTAGCCAAGTGAATCACTGCTGGCTCAGTGGTAAAGAATTCGCTTGCAATGCAGGAGATGTGGGTTCAATCCCTGGGTGGGGATGATCCCCTGGAGAAGGAAATGGCAACCCATTTCCAGTATTCTTGCCTGGAGAATCCCATGAACAGAGGAGCCTGGAGGGCTACAGTCCATGGCGTCTCAGAAGAGTCAGACATGATTTAGTGACTAAACGATGCTGAATAAATAAATAAAATTTAAAAAGGGCTAATATCATTTTACCCCTAGTGTGCTGTGCTAAAGCATTCTCCTGGGATCAAATGTACACTGATTATGCCTTAGTGTGATTTACTGAAATGCTGAGGTTTATTTTCTAATATTGCATTTTTGAATTCGTAGCTATGTTGTTTTTAGGAGCTTAATTCACACCTTTAAAAGTGTTCATAACAGCTTTATCATGAACAAAGTAGGATATTCAGGCACCACCTGGACTTAAAAAAAAAAATGTAGTCCCATGTCCAAGTCCACATCCTCCTGAGGCTCACCCACCTCCCAAGGCTCTGGTGAAGATCCTGGGTAGGGGAGGCTCAGGCAGGTGGTGTAGGGAGGTGAGAGGTGACATATGTGTGGTGTACACTATTTGGTAATAAAAAGGATGTCGTTAGACAGGATTGAAAGTCCCTTGTTGTCAGAATAGCAATATTTTCCTTGGGGGTCAGACTCACCTCGACTCATAGAACCAAACCATGGCTGCCAGGACCTTCATGCTCTGGTGCGCTTATGGAAAATGGACATGTTTTGGCCTTTGGAAGTTTGGAAACTTTCAGAAACATATATAATATATATGTATAAAATATATAATATAAATATATGTATCTGAAAAGAGGATAAAATCCTTATCGTGAAGCATACACTTCACTGCATCAATTGTTTGTTTCACCTAGATCCTTACCCAGTTTATTATTTTCAAAAGATAAAATATTAACACCATCCACACTTCAGAAATTACAAACAAGCATGTAGTGAAACGTTTCCTCCCTATTCATAACTTATTTGACCATTCTCCTCCCAACAGAAGTCAAGGTTATCTCCAATCTTTTGCTATTACCCACAAAGCTGCCAGGGATCAACGCATGCAAATGTCATCTTGCAAGTGTGTGAGCATATCTTCTGGATAATTCCTAGGAGGAGAAATGCTGGATCACATGCATGTACAAGATTGTCAAACTGCCCCCACCGGTTTCTGCTAATTCACACTTCCGCCAGCGATGCGGGCAACTTCACGCTTTCCCACATGCTCACTGACACAGTGCTTGTGTTTGCCAGCTGAACGGGTGAAAAATAGCATGTCATCGTAGCTGTTTCAGTTTTTCGTGTAAGTGCCAACGTTGAATTTATTTGGCTTGTGTTCTTCAACTATCGTAAAATCTCCCAGAATTAGAGATGCACTTTAGTGCCTGTAAAGTCAGCCATTGTGTTTGGGACATCGAGGGGTCTGAATCTGGCTTGCTGCCTGTTTTCTTTCTGAAGACACAGGTCCGATTTTATTGAGCCGTATTTTACATTCTTTACATTTACCCATTCCATGTGGTCAAGTCAATCATTTTTAGTGAGTTTATCACATTGTGCAACCATCACCGTAAATCAGTTTTAACACATCTCATCATTCCACTATGATTTCCTTGTGTCCTTTAATTGTTTCCCTCTCCTGCCCTTCTTCTCCAGCACTAACCTACTTTCTGCTTCCATGGATTTACTCTTTTTGGACATTTCCTATAAACGGAATCATACACCGTGTGGTCCCTCGTGTCTGGCTTCTTTCAAGGTTCATCAAGCTTTTGAAGTTCACCCAAGTTGTGTTGTTGTTGTTGTTCAACTGCTAAGTCTTGTCCAGCTCTTTGCATTCCCACGGACTGCAGCTCGCCAGGCTTCCCTGTCCTTCATTATCTCCTGGAGCTTGCTCAGATTCATGTCCACTGAGTTGGTGACTCCATCCAACCATCTCATCCTCTGCCACTCCCGTTTCTTCGGCTTTTTCCTTTTGTTTGTTCCTTTTTTATTGCTGAGTACCATTCCGTTGCATGGCTATTCCACATCTCACCTACCCATTCACCAACTGATGGAAATTTAGGCTGTTTCAAACATTTGGCTATTATGAGCAATGCTTCTATGAATATTTATGTACATTTTTTGTGTGTGGACATATGTTTTCATCCCTCTTGGATTAAGTCCTGAGAGTGGAACAGAACTGCTGAGTTATTTGGTGAATTTGTATTTAACTTTTAAGAAACTGACAAACTGGTTTCCCAAAGTGCTGTGCCGTTTTATGTCCTCCACGATGTAGGAGGTTTCCTTCTTCTTGACATCCTCAACATTTGTTACCGTCTTTTATTATTAGTACATCATCCTAGTGTTATGAAATGTTACCTCACTGTAGCTTTAATTTTCATCTTCCTAATGACAAGTGGTGTTGAGCATCTTTCAATGTGCTTATTAGCCATTTATCTATATTGCTTTACGAACTGTCTTTTTGAGTCTTTTGCCCATCTTTCTTTTTTTATTAGATTGTTTGTCTCATTACTGAGATGTAAGAGTTCTTTGTACATTTTGGATATAAATCCTTTATCGGGTGTAAGTTTTCAATTACAATCTCCCAGTCTGTTCTTGTATTTGCATTTTCTTAGTGGTGTCTTTGGAAGTCCAAAGGTTTTGAATTTTGATGATATTCAATCTATCAGTTTTGTCTGTCAGTATAGCTTTAATTTGCATTTCCTTTATATATGTGGGGTTCATCGTCTTTTCATATGTTGAACATCTTTTATTATGTTTCAAATCCATTCAGATTTTCATTTCTGAGAACTGTCTGTTCATATCTTTTGGCTTTAAAAATATTGGGTTACTGAGTTTTTTTCTTATAGAGCTATAGGAGCTCTTTATATATTAGAAAAATGATCTCTTATCTGTGATACTCATCACAAATAATTCTTGCAGTGTGTTATCTGTCATTTGACTTTACTTGGAGTCAGTTTGGCCATGGAGGTTAAAAATATTTTTTAATGTAGTTTAAGTTATCTTTTTTTTCTTCTATGACTCCCGGGTCATGCAACAGAGGTAAAAAGGTTTTTTCCACTCTGAGGTTATGACATATTTCTTTGTTGGCTGCTTTTAGTTCTTTTGTGCTTTTGTTTTGTTTGACATTTAAATCTTTGATCCATTTGGAATCATTCTGGGGTAAAGTATAAAGAGACAGAGATTTAATTTTCTTCTTTTCCAGTTGACAACCTTGTTATTATAATCCCATTCATTAAATGGTCTTTTTACTTTTCTTTATACAAGAAGGATGACAGGCTTCTTTATTATAAACTAAATTTCCATGTGTATTTGGATATATTTCTTGATTTTCTGTTCTTTTTCATCTAATCATCTGCCTGTACCAATGGGCTCTTAAAAACATGTTTTAATACCTGGCAGGGCTGGTTCCTCCTCATTACCCTTCATTCTCAGAATTTTACTAGTTATTTCTGGTTATTTACTTTCTGCCCAAAGTTTAAAATCAAATTAGTCACCCTCTGCATGCCCTAACTCCCTACTCCAACAAAATGCTATTGGTATTTTTATTTGGATCGTATTGTACGTATAAACGATGTTTGGGGGAGCTGAAGTATTTATAACATTGAACATTCCTACCTAAGAACACAGTATGCTTTTCCATCTGCTCAATTTCATTTTTCAGAACGTTTTAAGCTTTTATTTCCACATATCACACTTTTATTATTAACTTTATTCCTGGATGTTTTATCTTTGTGTCACTGTTGCTGTTATAAATGGACTCTTCTTATATTTTCTAAATGTAGCTGCTATTTGAACATATAGAAGCTTTTTCTTTCTGCATATTAATTTTGTAACTCCTCATCTTCTCATGTTGCTTAAGGTTTTTTTTTTTTTTAGTTTATTCTCTTTGCTTTTCTAAGTTCAGAACATATCTGCAAAAAGTGATCATTTTCCCTCTTCCATTCCAATTTATCGCTCATTCTCTTGTCTAAGAGTGTTCAATAGATCCTGTTCATCAACGGTGATGATGACTATCCTTGCATTTTTCATGACATCAATGTGTTTCTTGTGAATTTCTTTAAGCATGATATTAACTTGTGAACTAAAAAATATTTTGTCATGTTAAAGAAGTATCCATGTATTCCATTTTTGTCTTGTTTTCTTAATATCAAGAATGGGAGTTGACTCTGTAAAGTGCCTTTCAGCACCCACAGTGATGAGCTTATGGTTTTCCCTCTTGGATCTCTTTAGATAATGCAATGTATTCACAGACATCCAAAACACACCCACGCTGGCATTCTGGATTTAACACCACTTGGCTGTGGTGTTTTGCTAATATTTCACTTTGAATTTTTGAATTAATACTCACAAGTATGACTGGTCTCAGGTTCTATTTATATTCCATCTTTTGGGGGATTTGGCATCAATGTGATTATACTCACTTCACAGAAAGTCTTTTTATTGCTTTTTTTTTTTAACAAATATAAATGACTACACACATGCATGCTATAATGATTATGCTTGGTCTATCTTTTCAGCTTCCTCCCCTTCCCCTTTCTCCTACTCCCCTCCTCCTCCCCCTCCTCCCCACCCCTCATTAGTAATAACTGCTAAGACTTCCTGAACACTTTCAGAGTGCCCAACTCTGTTCCGAGTACATTACATGTATCATCTCATCTAATGATTCCTCAGTCCAGGGATTCAGGTCTTGCTGGTATCTGCATTCACAGACAAGAAACCCGAGACACAGGGGGTCAGACACTTGCCTAAGGCTGCAGACCCAGTGGAATTCTGATTTCTCACCACAAGGCTGTCCTGACTCTTCACTCATCTGCCTTTTTAAAAAATGCTTATTGATTTATTTGGCCATGCTGGGTTTTAGCTGTGGCAACCGGGATCTTTAGTTGAGGCATGAGAACTCTACTAGCTGCGGCAGGTGGGATCTCGTTCCCTGACCAGGGATTGAACCCCGGGCCCCCTGCACTGCAATCTCTTAGCTCTTAGCCACTGGACCGCCAGGGAAGTCCCTCACCTGCCTTTTAAAGTCAGGCTGCTCTGTGGCCCCCATTTCCTTGTGTATTAATTCTAGTGTATTAACCAGACGTCCTCAGTCTTCTTTTGCTTTTAGTCTGACTGGACATTAACTCTGCTTTCGAGAGTTTCTGATGGACAATTTAGACATTCCACCAACATTCCTAATTCTGTAATTGTTACCCTTCTAAACTGACATGAAACATGTCTGGCTGCCTGCCAGGAGCTTTCAAGACACAACCTGTGCTGGGTAATTTAGCTGGAGGGACAAGACCTAAACACGTAAGAAAGTGAAATAACAGCACATCAAAATGACAGTGACTCTAGGCAGGCCGTGATGAACTGCCAAGAAGAGGGTGGTTATTAAGTGGGGAGGACAGGAGGGTGGCAGCTGACGTTGGCTTCTGACAGGGGACTGGGAGGGCAGCGCTTCCGCCGGACCCCGAGGGCTCAGGCAGAGGAGCAGAGGGGGCCAGGGATGCTGACCATAGGGTCAGCAGCACTGACGCGATCTCACCCACAGCATGGCTTTTACCATTGCTTAGTTAGCGCTTCACGTCACTTAACTAACTACCCAGCTAACAAACACGGGGCTTCCCTGGTGGCTCAAACGGTGAACAATCCGCCTGCAGTGCGGGAGACCGAGGTTCGATCCCTGGGTGGGGAAGACCCCCTGGAGAAGGAAATGGCGACCCACTCCAGCGTCCTTGCCTGGAGAATCCCATGGACAGAGGAGCCTGGCGGGTTGCAGTCCATGGGGTTGAAAAGAGTTGATCATGACAGAGCGACTCACACAACACACATTAGCCTGGTTTCTTCTTTGTCAATGATGTGAACAGTGAAGACGAGAACAGCTATTTCAGTTATCTATGGCAAGAATCAGCAAACAGTATCACATGGGCCAGATGTGGCCTGTTGCTCATGTTTGTAAGTAAAGTTTTATTGGAACACAGCCGTTCCTATTCATTTACATATTGTCTGTGCTTTCAGCTTATAACGGCAGAGTTACTTACTATTTATCTGCTAATGAAAAAAGTTTGCTGTTCCCCTATGGCAAGTTCCCTATGGCAACTTGTCTTCTTATTTCCTTAGTATAAATTCCTTAAATAGCATTTATGGGTCAAAGGGTATATTTAATAAACATTTTGATATTTACTCATTCCATGGCCCTCAAAAAATGTCATGTTAATTTATGTATCCAGCTACAACGTTCAGGAGTGACTTTTCCCCACATGTTTACCCACTCCAATTATTATCACAATCTAAAAATTTTAGCAGTCTGATAGGTGAAAGGAGATAGAGTAACATTAACTTTATATTTAAGTTTCTTTCCAGACAGTTTTAAAATATTACTATTTTTTTACAAGTTAATATTTTTTGCCTTCTTTTCTACCAAGGTGTTCAGGTCCTATGGTCATCACTTACTAAGAAGATGAGAATCACGTGTTGCCACATAGCCTTCAAAGACAGGAGAAAGCATGAATTTCATTAAAAAAAGTTTGAAAGTACATTAAGTGATGAACACCAAAAGTATTTCTGTGTAAACGTCTGTAGGGAAATAGCCAAGACCTAATAACCCTGCAAACTCATTAACTCTAAGGTTTAAAGGACTGCAATTATGATATAGCTACACTTTATTTCTCAAGCATATCTGTACCTGTTGTGGGGTCTTGTTGGAAAAAATAATAGCGGAACCTCCTTCTTCTTCGTTAGGGTAGTCAGGAAAAGTGCCTGTTAAGTTCCTGAGGAGGAAAAAAAAGGCAGAATAAACATCCAGGAGCGCAGCCCTCTCTGCTACATTCCTGACGAGCTGGCTCTGCTCAAGCTCACTGAAATGAGTGATGGTTATTAGGACGGGGCTCCCTGCCAGTTGCTGGCCGGACATGCAGTCTCTAAGGAGCAGAAGGACCCTGTGACATTCAGAAGCAGGTTTCTCTCCTCAAAGCAATTGTTACTCTGAGTCAGACCTCTCTCCTTAAAGCAGACTGTACTTTTCTGCCTCTTTTTTAAAAAAAAATTATTGCAATACTCCATGCTTGTGTTAAGAATGACGACAGAAGCACAAAATATTTCTTCCTGTTTAAAATGTAGGATAAACACAGGATTTTGAAATAAAACAGAAACATGGTGTTGTTCAAATTACAGACTTGGTACTAGTGCATGAAATAGGCATGCATGCTTTAGATTTCAGTGAGTCTAAGCCCCACGTGTTAAGAGATAGGAATAGTCATTGTTTTCTGTAGCCATATAGTTTCTATGTTTTAAAAAGCAGAGTTTGAAATTTAATGTTGAGAAATTTCAGAAGGGATACAAAGTTAATTTTCCCAAGAGAAACTACCTGGACATGAGTGTTATATTTATTACATATAGAGAAAGAAAAACTTTATCAAGTTAGTTCCATTAATCCAGAATCTAAGGGTTAGAAGAGATGCCCATGCTCAAGATGACTCTATGTTCTCAAGCTTTTGGCCTTAGTTGCTCTTGACAATATTTTTTAAAAAAACAAGTTCTATTTATTTGTTTTTAAAATTCTTGGCTGCACCTTGCATCAGGTGGGATCTTAGTTCCCTGACCAGGGATCAAATTTGCACCTCCTGCATTGGAAGGCAGAGTCTTAACCACTGGACGTCCTGGGAAGTCCCACTCTTGACACGCTTGATAATTTTTGATGATCCCTAAAGCTTTTGTTTATGTGAGTTCTAGCTGGTGATAGTTACTGTATTAGGTATCAAAACCGCAAACTTTCTATAATATGCATTTTCATCACAAACAACAATAATAAACCCATTAGGTGTTCACATAAGTAACATTTTTAATGAAGAATATATTTCCCAGAAGAAAAAAATTAGAGGAGTGCAAGTGTTCTGGCTCAGTGGAACTTAGCAGGGTGCTTCTATATGCTTCTGTATTCAATCTGCTGCAATATGTTGTTTTGGTTGAAGTATGGAAAGAAAATCTGGCCTCACGCGGATGTATAATTAGAAAAGAGAGGAAAGTTTTAATAGCCTTTTAGACAGCTGTGAATATTTGGCTTTGATTCCACACCACAGCCTTCCTAAAGGCTGGTGGTGATGCAGAATCTGAAACCTTATCAAGAACTTTGCCTTCCCTGCTACATTAAAAGTCATGCATCTTGTGCGCTGAACAGATCTTTCACTCAGACATGATTCTATAACATCAGGTCTTGATCATTTCAAAACTAATGGTCCACTGATTTATGCAGATCTTCCCAAAGCTGATATACATTGTGTGGTATCAAAAATCACAGTCATCAATAACTCCTAGACGGCATATGAAAAAGCAGAGATGTCACTCTGCTGACAAAGGTCCATCTAGTCAAAGCTATGGTTTTTCCAGTAGTCGTGTATGGATGTGCGAGCTGGACCATAAAGAAGGCTGAGTGCCGAAGAATTGACGTTTTTGAAATGTGGTGTTGGAGAAGACTCTTGAGAGTCCCTGCAACCACAAGGAGATCAAACCAGTAAATCCTAAAGGAAATCAACCCTGAATAATCATTGGAAGGACTGATGCTGAAGCTCCAATACTTTGGCCACCTGATATGAAGACCTGACTCACTGGGAAAAACCCTGATGGGGAAAGAGTGAGGGCCGGAGGAGAAGGAGGCAGCAGAGGATGAGACGGTTGGATGGCATCACCGGCTCAATGGACATGAGTTTGAGCAAACTCCTAGAGATAGTGTAAAACAGGGAAGTCTGGCTTGCTGCAGTCCATGGGGTCACAAAGAATCAGACACAACTGAATGACTGAACAACAACAACTCCATCAATCTCAGACTCTAAAGCTAAGCAATGGGAAGCTCTCAGACTCACAGAGATGACTACAAGATT
Organism: Cervus canadensis; assembly: GCF_019320065.1. Taxonomy (NCBI): domain Eukaryota; kingdom Metazoa; phylum Chordata; class Mammalia; order Artiodactyla; family Cervidae; genus Cervus; species Cervus canadensis. The sequence continues at coordinate 110,344,598 of NC_057387.1, forward strand.
TCCAAACTTGTCATCTTTGCTAGAAAGCTTGGATTTTATTATTAGCAACAAATACCCTCATTTGTTTTCCTTCAGGCTTACTTGGGTCTTTTTGGAGAAAGTATCTCCTGCAAACCTGAGTCTTAACAGCCAGAGTGTCAGTCGTCTTTTCAGTGAAAAATAAGGTTCCATCGAAAGGGCTCACTCAGTCTGAAACTGGACAGGTGGCAGGCACCCACTTTGAATGGCCTTCACAGTTTGGGGTGCAGCAGAAGGCAGTCACTCAACTCCAGGTCCCTCATGTACAATATTGAAAAGCTACGTATTCAAGGGTAAGCCCCACAATTATTTTCTACTGTGTCCTCAAGGATATTGTTAAATGAACTTTTTAAAAAGGAAGGTGCATACCAGCGAGGATCTAGATAAACTGGGGCCACTGCCTTGGGTCAAGGTCAACACCCAGCAGCTCCCTCACCAACTGCCTCCACCCCAGTGCTTTGGCCCCTATCCCTTCTACAGATTGCCCCCCAAACATCTTAGGACAGCTTCATCCCTGTCTACATAAAACCTCTCAGGTCTCCTGAACCTTTCCTGGGGGCTCACTCAGTTGGCATCTGACTCAGCTCCTCAGCGTAGCTTTGAAAGGAACTGGACACAGTGCAGTGTGCGGCTGGTTGGGAGGTTTGTGGACAAACGCATCACCCTTGGGGATGGTGGGTGATCACCCACTATGTTCAGTTCAGTTCAGTCACTCAGTTGTGTCTGACTCTTTGCAACCCCACGGACTGTAGCGCGCCAGGCCTCCCTGTCCCTCACCATCTCCCAGAGTTTGCCCAAGTTCATGTCCATTGCATCAGTGACGCCATCCAGCCATCTCATCCTCTGACACCCTCTCCTCCTTCTGCCTTCAATCTTTCCCAGCATCAGGGTCTTTTCCAATCAGTTGGCTCTTCACATCAGGTGACCAAAGTATTGGAGCTTCAGCTTCAGCATCAGTCCTTCCAGTGAGTATTCAAGGTTGATTTCCTTTAGGATGGACTGGTTTGATCTCTCTGCTATCCAAGGGACCCTCAGGAGTCTTCTCCAGCAACACAGTTCGAAGGCATCAATTCTTTGGTGTTCTGCCTTCTTTACAGTCCAGCTCTCACAACTGCATGTGACTGGTGGAAAGACCACAGCCTTGACTATATGGAACTTTGTTGGCAAAGTGATGTCTTTGCTTTTCAACACAATATCTAGGTTTGTCATAGCTTTCCTGCCAAGAAGCAATCTTCTCCTGATTTCAAAGCTGCAGTCACCATCTGCAAAATTATTATGTGGTAAAGATACTGACTTGGTAAGTGGTGGCTATTTATATCACAGCTTTCCGTCAATTATAGTTTAAATCTTAATTTCACAGACATTTATCTTCAACTTTCATCATTTTGCTGATTTTCAAAGTTGCTGTGCAGTGTGTGCTAGAATTCGCCACCGCTGTACCACTGCCTGCCACCTCCCCACTCCACACCCCTCCCACCCCCACCAACCAATCCATTTGCTCTCAAATTGCTGCAACAGGCAAGGCCGAAGCAGGTTCTGCAAATGGGCATCCCAACTGCCAGACGGACCAAGTGATGCAGAAAATGGAACTCATCACACGGCTGCATGAAAAATAACCTGAACTACAGACACTTCACTCAGATCGACAGAACAGGAGAAACAAGAGGTGAGAATCATCCAAAAACACAAAGTCTGAGAAATGGAGGCGGAACTTGTTAAGACAGGACTCATCAGCTATTTGTGAGCTCTTAGCATTTCATCACCTCTGAGCAAATGCTGACACATCTCATGGGGATTACGGTGGGGGGCAGTTCTTAAGTCACTTAGTCATGTCCGACTCTGCGTGATTTCATGGACTGCAGCCGCCCAGGCTTCTCTGTCCATGGAATTTTCCAGGCAAGAGCACTGGAGTGGGTTGCCATTTCCTCCTTCAGGGGATCTTCCCCACCCAAGGATCAAACCTGCAGTCTCCTGCATTAGCAGGCAGATTCTTTATCACTAGTGCCACCAGGGAAGCCCCATGGGGATTAATTCAAGCAACAACTCAATTTTCTGGAACTACATTTAATTTGTATTAAATTAAGTATAATTTCCAAAACATACACTTTCAGGTATTCATTAAACCCACTCCCTAAAAAGTACCTGGGAAGAGCAGTTCTCCTGGATTCCCTTACCCTCTTGCTCTCCACCTGGGTGCCCCTTCCCAATAAAGTCCTCTGCTTTGTCAGTTAAAAAATGAAATAAATAAAGCAAAATAAAATTAAAAATAGGAAAATTTGAATAGGAACTCTGAATATGAAATATATTTATCAAACTTGAGATTTGTCAACAAACTAGAGAAGGATATTTCTCAAAATCAAACAATACCTCCCCAGCATGAAACCCCGATCACCCCTGAAAAATTACGAACGAAAGAAGCTGAGAAGCCAGCCAGGCCCCCGCCTCACCAGAGAATTAGCCTTCTAAATGATGATGCCCGCCAGCTGCTCCAGCATTGGAAAGCTCCAGTAATCTGACATTTCTTCCAGCTTCAATTGCTACCAACCTTAGTTCTTGACTCGGAAAGCATCACCTCCATGTTGCATAGTCAAAATTACCTAGGATAATGGCTTCTGAGTCCTAGGCTCTTGAGTGGGACCTGCACCATCTCCTCCCTAAATGGGCTTCAGGCAAGGTTCACATGTGTAAACCAATGACTCTGAAACCACAGCCATCCATCATTTGATCCCATACTGTTCTCACTTAATTTTCTCCCCAAACCCCAATCCAAACCCTTGGTCCATGACGGGGTTTTCAGTATGTCTTTGGCCCTGAAGATATGACATTTGTCCCGCACATCTCAGAGCCTCAGAGAACAGCCCTTGCCTGAGGCATCGTGGAAGCGGGTCCCCACTGTGCCCGAGGCCAGTGGCCAACAGACCTGCCCCCTCCTCATCTTACGCAGGGAGGTGGGAGGTAGCCCCCATTTTACTTTGTACAAGTGGTGTCTGTCTGGCATTTGCATAACGCAGACCATCTTGCTGCCATTTCCTTTGTTGTTGTTTAGTCACTAGGTCGTGTCCAACTCTTTCTGACGCCACGTACTCTGCCAGCTTCCTCTGTCCATGGCATTTCTCAGGCAGGAACACTGGAGCGGGTTGCCATTTCCTTCTCCAGGGGACCTTCCCAACTCAGGGATCGAACCTGCGGCTCCTGCTTGGCAGGTGGATTCTTTATTGCTGAGCCACCTGGGAAGCCCTGCCGTTTCCTTACTGTGCCTGAAAAATGGCTTCATAGTCTGGAGGCAGAAGCCAGGAATGGGGCAGAGGAACCCTCTTGCACTCAGACGGAGAGGAGCTGGCCTGGCCCATCTGGAATGGCTGAGCATCAGAACTCACGGCAATTCAGGTGACCTCGTTCACACCTCACGGGCATCTCCGAGCAGCAGCGACCTCTTCTCGGAAGTCAGATGCTCTGCACAGGATGCTGTTGGCTCATTATTTTAAACAGGAGAACATAAAATTTGGTGTAACTACAACCCCTGCCCCAGATAATTATTCTGGGGTGGGGTGGGGGTGCCGATGATAGAAGACCACAGAGAAAAGCCCCAGTCCCACCCTGGAAAGAGCAGAATTAAAACACAAACGGGCCAAGCAGTTCTGAGCCCCCTGTAGTCTGTTTCACCTGTCTCACCAATGCATTAGCATTCCTCTTCCTCGGATGCCTCGGTTTAGACCAATTTGGGTGTAAAAATGGAAGCCCAACTTGACTTTGCATTTGCATTTCTTTAGCTGTTACTGACGTTGATTGACACTTGGCTACATGCTGGCTGCATTTGTGTAGCTATCTCCTTGGTGGCTGAGTGGTAAAGAATCTGCCTGCAATGCAGGAGACCCGGGCTCGATCCCTGGGTCAGGAAGATCCCCTGGTGGAGGGTATGGCAACCCACACTAGTATTCTTGCCTGGAGAATCCCATGGACAGAGGATCCTGGAGGGCTACAGTTCATGGGGCTGTGAAGAGTTGGACAGGACTGAGCAGCTGAGCACGCACGCACTCCTTACCTCTTGGACTCACTTATTAAGTAGAAATGATCATCGCCTGTGCATTTGTTTCATGCCGGTTACACAGCATTTCCACAGACGCTGTTCACAAATTGTTTCTCATTTCATCCTTAAAGAAATTCTGTGAGATGAGCCCTTCTCTCCCCATTTTGCAAAGGAGGAAACTGGAAAATGTGAGAGTTTATATGACTCTTCCAAAGGCAAACAATTCCTTCCTTCTGGGAAGAGCCAAGATTCCAACCTTGGGCTTCTGCCAAGATGCCCAGGATCCCCCACTACTCACAGTCACTTACTGGCTTTGTCAAAAATCCTTAGACAATAGATTGCTTAGGTCTTCAGCTATCAAGTTTACATTATAAACCTATCACACGTGGGCTTCCCTGGTGGCCCAGATGGTAAAGAATTGTCTGTAATGCAAGAGACCTGGGTTCAATCCCTTGGTAAGGAAGATACTCTGGAGAAGGGAATGGCAATCCACTCCAGTATTCTTGCCTGGAGAATTCTATGGACAGAGAAGCCTGGTAGGCTACAGTCCATGGGGTCACAAAGAGTCGGACATGACTGAGCATTCAGACATGCACTTTCACATGCATGGACCTTTCATAGGTACACATTTAACCCAATAATTCCACTATTGGGAATCCCTACTGAAATAAAAGCAGAGATATTAAAGCTTTGTGATGCATTTTTGTACTAGCAAAAGCTGTAAAAAATAAAAACTGTAATAAGAAACTGCAAATAATCAGATTGCAGGGAATGGTTATATAACTGTGGTTAAGCCCCAGTGTGGAATCCAGCATGGGACTAAACTTCACCTGCTCTGCTTTAGCTTTTCACCACCAGCACTGAACAAATATTTAGGTGGATGAACACATTCAGTTCTCATGAAGATGACTTGACTCTGTGTGAACAGGTGTTGTTGTTCAGTCACTAAGTTGTGTCTGACTTTTTGCAACCCCATGGACTGTAGCCCAGGCTTCCCTGTCGGTGGAATTTTCCAGGCAAGAATACTGGAATGGGTTGGCATTTCCCCCCCTCAGGGGATCTTTCTGACCCAGGGATCGAACCCAAGTCTTCCGCATTGGCAGGTGGGGTCTTTACCACTGAGCCACCAGGGAAATGAACAGAGGGGATGCTAAAGACAGAATATGAAGGGGGAAAACTGGGCTGGGGATCCATCCGGGTTATCAAAATAAAAGGGGACAGGACTTGTTCAGTCGCTAAGTCCTGTTTTGACTCTTTGCGACCCATGGATTGCAGCAGGCCAGGCAGGCCTCCCTGCCCCTCACTATCTCCTGGAGTTTGTCCAAGTTCATGTCCACTGAGTTGGTGATGGTTTGATGGCATCACCGATTCAATGCAGACAGGAGAGTGTCAAACAAGTGTGCGTTTATGTTTGCAGGTGCAGGGGAAGGCAAGCACTGTTCATCTGGATTAGCTAAGAGGGAGGGGCTGGAGGGAGGAGACCACTGATTTTTTTCCTGTGTATACTGCAGTATTATTTTACTTGTTACGGCAAATAGGAATCATGTTTATAATGAAATAAAACTATAAAGTAAAACAATTTATAATAAATAAATTTTATTTTTGGTTGGCTTCCTTTCTGTCGTATTTTAGGGTTCGGTTATTATATAGACCCTGTAATTTTAACAGTGGAAAAAATTTTTGTTTCTATAGTTGGAAAATTGTGACCTTTCTCCAGGGAAGTTAAATCCTCTGTTTTCTACTGCTTGTTGGCTTTAGCAATTAAGGCAATCTGGTTATTGCTAGTGTATTTTTCCCATTCCTATTACTTTTTAAACTTAATTTATCATATGCTATTTATTTCCATCTAGGTTTGTCAGTTCTGGGGCTCTCTTCTTTATTTCACTGATTTATGCTTGTACTTTTATATTAGTGTAATGCATTTACCTTATTTTTCTTTATAATATTCTTGAAAACACAGTGCCATTTGTCCTTCCTTATTGTTCTTATTTCCTGATTTTAATCCTAATGACTTTAATAATTATGTTTTCAAGTTCAATAAATAATCCTGTTGGGATTTTAATTGAAAATGTGTCCTGTCTATAAATTACCCAGAGCAGTCGTGTCATCTTTCCATTTAAGCAGAAACATGGCACGTCTCACCATTTATTCAAGTCTTTCAAAATTTCTTCAACATTTGTAGATGTCTTAAACTTCTTAAACTTTTCATATCTCTCTATTTCACAGTCTATCACTAATTTTTTAAAAAATAAGTTTTTCTACTTTCTTAAAAATATTCTTCTTTCCTTTTGATGTCACTATATTGGCAAAAATTTATACTATGGCACTAATTATTAGGCCTGGAGTAGGAAATGGCAACCAACCCATTTCCATACCCTTGCCTGGAAAATTCCATGGACAGAGGAGCCTGGCAGGCTACAGTCCACGGGGTCCCAAAGAGTTGGACATGACTGAGCAACTGAGCAAGCAGGCACTAATTATTAGGGGACGAAATCATCTGTATTTTCCTTTCTCTTGTGGGACAATCTACAGTGTTTCCTCATTCGGTGTATAGCTCTCTTTTGTTTTAAAAAATACTTGCTGTTTCGTTCATTCACGCACTCGTTTAGAACTATGTGCCAGACACTGTTCTGGGCACAGGGAAAAAGCAGTAAACAAAAGATTAAACAAATCCTTGTTTTTTATTCAGCTTACATTTTTATTATGCTAAGAATTAACCCTTCTCTTTGTTTTAGAATTTTTAAAATAAGAAGTGGGCATTCCATCTCATCAGATAGTTTTTCTGCATGACCTGAAATGATTATAGTGCTTTTCCTGATGTATATAATATTGCATTTTCCTACCATGGATCTATTTATATTCCTGGGAATAAATACTCGTGTCTAATTTTGAACGACTTGGAAACCTAAAAGTCCTCTCTGAAATAACAAGGGAGTCAGAGAGGAAAGGCAGAACCCAAACAAGCTGGCTACGAACCAGGAAAACAATCACAGCATATGCTTCTTCATCCTATGGCACACGGAGTCAGTAACATAAGTGGAAGCCTCTAGTCTCCCTTCTCCCGGATCTCATGAGCAGAGACAACAAAAGCTGCACGGTGGTGAGTTCTGGGAGCAGAAACTATAGAGGCACATCTCCCAGGTGCTAGACGCCCTGTGGAGGAGGCCGCTGGGGCCGGGCCATGGCGGTGCTCTGAGAAGGTGTCCCTGGGATGCCCTGAGAAGAGCCAGGCCTTGGTCGGTGGCCACAGGACACTCGCCCTCCTGGGGAGGAAAGGGAGCCACTTTAGGAAGCAGGGGCATGGCCCGCTTTAGGTTTTTACAGGATGATCCCTGCTCTCTGGGGCCATGCCTTTGTGCACCTCCTTCCTCTTGAGTGGGGCTGGGACTCTGGCTTGGAGCCAGTACTACACACGAGCGTGACGACACCTCCAGCCCACAGCAAGGGACGGAGGCCCGCGGTCCGGCAGCCCAGAGACACCGAACGCTGCCCACAGCCCGGAGGGCGTGGGTGCAGATGAGACCCCGTTGCAGCCTTGTGAGACCCCGAGCAGAGGACGCAGCTGAGCCCAGACTCCTACCCACACAGACCCTGGGAGCAGCAACGGGGGTGCTTTTCAGTCAGTAAGTAGGCTTGTAAGTCTGAGTGAGACCGTCATGGACTCAGCCATATGTCGTGAACACGCTGTCATCAACCTGGAAACAGACCTGGGGAGCCAGGGTGGTTGTGGGGAGGAGGGTTCAGAAGCTGCTGCCTGCAGGCCAGGCGGCAGCGAAGTCAGAGGCCTGGGGGGTCGGTGTATGAGCAGAAGCAGTGATAGTCGCTCAGTTGTGTCCAACTTACTGCGACCTCATGGACTGGAGCCCACCAGGCTCCTCTGTCCAAAGGATTCTCCAGGCAAGGATACTGGAATGGGGTGCTGTTCCCTTCTCCACGGGATCTTTCCAAACCAGGGATCGAACCCAAGTGTCCTACATTGCAGGCAGGTGGTTTACTGTCTGAGCCCCAGGGGAGTCCTGAGGGTCGGTGGGCTTGGAGCACAGTTTGAAGCTAATGGGGCTTTCTAGCCGACTGTGTGCTAGGCTGAGAGAGGATGAGGAGTTGGGGTGATGCTCGGAGACTGGATGGGTGGGTTCTCATCTGTTGGGATGAGGGGCTGTGGGGGGCAGGTCTGAGGGGATGAGGTGCCAGCTTACTTTTGGATGTGCGGAGCTTGAGATCCCCTCCCCCTGGTACCTCCGCCCCACTCCTGCATGTCAGTGGGGATACTGGGCAGCAGTGACATCTCCACAACTGGAGTGAGGATTCACATTTGGAGTAAACCAAACAAGAGATGGAATGGTACGCTGTGAGCCGGGATGAGGTTACCATGGATACCGAGAAGGGCAGGAAACGGAGGGAGGCGAGGGAGGAACCAGCGATGCCTTTGAGTAGCTCCTGTCATGTATTTTATGTTGGATGATTTTTCTCCTCTCTTTTCAGATGACTACACTGCCATTTATGTCATGTAACCAACATTGGCCCCAGGACAGGGCTGTAACCAATATCAGCCTCAAGACAGGGAATTTGTTGGGCAAAGCTGATGATTTCAGGAGCAGCAGAGGCCACTTCAAGACAGATGGCCTTTCCAGCTAGAAAGGGCGAGGTCCCAGGCCCCCAGCAGGCGGATTCCATTCTCCATCGGCCGCTGGTTCTCTATGGTAAACCGAAGGGCTTAAATGTGACAACCTTGGATCTTGGTTTAAAGATGCAACGTTGGAGCTTCCCTGGTGGTCCAGTGGATAAGAATACACCTGCCAGTGCAGGGAACATGGGTTCGATCCCCGATCTGGGAGGATTCCACATGCTGCGGGGCAACTAAGCCCACGTGCCACAACTACTGAGCTCCAGAGCCCGTGCTCTGCAACAAAAGAAGCCACAGCAATGAGAAGCCTGAGTACTGCTTTTGGAGAGCAGCCCCCGCTCCCTGAAACCAACCAGAGAAAGCCCACGCACAGCAACAAAGACCTGGAGCAGCCAAGAATAATAATTTTTAAAAAATGCAATGTTATTTCTGGATAACCTGATCTAGCGATCACGTTGAAATGATCTGCAAAGAATCTTCCATAGCCCTGTTTTCATGTTTTAAGTACTATGTGCTCAGAACTTGCTATCATGGTCTCTTTTAATCCCCCCAACAGTCCTGAGAGGTGGCTTGCTGCTGGTAGTATTTTTCAGATGAGAAACCAAGGTCTGGTGAGTTTCAGCAGCTGCCCCAGCAGGGCCAAGTGTGGACCAACCAGAGAACCTGCCGGGTCGGCTGCCCCGCGTTACACTTTACCCAGACCCATGGGCAGAGCTGAACTGATGGCCACAAAAAGCACACGGGTGGTTTAGGTTTCATAATAAAGCATTAAAATAAATCTGTAGACCCAATAATGAAGCGTTTAGTGGGAGCTAAATGTATAATGAAAATGGTATTTAACTGGAAATGAAGAAACCAGGGCTGCAGTCACCAATTAGAGGTGTGATTTGAGCAAATCGCTCCATGAGCTGGGGAGCCTGGTGAGTTTCCTTGTGTCAAATGATGCTGTTGAGCTAGGTCTGCTCATTCATTGTTAAAAAGTAAGTATTGTGTGCCTATCAGACAACTTCTAAAGTCCCTTTCAGCTCTAGAAACTATAATTTATATGTGACAATGTTAATGGGGGAAGGGCAATGTTAATTTCTTACAGAATACTCAATGATTAATGTTGCTTTCTTGTAAAAATACCTTCGACAGAGCTACCTGCCTTTATATCCTTTTATTTAGAGGAGCCTGAGGAGGAAAAAACCCCACACCTTCTATATTTCAGTTAGCAAACGTGAGGCTCTGAACATTTGGTAAAGTTGGGGCTGATTAAAGATTTATGCATATTGTCAAAAATTCTTGCACAGACGTGAAAAGGACCAGCTCTCGAGTCTGCAGTGATTTAGAAAGCAGAACTCCTAAAATGATAAATCTCCCCCCTGAGCTCTGACACCGAGCTTCAGCAGTCCCACCGTTTCAGATGCCCAGGACAGAGATTTATCTGTGTTTCATCAAGTATGAAAAATATATGGATGGAGGGGTTTCCGGCCGGTGCCCCCCCAAGTCTTCCAACCACCTCCATTAATGTCAGCAGGCTCATAAATTTCTCCTGCGTTCTAAAGAAAGCAGCTTGTGCCACCGCACAGAAGCCTCCGAAAGTGTCACTTGCTGCCTATAAATTCACTTACACTCAATAAAGGCAATTGGCTACACATGGACTTAATAACCGTGGCCCTCACTGGGAAACTGAGGGGTTCACCGTCTCTCAAAGGAGAGGAGGAGAGAGTAGTGTATAAATCGAGGTGATGTCTCGGTTTCACTTTACAAAATCTGATTTATTCATTGATGTTTCTACTTATTAGTGGGCTATTTATTAGCAGTTACCATTCCAGGAGGAAGCCTCCTTCTTCATCCCAAGGTTTCACTGTTGCTCAGACTCAACTCCTACATGAAACTCCCTGCCCTACCCTGTGCTCACATTTATTTTATTAAAAGGGACAATATATTACCGATAACACAATCGACTATCTAGACTTTGATTACTCTTCTGTTGAGAAAATGATTAATATGCTTTATTTTCACTTTTGTCTTAAATATTTATATGTATAGGAAACTTAATATAAAGAACACATCACTCCAGGAACTAATGCAGAGAATTTTCTGTTTAAATAGATGTCCATCCATTTCTGTTTACACACCTGTCATTTTAAACTACAGACATCATTCATTCATCAACCATTCTTCAGTCAAAGGAGCCGCTGCCCTTCCTAACTCAGGAGTCCACAAGGCTAAGAAAGGCAGACACAGGGGAAGGTAGGTTAGCAAAATGTCCACATTTACATTCCAAACTTGGTTCCTTTGCTCTGCTTTCAAAAAGAATCATTTATAGACAGCAACAGAGCAATTACAGAAAAGGGAAGCTTTAGAGTTCAAGGTTAATTCTGAAGCTCCTCTGACCTCATTCTATCAAGTGATAAATACCTGTTTATGAAATAAAGGCATGACAGTTCCTGTCTGGAGCAACACGTGTGTTGATGTCTGTCACCATATAACACAGAACTGAAGAGTCTGCTGAGTCAAACCCAAAGGCTTTATACCCAAACAATAGCCTGTCCAGCCTTGCAGGGTATAAAGTGCTTATAAAGGCAGTGGCTTCCAAGCCATCCAACTTTCCCAGTTTGAGTGGCTTCAGCAGAAAGCCAGGAGATTTGGGGGCTTTCATATCTCCAGGATAATACTGGCTTTAATTTTTTCAGTGATTCTCTGACATTCCGTACGGGGATTACCTACACTTTGCCTCCCCCCGAAAGGCATGCAGAGGCTGGCGGTTCCTCTAACCCAAGGCCTTGCTAAGGTGCTTCAGTTGTGTCCGACTTTTCATGACCCTGTGGACTGTAGCCGGTCAGGTTCCTCAGTCCATGGGGTCTCCAGGCAAGAATACTGGAATGGGTTGCCATGCCCTTCTCCAGTGGATCCTCCCAGGGATGGAACCCACGTCTCCTGCATTGCAGGTGGATTCTTTACCGCAGAGCCACTGGGAAAGCCCAAGGTTACTCAAAGTATTACCCCAGATCCAGGACTCAGCATCTCCCAGGAGCTTGCTAGAAATTCAGACTCGACACCAAAAACACAGGCAACAAAGTAAAGACAGACAACTTGAAGGACATGAAACTAAAAGCTCGGGTGCCACAGAGGAAACCGTCAACAAAACAGAAAGGCGACCTACAGGATGGGAGAAAGAATTCATAAACCATGTATCTGATAAGGGGTTAATATTCAAAGTACATAAAGAACTCCCACAACTCAACAGCAGAAGAGCCCCAGATAACCTGATTTTAAAATGGGCAAAGGAAGTGAATAGACATTTCTCCAAGAAGACATACAAATGGCTAATAGGTACACAAAAAGATGCTCAACATCACGAATCATTAGGGAAACGTAAATCGAAGCCATAATGAAGTGTCCCCTCACATGTGTTAGGACGGCTGTTATCCGAAGAGGAAAGGTAAGTGTTGACGACGAGCATGTGGGGAAAAGGGAACCTTGTCCACTGTTGGCAGGAATGTAAATTGGTTCCGTCGGTATGGAAAAAAGTATGGAGGTTCCTTAAAAAAATTAAACATAGAGTTACCATAGAATGCAGCAACCCCACTACTGGGTATATCAAAGTGAAAGTGAAAGTCACTCACTCGTGTCCGACTCTTTGCAACCCCAAGGACTACACAGTCCATGGGATTCTCCAGGCCAGAATACTGGGGTGGGTAGCCTTTCCCTTCTCCAGGGGATCTTCCCAACCCAGGGATCGAAGCTGTGTCTCCCGCATTGCAGGTGGATTCTTTACCAGCCGAGCCACAAGGGAAGCCTAAGAATACTGGAGTGGGTATATATGGGTATATATATACCCATATATATATATATGGATATATATCCAAAGGAAATAAAATTGGGATCTCAAAGTAATATATATACACTGTGAAATAACAGAAAAAAGGTATGTTGGTCTCTGCCTCCAGTTCCTGGCACAGGAACTAAATGCCTTGGACTTTCCTGGGTGACAGGAGAGTGTTCTGTCCGAATGAGGTGATGCGTGCTGGGCTCCTGAGTGGGGGCTGGCCCCCAGAAAGACCAAGCCGCAATTAGAAGCTTGAAAATTTCAGCTCCATGATCTATTGACTAGGCAGGCAGGAGGAATGAAAACTGAGTTCATGGTCGGTCATGCCTATGTGAAGTCGCCTCCAGACAATTTCCCGAAGCCAGGGGGTTTGGAGAGCTTCTGGGGCTGCAAGCCTGGTGTCCGGAAGGGGGCGTGGCAGCTGGTGCCTCTCCTCACACCTTGCCTGTGTCTCTCTTCCATCTGGAGGTCCACTTTTATCCTTATCACTTCTTTTTATAACAAACAAGTCAGTGTGTTGCCCTGAGTTCTATGAGCTAGTGGAGCCAGCTGTCAAAGCCAAGGGAGGAGTCCTGGAAACCCAGATTTACAGCTGAATGGTCAGCAGCATGGGAGACAGCTGAAGCTGGAGCGGGCAGCTTTGCAGGGCTGAGCCCTTAACATGGTGGGGGGGTGGTCTGAGGCTCTCTAGGGAGGTCAGAACTCCACGGCATCACAGGACACCCCAGCTGGCGCTGCAGAGACCAGCTTGATGTGTGGACAACCCACACACATAGGGAGTTAAGAGGCGGCATGGTCAAGGCGTGTGAGTCAAGGACACACACGCAGGAGGAATGTTTTCCTCTTTTACACACATCTATGTTCAATGCAGCGTTATTCTCAAGACGGAAACAACCTAATATGTCTGTTGACGCATACATGGGTAAGGAAAATGTGGTCCATACATGCGACTGAATATTACTCGTCTGTAAAAAGAAGGAAATCCAGCCATAGGCGACAACATGCATGAACCGCAAGGGCTCTGTGCTCCAAGAAGCGAGTTGGACGCACAAGGACACATGACTCACGTGAGGAACCCGAAAGGGTCAAACTCACAGAAGCAGAGGAGAGGGGGTTGCCAGGGGCCGGGGGAGACAGGAAGGCATCAGTCAAATGGTACAACGCTGCTGTCAGCCAAGACGAGTAAGTTCTAGAGATCTACCACATGGCATGGAGCTAGAGTTTACAATACTGCACACTTCACGTTTTTGCTAAGAGGGTATAAGTGATGTTACACACTTTCATTGCACACGCAACAATAAATGAAGAAAAGAATGGGAGGTGATTATAAAAAATTCAGACTCTTCCCACTGAGGACCTACTGAATCAGAGCTTCGGGGGCAAGGGGGATCTGTTCTGACAAGCTTTTCAGCTGATTTGCTCTTATTTTTTTTTTTCCAGGCCGTACCATGTGGCATGTGGGATCTTAGTTCCCCTAGCAGGGCTTGAACCCATGGCCCCTGCATTGGGAGTGCAGAGTCTTAACCACTGGACCACCAGGGAAGTGCCATGAGCTGCAGTGTGAGAGGCACTGCAGTCTGACCTGATGCTAATTACAGAGTTTGGCTGGACCTGCAGCTCAGCTCCGCACATGTACTGCATCCGCTGAATCGCAGGCACGCGGCTGGGTTCAGTGAAAACCCGAGGAAGACACCACTGTCCTGTTCGTCCCCCCAAAAGCTCACAATCCAGAGGGAAACACACAGGTTCGGTGCAGGGGACCTGGGGGCTGGGGGTGTGACCTGGAATAATCTATGGCCCTTAGAGAGACAGTCTGGCCACTGAACTTGCAGAGGAGCCTCAGGGCCTGTCTTTCCATGGGACTTGGGGCCCAGATAAGCCTATAGCTGCTGGGTGCTATCTGATTTACTGTGACAATGGATGGCAAAATATGCGATTTCATGCGGGTGTGCACCCGTCCCGAAGGTCTCTATGAGAAATGCCTGAGTCCTTGATTTCTCATCCACCTCTTCTTACGTCCCCCATTCAAGCTAATATATTTTCCATCAAAGCCAATGGTGGAAAAAAGCTGTTCACCTTCTCAGAGGAGTCATCCACACATGTTCACATCTCTTCCACAGACCACAGCTGCTTTGGAGAATTTACTGAAACTATAATTACACAAGGAATTCGAAATGATGACCTGCAGTCACCTCCCCTGGCCATCCGTTTCTCTCTATCCTCCTGAAATCTCTTTTTAGTTTCTGAAAAGAACTCACGCTCAATGTAGAAAACCTGAAATATAAAGGCAAAGAACAGACAGAGCTCTGGTCCCATTCCCGGGAAGGTATCGATCATGAACATTCTAGTGGCTTCTTTTTGATGTCCTGCAAAGTCCTCCAAACAATTCTGAACTCTCCCCTGAGGACCAATCCGGGTTTGACACAATGATCAAGCTTCAGAAAGCCTCTGCTCACCCTGACTTTAGTTCTGCCAGGAGCAACCCCAGTTTTTAGCCAAGCTACCTGACTTCTCTGAGTCTGCTTTGTCACCTGCAAAATAATTGGAGTCAGCCAGTGTTCTCAAATCCCGCGGTTCCTCTGTGGCTCTCTCCCGTTTACTGACACAGACCGTCACCATGCTCTGCGGAAAGAGGCTCAGAGGCTGGGGCAGAGAAGGAGCTGGGGAGATGGAAAGCTCCAGGCTTCTAGGGGGTACCCAACGAGCAACCCGGCCGTAGGCAACTGCCATCCCTTCCCACGAAATGACAGGGGAGTCTCAGACGCACAGGACAGGGTTTCTGCTGCTGGGAGGTTCATAAGGAGGACGTGAGCTCAGTGTCGTGGGAGCAGCAAGCCTTTTGGAACCAAGGGATCTGAATATGAATGGCCTCTCGTGAGTCACGGACTCCAGGAAAGACACTCAACTGTTCCCAGCCCTGGGGTCCCAGAAGAGCATCCACGGGGAGTGCCTGGAGAGACCCTCCTGGAGGAGCAGTGGCCAGGGATGCAGATCCAGAAGGAGGGCCCAGCTTCCTGAGGAGTGAACAGTGATGGAAGCTGGTGCAGACCCAGGGGCCTAGGAGATCCCGGCCGGGGACAGCACGGAGCTGGGTGGGAGAGATCCGAATGTCTTTTCTGAAAGAGACATTCACTTTTCCAGGCAGATGGGAAACTCTGAGGTTCTACCCTGCTCCAAACACCTTCCCAGCACCATTCTCAGCAGATTTCTGCTCGTGGCTGGGGAGGTCTACTGGGCAGTGAGAGAGGAGTCTATAAGTCTGTCTAGGTCCACAGGCCTTAAAATTACAAAGCTTCACTTGCTGAATGGTACCCAAAGGGGCAAATTTTACTGCATTTAAACTCTATCTTAATCTTCAAAATTACAAAAAACATTAGCAAAGCATGCCAGGACCTCTTTCAGGAAGAATGTATATTTCCTGGTGATCTGTAGACGTGTCGCTCCTGTAGACAAGTCACATCCCGGCTCCCCACCCCGGGGACTAGAAGCGCATTCCACCCTGTCTAATTTTTGTTTGCCTGCCTTGTCATTATCCCCTCAGCTTTATCCCCACCCCCAGCCCGTGCAGCCCTTCCACCCCCGCCTCCACCACCAGCCAGTCCCTCCTGCCATTAGGAATGCAGCATTTTGAAAAGATGCTTGCAGCTGCAAATATAAAGGCCCAGACCCAGGAAAGAAAATGCAGAGTGTTTTGACTGTGGCAACTATTCCACATTGCAAACTTGTGTGTCTGAGAATGTGCTGGCCTTCTGATAACAGTGTTGGCTGTTCTCGCTGTCATTGATATGATGGTGTCATTTAAAATAATTACTGAGGCCGGATCATGTGCCACACACTGTCCTAAGGGCTTTATATATATTATTCTGTTATCTTATCTGTGAGGTCAATACTGTTAATACCCTCATTTTAAGATGAGGAGAAAGAGGTACAGAGAGGTTAAACAACTGGTTCAAGGTCACACAGCCTATAATTACGTGTTAGATCTGGGATCTGAACCCAGGCAGCCTGGCTCTCAAGACCACTCCTGCTGTGTGCATGTGATTTGCAAGGTACTTGTTTATGATACAGAGCATGACAGGTGCCCTCACATCATTAGATTAAATAGAAGAGGCATTTTATTTCCCAGCCAAGCTCACCCTGCTGAGGATGAAAATCATTTCAAGACCCCAGAGTCCTGCCTCTTTGCCACCACTTCTGATTGACCCCAAAGGGCAAATTTTACTGCATTTAAAGTCTATCTTAATCTTCAAAGCTATGACCAACCTAGACAGCATGTTAAAAAGCAGAGATATTACTTTGCCAACAAAGACCCGTCTAGTCAAAGCTATGGTTTTTCCAGGAGTCACGTATGGATGTGAGAGTTGGACTATAAAGAAAGCTGAGTGCTAAAGAATTGATGCTCTTGAACTGTGGTGTTGGAGAAGACTCCTGAGAGTCCCTTGGACTGCAAGGAGATCCAACCAGTCCATCCTAAAGGGAATCAGTCCTGAATATTCATTGGAAGGACTGATGCTGAAGCTGAAACTCCAATACTTTGGCCACCTGATGCAAAGAACTTACTCATTGGAAAATACCCTGATTATGGGGAAGATTGAAGGCAGGAGGCAAAGGGGACGAGAGAGGATGAGATGGCTGGATGGCATCACTGACTCGAAGGACATGAGTTTGAGCAAGCTCCGGGAGTTGGTGATGGACAGGGAGGCCTGGCGTGCTGCAGTCCATGGGGTCGCAAAGAGTCGGACACGACTGAGCAACTGAACTGAATTGAATCTTCAAAATTAAAAAAAAGATTAGCAAAGCATTCCAGGACCTCTTCAGGAAGAATGTGTATTTCCTGGTGCATTGGCTTAAAAAATGGAACAAGGCCATGTCGTTTACACCATTTCCAGATTCCTCAAGATTACACGGGTTAAGAGGAGTCTGCTAAGAGCCCAGGAGAAATGCCACAGGGCCAGTCCTAGAGCTGTCACCCCGTCCGGGGGTCTTACTTCTCTCTAGATTGAAGGTGAGCTGGATGCCAGGCATCATTTCAACAAATTAAGATGAAAAAAATGCAGGTGTGGAGAAATGGCCCACATGGGACCATTTGCAAAGAAACAGAGGCCTAGAATCAGAGCTGCCAGCCGCTCAGGCGGCCTGATGCCCGTGTGGAGAAAGGGGGGCGAGACTGTGCGTCTTCAGTGACAAGAGTCCACAGTTCCATAGACTTCAAGGTTCTCCATGAAGGGGCTGGATGAGGTCACCTCCAAGATTCCTTTATGGTACTTCAAAATGAAGCTCAGCCATGGATAGTGAAACTTAGATGGCAGTTCAGGGAAGGTCCCAAGCCGAGAGAAATACCAGTTATAGCAAGAGAGGATCTCAAAGCAAGTCTTCCCATGACTGTGTCATCCAATATGGTAGCCTCCAGTGACACATGGCAGGACTTCGCCCGTGGCTCGGTGGTAGAGAACCAGCCTGCAATGCAGAAGACGCAGGTTCCAGCCCTGGGTCGGGAAGATCCCCTGGAGAATGAGGTGGCCAACCACTCTGGTATTCTTGCCTGGGAAATCACAAGGACAGAGGAGCCTGGTAGGCTACAGTCCACAGGGTTGCAGAAGAGTCGGACATGACTCAGCAACTAAACAATCACCACAAAAATGTATATAAACAACTATAGCTTAGAGATCACTTAATAAAAAAGACATCACAAAGAAAAGCATATGAATGACTGGGCAGTTCACAGAAGAAATACTACTAATAAAAAGACCAAAAGATTTTCCAACTGCTCCAAATCATAAAATAAATGCTAATTAAAAGACTGCTGAGAAGTCACTGTTCCTGTATCAATCTGGCAAAAAGATAAAAACGGATTCATTAGCCAATGCAGCCATCCAACAGAATGTTAAACAATCACAAAAGACCTCTTTTGGAAAATATTTTAAGGACAAAAGGAAATCCGATGTTAAATTTTTAAAAATCAGAAAAAGGATTCATAAAACTAATTGAAATATACATTATACATGAGAGAAAAATACTGGAGAGCAATTTGCCAAAAATTTTTATAGTAGCTATCTCTGTATATTAAAATTGTAGATTTTCTTCTTAAACTCAATCTTGTAAAGCTTCTACAATGAACATGTATTACTTTTAACACTGGAAAAAAAAGACTTCTAAAATAATTTAAAAATTGACTTGAGAAAGAAATCCTAGTTTTGGCAACTACAAGTATAGACTAAATGAGCTAAGAATAAGTATTTTAAATTATGGGAGTTAATTGTAACTTCAAGTCATTTTTTAGTTGTCACTGTGTGCCCTGTTGGAATTTATCCTGAGGATTGATCAATGTTTCATGTTTCAAAAGACAATATTTGCTTTTTATTTGTCTTTGATTTAAAAAAGCAAAGAAAAGGATTTTTATCAAAGTCAATCAGATAAATGTAATCCGATTATGAAAATAAATCCACTCTTGATCTTGCATCACTTCAAACGAATGGGTCTTTACGTCTGTGTGAATTATACACAGCACACCCACGGGACCTGCTCTAACTCGGCCTCCAAACTGTCAGGTCAGCAACACCAGGATGGAATGTTCTCAAGGGGACTGGCTGGGCTGGGAGCGCTGGGTCTTCAAAGGAAGCCCAGAGCCAGTGGGAAGGATGGCTCCCAGGAGGCCATGGGGTCTCCCATGACCGTTTCAGCATCTCAGATGGGGGGACAACTCAACTAGCCAGCCTCCAGGCACCCTATTCTCTCATCAAAAGAGAATTTCCAAGCGTGCTCTGCAGGTACTGTATTAATCTACTTTTTTTTTTAATAGGGTGTTTTAACATTTTAAATGTTTATTTTAGATTATCCCAAACTAACTTCATGCCTTTCTTTACTTTCTAATATATTTTCAACTAGGCTTTTTAATTACAAAAATGACTCATAAAAAAAAGACTTCTAACCGTACAGAAGAATATAAAATAAAAAGTAACACCACTACATAAAGTAACATCACTTCAAGGCATATAGATGGGGAAACAACGGAAACAGTGAGAGACTTTATTTTCTTGGGCTCCAAAATCACTGCGGGTGGTGACTACAGCCATGAAATTATAAGACGTGTGCTCCTTGGAAGAAAAGCCATGACAAACCTAGACAGTGTATTAAAAAGCAGAGACTTTACTTTGCCAACAAAGGTCCATATAGTCAAAGCTATGGTTTTCCCAGTAGTCATGTATGAATGTGAGAGTTGGACCATAAAGAAGGCTGAGTGCCAAAGAATTGATGCTTTCAAACTGTGGTGTTAGAGAAGACTCTTGAGAGTCCCTTGGACTGCAAGGAGATCAAACCAGTCAACCCTAAAGGAAATCAACTCTGAATATTCATTGGAGGGACTGATGCTGAAGCTGAAGCTCCAATACTTTGGCCACCTGATGTGAAGAGCTGACTCACTGGAAAAGACTCTGATGCTGGGAAAGATTGAAGGCAGGAGGAGAAGGGGACGAGAGAGGACGAGATGGTTGGATGGCATCACCGACTCGACGGACATGAGTTTGAGTAAGCTCCAGGAGTTGGTGATGGACAGGGAGGCCTGGCATGCTGCAGTCCATGGGGTTGCAAAGAGTCGGACACGACTGAGCGACTGAACTGAACGACAAGAACAACATCACTATTCTTGTCGTGGTAGCCATGCCAACAAAGTTTCTAGTGAATCCTTTCAAAAATTTTCCATGCATACACAAACACATATTTCAAAAATTAAGATCCATGTATGAATCTATCTTTGTATATGTGGGTATACATTATGTATATTTTAGCTTATTTGGGGTTATAATTGTACACAGTGCTTTCAATTTGGTTATGTCACCTTTTAAACTGGATTTTAAAAGTTTATATAAAAGTAAAGAGGGCGTCCGTGGTGGTTAAGAATGGTTATGTGGTTAAGACTCTCCCTGCCAATGCGGGGGACACTGGTTCAATCCCTGGTCCAAGAGTCAAAAAGAAATGAACAAATAAGAATCTTTTTTTAAAAAGTAAAGAATTATCTCATCTGCAGGAAATGTATTTGCGTACATCTGTTCCCTGAAGTCCTCAGAAAAGAGAAGAAAGTTGCTGATAAGGAAAGTTCAGGAACAGAGGGCAAATCATCTTCGTTAACTATGAAAAGGAAGGTTTCAATTATAAACCAAGATGATTTAATCAGAAGGCAATTCTTCTGAAAGAGCTGCCTTTCTACCTAAATTTCCATGATTGCAGACAACCATCTCGAGTGCATTTCCTCCAGACACAATTATGTAATCAGCTAAGAACAGAAAACCTCGGCCCTGCTGGTCTGCACAGGCCACTGCTTGGAAGGGAAATGTGATCACCGCCGTCCCTTCTCTGCAGCGGGCACTGTCCTCACGGGGCGTCCGCTGCGTCAGGGGAGGAGCCCAGGGGTGAGCAGATGGCTACAACACAGCGGGAATGATTACGGCCTGCCTCTGGGGGCTAAGTCTCATCTCTTAACAATCCACGAAGCGGGCCTGAGTCTGGTCCCTGTATCACAGATGAGGAGATGGATGGCACAGAGAGGTTAAGCCGGTTCCCAAGGCCACACAGCTGTCGTCAGGCTCCGGTTTGTGTGGTCACGCAGACCACCTGGGGGAGGAATGGGGAGGATGCCAGCAGCTCCAGGAGGAGGCAGAAAGGAATGGCAGGCAGGCCCCGAGCGAGGGTGTCCTGAGGAAGCTGAAGCTGAACAATCAGCTGGTGGTCCAGGCCAACGGGCAAGAGAAGAGAAGGCAGCGGAGTGAGGACACCACCTGGACCTTGGGCCCCACCCTCCAAAGGTCTCAGACCAGGAGGGGATGAGTGCTGAGACCGGGGCAGAGACTCCGGAGTGCCTGGAGAGCATCACGGACCGCCTGGGCAATGTGAGGTGTGTTCCTGTGTGTGCAGCACGTGAGGGGGCTGGATGGAGCCGGGAGCAGGGGACCTGCTGGTGAGACAGCCCACTGGTCCCCGGAGGCCTGAGCATGGCACCCCGGTGCTCCTGGGGAACATGGGGCTTGGGAAGGACTCAGCATCCCAGTGGGATGAGGCCTGTTCAGGAGATGAGAGGCCGGAACTGCGGCTGCCCAGGCACTCGCCCCGGCTCCCAGCTGCTGCTACGAGGATTGGTGACTTCGCTCTGCAGTCAGATGGCACGAGGGGAAGGAAAATGGGACACTCGTGATGGGGAGGCACCCTAAGTGACTGCAGATGTACTCAAAGTACATAGTTAACCTTAAAGAGACTATTTTAAACCAGAAGAGATCGCTATCTATTAAGCTTTCCCTATACTGCAAGTGGGGTTTAGTGGGTGGTGGTGGTGGGGCAACCTGAGAACAAGTGATTAGAATACTCGGTTTTGGTATTTGAGTAACACAAAGACATGCTATTTTTAAAAACGAAATGCTAACATCTTTGCTGGTAACTTTATCTTTTCTCTGATATATTTTCTAAAAGCTTTATAATTAATATAAAACAATATGTGTATTATATAATAATATATTATATAATTATATATTATATATAATATTTAATAATATACAATTAATATAGATAAACTGTTCATATTCATGGGGTTCTAGCGGTGAGACTACTGGAGTGGTTTGCCGTTCCCTTCTCCAGTGGACCACATTCTGTCAGAACTCTCCACTATGAGTCCTTCGTCCTGGCGGCCCCGCATGGCATGGCTCACAGCTTTATTGGGTTACACAAGCCCCTTTGCCACGAGAAAGGAGAAGGGGCGGCAGAGGATGAGATGGTTAGATACCATCACCGACTGAATGGACATGAATTTGAGCAAACCCCAGAAGGCAGTGAAGGACAGAGGAGCCTGGTGTGCTGCAGTCCACGGGGTCACAATGAGTCGGACATGACTGAGCACACACAAACTGTTCATATTTAAGGGTAAAATTTGATAACTTTGAGATACCTATCTACCTACCTGTCTATGTATATTTTATGTCTCCATGAAACCATCACCACAATGAAGAGTGAGGAGGAAGCTGATAAAAGAGAACACGTTTTGCTATAAAATATCCCTGAAAACACATATAAAGGGAAAAACTCACAAAAGTAATCAATTTTGAATTTTAAGAAATCATAAATATTTAAAAGCTCTATTTATATAATAAAGGACCAAACTCCCCAATCAAAGCCATGTAACTCTGATATCGAACATTCCAAAAGAAGCTTTGTTACAAAATTTAAGGATTATTGAGGAGATACTGTGTTAAGATCCAAGAGTTAATGCAAGAGAAGCTTACTGACTGTTCATGTTTTTCTGAATCACTGTAAAGTAACTGATGTACGTCAGACACCTGTTGCTGCATTGTAAGTGACCCCAATAGTGACGGAAACCCACGTTACTGTGGGTGGGGAACCAGGTGTGGCTCAGCAGAATACCCGTGTCTCAGGGTCCCCGCCCCCTCGAGGCTGCAGTCAGTGTTGGCTGGGGCTGCAGCCTCACTGGAAGGCTCGTCTGGGGGAGAACGCTCTCCGAGCTCACACATGTGATTGTGGAAAGGACTCTGTTCTTCTCCGGCTGGAAGGAGGCCCTAGGCTCCTTGCTGGCTGTTGCCGGGAACCTCTGTCAGTTCCTTCCAAGTGGGTCCCTCTGCTGGGCAGCAGCTGACCGCTCTCAGAGCCAGAGGGAGAAAGCAAGTGAGGGACCAAGAGGCAAGCAAGACGGCAGGGTCGCCATCGCTTTTGCTGCATTCTTTCCTTTAGAACTGAAGTTCTAGGTCTACATCACACTCAAGGAGGGGAGGGCATCACTGGGGGAAGAGGCAGGGTCTGCAGAAGTCATCCGCCTACCACAGATATTTGTCATTGTTCAGTTGCTCAGTCATGTCCAACTCTGCAACCCCAGGGGCTTCGGCACACCAGGCTTCCCTGTCCTTCACTACCTCCCGGAGTCTGTTCAAACTCATGCCCGTTCAGTCAGTGATGCCATCCAACCATCTCATCCTCTCTCGTCCCCTTCTCCTCCTGCCTTCAATCTTTCACAGCCTCAGCGTCTTTCCTAATGAGTCGGTTCTTCGCATCAGGTGGCTAAAGTATTGGAGTTTCAGCTTCGGCATCAGTCCTTCCAATGAATATTCAGGGTTGATTTCCTTTAGGATGGACTTGGTTGGATCTCCTTGCAGTCCAAGGGACTTTCAAGAGTCTTCTCCAGCACCACATTTCGAAAGCATCAATTGTTTGGCACTCATCTTTCTTTACAGTCCAACTCTCACATCCATACATGACTACTGGAAAAACCACAGCTTTGTTTAGATGGATCTTTGTTGGCAAAGTGATGTCTCTGCTTTTTAATACCCATTCTGGTTTGTCATAGCTTTTCTTCCAAGTATCAAGTGTCTTTTAATTTCATGGCTGCAGTCACCATCCACAGGGATTTTGGAGCCACAGATATAAACATCTTATAATATAAGGCTTTGTGAGGAAAGATTGGCTTTCTGTTGCCAACAAGTTAAATTCCCTGATCCTGACGAGCTCACCAAAGTTGGTGTCTGAGCATCTCTGAATCTGATGTGGTCCAGCAAGATACCCATCAATGAAAACAAGTGGTGTGTCTGCCTCCACAGCTCTGGGACTCATCACAACCCTCTGCTCTCTTTCCTTCCCCTCTTGAAATAGATTTTAAAGCTGCTACAACTGGGTTGCTTGCAAAGTACCTGCTCTAATGGGTGGAAATTTGCGCTGTGTTCTACAAGTGTTTGTTCTACTGTACTTCTCTAACAAAGGAGCACATTCTTTGTAAACAAAAGGCATCTTTTGCAAACAGGTTTTAAACTGCTAAACATTTAATTAAGACCCTTAGTAGAACAACAGACAACACTGAAATACAAAGGATCATAAGAGACTAGTACCAGCAGCTCTATGCCAATAAAATGGACAACTTGGAAGAAATGGACAAATTCTTAGAAAAGTATAACTTTACAAAACTGAACCAGGAAGAAATAGAAGATCTTAACAGACCCATCACAAGCAAGGAAATCGAAACTGTAATCAAAAATCTTCCAGCAAACAAAAGCCCAGGACCAGATGGCTTCACAGCTGAATTCTACCAAAAATTTAGAGAAGAGCTACCACCTATCTTACTCAAACTCTTCCAGAAAATTGCAGATGAAGGTAAGCTTCCAAACTCATTCTATGAGGCCACCATCACCCTAATTCCAAAACCAGACAAAGATGCCACAAAAAAAGAAAACTACAGGCCAATATCACTGATGAACATAGATGCAAAAATCCTTAACAAAATTCTAGCAAACAGAATCCAACAACATATTAAAAAAATCATACACCACGACCAAGTGGGCTTTATCTCAGGAATGCAAGGATTCTTTAATATCCGCAAATCAATCAATGTAATACACCACATTAACAAATTGAAAGATAAAAACCATATGATTATCTCAATAGATGCAGAGAAAGCCTTTGACAAAATTCAACGCTCATTTATGATTAAAACTCTCCAAAAAGCAGGAATAGAAGGAACATACCTCAACATAATAAAAGCTATATATGACAAACCCACAGCAACCGATCACCCTCAATGTGAAAAATGAAAGCGTGTTCACGTTTCCCCTGATCATGGGAACAAGACAAGGGTGCCCACCCTCACCACTACTATTCAACATAGTGTTGGAAGTTTTGGCCACAGCAATCAGAGCAGAAAAAGAAGTAAAAGGAATCCAGATAGGAAAAGAAGAAGTGAAACTCTCATTGTTTGCAGATGACATGATCCTCTATATAGAAAACCCTGAAGACTCTACCAGAAAATTACTAGAACTAATCAATGAATATAGTAAAGTTGCAGGATATAAAATTAACACACAGAAATCCCTTGCATTCCTATATACTAACAATGAAAAAACAGAAAGAGAAATTAAGGAAACAATACCATTCACCATTGCAACAAAAAGAATAAAATACTTAGGAGTATATCTACCTAAAGAAACAAAAGACCTATACATAGAAAACTATAAAACACTGATGAAAGAAATCAAAGAGGACACAAACAGATGGAGAAACATACCGTGTTCATGGATTGGAAGAATCAATATTGTCAAAATGGCTATTCTACCCAAAGCAATCTATAGATTCAATGCAATCCCTATCAAGCTACCAACGGTGTTTTTCACAGAACTAGAACAAATAATTTCACAATTTGTATGGAAATACAAAAAACCTCGAATAGCCAAAGTAATCTTGAGAAAGAAGAATGGAAGTGGAGGAATCAACCTGCCTGACTCAGACTCTACTACAAAGCCACAGTCATCAAGACAGTATGGTACTGGCACAAAGACAGAAATATAGATCAATGGAACAGAATAGAAAGCCCAGAGATAAATCCACGAACCTATGGACACCTTATCTTTGACAAAGGAGGCAAGACTATACAATGGAAAAAAGACAACCTCTTTAACAAGTGGTGCTGGGAAAACTGGTCAACCACTTGTAAAAGAATGAAACTAGAACACTTTCTAACACCATACACAAAAATAAACTCAAAATGGATTAAAGATCTAAATGTAAGACCAGAAACTATAAAACCTAGAGAGAACTAGGCAAAACACTCTCCGACATAAATCACAGCAAGATCCTCTATGACCCACCTCCCAGAATATTGAAATAAAAGCAAAACTAAACAAATGGGACCTAATGAAACTTAAAAGCTTTTGCACTACAAAGGAAAC
The DNA here is from genome assembly GCF_019320065.1 of Cervus canadensis. Lineage (NCBI taxonomy): Eukaryota > Metazoa > Chordata > Mammalia > Artiodactyla > Cervidae > Cervus > Cervus canadensis. The sequence continues at coordinate 110,370,784 of NC_057387.1, forward strand.
TATAAGTAAGGTGAAAAGACAGCCCTCAGACTGGGAGAAAATAACAGCAAATGAAGAAACAGACAAAGGATTAATCTCAAAAATATACAAGCAACTCCTGCAGCCCAATTCCAGAAAATTAAATGACCCAATCAAAAAATGGGCCAGAGAACTAAACAGACATTTCTCCAAAGAAGACATACAGATGGCTAACAAAACACATGAAAAGATGCTCAACATCACTCATTATCAGAGAAATGCAAATCAAAACCACAATGAGGTACCATTACACGCCAGTCAGGATGGCTGCTATCCAAAAGTCTACAAGCAATAAATGCTGGAGAGGGTGTGGAGAAAAGGGAACCCTCTTACACTGTTGGTGGGAATGCAGACTAGTACAGCCGCTATGGAAAACAGCGTGGAGATTTCTTAAAAAACTGGAAATAGAACTGCCATATGACCCAGCAATCCCACTCCTGGGCATACACACTGAGGAAACTAGATCTGAAAGAGACACGTGCACCCCAATGTTCATCGCAGCACTGTTTATAATAGCCAGGACATGGAAGCAACCTAGATGCCCATCAGCAGATGAATGGATAAGGAAGCTGTGGTACATATACACCATGGAATATTACTCAGCCGTTAAAAAGAATTCATTTGAATCAGTCCTAATGAGATGGATGAAACTGGAGCCCATTATACAGAGTGAAGTAAGCCAGAAAGATAAGGAACATTACAGCATACTAACACATGTATATGGAATTTAGAAAGATAGTAACGATAACCCTATATGCAAAACAGAAAAGAGACACAGAAATACAGAACAGACTTTTGAACTCTGTGGGAGAAGGTGAGGGTGGGATGTTTCAAAAGAACAGCATGTATACTATCTATGGTGAAACAGATCACCAGCCCAGGTGGGATGCATGAGACAAGTGCTCGGGCCTGGGGCACTGGGAAGACCCAGAGGAATCGGGGGGAGAGGGAGGTGGGAGGGGGGATCGGGATGGGGAATACGTGTAAATCTATGGCTGATTCATATCAATGTATGACAAAACCCACTGAAATGTTGTGAAGTAATTAGCCTCCAACTAATAAAAAAATAAATTTAAAAAAAAAAAAAGACCCTTAGTAGAGGCAGACCCTCAGTACAGAAAGGCCTTAACGTACACGATGCCTTGTCGCCAGGACTGCTCCCCTCCCAACATTTCAGGGAGGCCTGGGGACCAGGCGTCGGGTCCCAGATTCAGCAGCTGCCTCGAGGGATTATTACAGAAAAGGACCATGATTGAGACTCTAGAGCCTGGTACAATTACGGCCAACCCCCAGAAGCATGACCTGCATGCGGCTGGATCTGAGACAGGACCCGGGCTGTGAGCTCCTGCCAACCTGGGGCTGTGTCAGCCACTCATGATGCTTGACTTCTTGTGGTTACGAAAGTACTATATGGACGACGGTTAATAAAACAGGGGAAAAAAGCAATTTAATAAAAAAAATGATTTCCTGAATTCTTAGCCTTTTTACTTTTCTAAAATGAAGCCAGAAAGGCACATGAATCTATATATCAACATATTTCTATGTTTAAAAAATATCCCAGGACATCACCCACCACAGCAGAGACTGTCAGGAAAGAGGCCCTGCCGTTACCTGCATTCGATGAACCAATGACGGATCTGATCCTGAAGGTTCTCCTTGATGTCAGGACCCTCTGTGAGTTTCAGGTCATCCTTGATCGTGACTAAGGCGTCTCTATATTCCTCTTCATGCTTTATCTGCACCTTATTCCTCAGGTGGGACAGCCTGTCAGCCTGGATTATTGCAGCACTGACTTCATTCAACAAAGGAGGTGGATTCTGAAAATATAGGCCAAAAGGTTTGAGATCATGAAGGTTACGGTGCTGGTGAAAAATATTAGAGACTAACGAAACATGTCAATATCTTCAACAGTGTCTTACCCAAGGCCCTTAAGGAGTACAAACAGAACGAAAGAATCAGATCTTGCAGGACTTGAAGGAGTGATTCACCACCGTGGGGAGGAAGGATGAGATCACTCCACACATTTTCAAGAAACTGGCTGGGGGTGGGGGTAGTTAGCTTAAAAAATGCATACTTGGTAAATCGTTCAAAAATCATTCAAGTTACAGAAAGTAAAGCTTTTCTAAATCTTCTTGGCTAGGGGGAGAGAAAAGAATATAGAGTAAGAAAGCAAGAATTGATGAAAAGAGTTTGGGTGTTCTGATTTCAAGAAAAAACAATGCCAGGACTTCCCTGGTGGTCCAGTGGATAAGAATCTGCCTGCCACTGCAAGGGACATGGGTTTAATGTCCGGGAAGATTCCACATGCTGCAGAATGTCTAAGCTCGTGTGCCACAACTACTGAAGCCCTCACACCCCAGAGCCCGGGCTCCACACAACAGAAGCTGCTACACTGAGAAGCCTGTGCACCACAGCTAGAAAGTAACCCCTGCTCACAACTAGAGAGGAGCAACAAAGACCCAGAGCACAGCCAGAAGTAAACATATAACATTACAAAAAGAATAAACTGCGTTAACAACACAAGCTACCAATACTAAAAATGCATTGATTCATAATTACTTTGTGCTGGATTTTACTGTCTTCTTTGTTCTTGATGGTACTATGCCTGTCTTGTCTGTATGATGAAATACTGTATAATGCTGTACTTCTGTGAGTATCTTCCTACTTTCATTCCGGTTAGCAGCCTGAAGTCGGCTATGGGAATACTTACACCCTAGAAATGAACACGTGTGACAGATGAAGCCTTGATTTACTACTTAGATTTGACTGTGCAGACTTCAGAAAGTGGTAGAGAAAATAAAAGTGCAGATAAACATAAAAGTGTGTCATGTCTGTGTCACACTGTGAATAGCACAAAAAACTGAGGAAATATTCTTCCAGCATTCAAAAACTATCATCTGATTCAGCAAAGGAGTCCCTGACTTAAAAAAAAAGTTGAATGAGTGACGTCCTGGCATAGATTTTGCTGTTTCACTTTCATCTTCCTCATTAACACAAAGAAAAATATCAGTCAACACTCATACCGAAACGACACTCATTTGTCAACTGCAACCACAGGCTGACAACAGATACATGGGTTTAGTAAAAATCAAGGAAGGTGCTCTGAGAGAATCCACAGCTACGTTGAATGTGCAAGGAACAGAAGTGCATATTTCACTATTATTTGTAAATTGCATGTACATATCCTATATCAATGATGTGGTAATAAACATAAGTCTGAATACACATGCATGTGTTTCTTTCCAGAGAGCCATGGTTAAGCATTATGCAGCAGATGTGGATTCAATTCCTGGGTTGGGAAGATCTCCTGGAGGAGGAAATGCAACCAACTCCAATGTTCTTTCCTGGAAAATTCCTGGACAGAGGAGCCTGGCGGGCTACAGTCTATGGGGTTGCAAAGTTGGACACGGCTGAGAACACAGGGCACAGAGCCTGGGGCCCGGGTACATCCAAGGTCAGAACTCAGATGTCTGTGACTCCTCGGTCATCTGCATGCCCCTCCACTGCCCACCTTCTGCGGGCCTTCCTTCCCAAAGAGGCTATTTGGGAGGGGATGGTTAAAGAGCCCTTGGAACCTTGGGCAAAGCTTCTTGTTGTTTAGTTGCTAAGTCCTGTCTTACTCTATTGTGACCCCACGGACTGCAGCCCGCCAGGCTCCTCTGTCCATGGGATTATCCTGGCCAGAATACTGGAGAGGGTTGCCATTTTCTTCTCCAAAGGCTGAGCTAACTAACCTCAAAAGATTTTTTTGTCAAATCAGAAGCATAAACAAATCCTCCTCTTCCTGGACAAGTGAATAAGATAAGCCAAGGGTCTGAAGTGGAAAGAGAACGTGGGCTGTGGATAGAGTGAGGAGATGGGGTGGATACAGGGAGAAGGAACTAGCACATCTGATAATGTTCCATACAGACCAATGGTTCTCAACCTGGTTTGTACCTCAGATACCTTTGTCCATCTGGGGAAGTCCACAGATTTCCTCTCAAAACAAATGCAGGCTTCCCTGGTGGTTCAGTTGGTAAAGAATCTGCCTGCAATGCAGTAGACCTAGGTTCAGCCTCTGAATGGGGAAGATCCCCTGGACAAGGAAATGGTAACCACTCCAGTATTCTTGCCTGGGAAATCCCATGGACAGAGGGGCCTGGTGGGCTACAGTCCATGGGGTCACAAAGCTCTGGACACGACTCAGCCACTAAACCACCACCAAAGATAAAATGCACAGATTTATACGGGAAACCAATTACATTGACACACAGTTCTACCTGGTAATGATCAGGCTGGGATCATGGGTGATTGAGAGAAAGGCCACAGAGATAAAGCACCGTTTTCATCACATCGTATCAAGGGCACACATTATCAACAAGACTTACGGCTGACGATGCTTCCCTGGGTCACCTGACTTAGACTTCACACTGCCCTCTTTGGAAAGTCATTAAGTGCACCCCAATTAAGAAGTGAAAATTTAAGTTCCTCTCCTTGAGGATACAGCTTCTTGTTATTTGGGATCACACAACAAAGATGATTTGTCTCTTCTCTCACATTTGTTAATTTACTTGATCTTGTATTTATATCCATATGGCCTCATGGATATTCATTTTACACTTTGGGTTATAGTCCAGTGTTGCTTTATTATTTTCTTTTCAAATTGTCCCAGTTTTGATCATTGGGAGCTCTTTCAGTTGGCTCCTGTGTCACTTTGAAAAACTTCCATCATTATATGCATGTGTTTGTGTGGTTTTTAAAAATATGCTCATTTTACATATACCTAATTTTAAAACTTCAGTAATTGTCTCCCCAAGTGTATCATACCCCCAAATCCAAAACAATAGGGAAAGATTAGTTGCTTCAAAAAATGGTGTTGGGAAACAGGATATATACATGAAGGAGAATGAAACTGAGCCCTGATTTCACACTATATACAAACATCAATTCAAAATGGATTAAAGACTTAAACATAAAACATGAAGCCAGAAAACAACTCAAGAAATAAAGAATAGGCTTCTTGACAGTTTTCTCAGCAATAATTTTTTGGGTATGCCACCAAAAACACAGGCAACAAAAGCAAAGCTAGATGAGTCAGACTATACCAAACTAAAAAGTCTCTGCACAGCAAGGAAACAAGAAACAAAACGAAAAGGCAACCTACAGAAAGGGAGCAAATATTTACAAACCACGTATCTGATAAGGAGTGTAGAAAAAATATAAGGAACACATGGAACTTAAAAAATAGCCTACGGGCCTGGTGCACTGGGAAGACCCAGAGGAATCGGGTGGAGAGGGAGGTGGGAGGGGGGATCGGGATGGGGAATACGTGTAAATCTATGGCTGATTCATATCAATGTATGACAAAACCCACTGAAATGTTGTGAAGTAATTAGCCTCCAACTAATAAAAAAATTAGAAAAAAAATAGCCTAAACAGGCAAAGGAACTAATAGACAATTTTTGCCAAACAAGACACACAAATGACCGACAGGTATATGAAAATATGTGAACATCACTGATCATCAGGAAAATGCAAACAGAAACCACAATGAGATACCAGCTCATATCTGTCAAAATGGCTACTACCAAGTAGAGAAAAGATGACAAGCGCTGGACAGGAGAAACTGGAACCCTTGTACATTGTCGATGGGAATATAAACTGGTATAGTCACTCTGGAGCTTCCCTCAAAAAATTAAAAACAGAACTACCACGTGATCCGGCAGTCCTATTTCTGTGTATATATTCCTATGGATGTGAGAGTTGGACTATAAAGAAAGCTGAGCACAGAAGAATTGATGCTTTTGAACTGTGGTGTTGGAGGAGACTCTTGAGAGTCCCTTGGACTGCAAGCAGATCCAACCAGTCCATCCTAAAGGAGATCAGTCCTGGGTGTTCATTGGAAGCACTAATGCTGAAGCTGAAACTCCAATACTTTGGCCACCTGATAAGAAGAGCTGACCCACTGGAAAAGACCCTGATGCTGGGAAAGATTGAAGGTGGGAGGAGAAGGGGACAACAAAGAATGAGATGGTTGGATGGCATCACCGACTCAATGGACATGAGTTTGGGTAAACTCCAGGAGTTGGTGATGGACAGAGAGGTCTAGCGTGCTGCAGTTCATGGGGTCACAAAGCGTTGGACACGACTGAGTGACTGAACTAAACTGAATTCAAAGGAAATGACCTAAAGAGATATCTACATCCCATGTTCACTGCAGCACTATTCACAATAGCCAAGATATGGATACAACCGAAAGTCGGGCCCAATTTAGATCCGAAACTACCTAGCCTTTTGTTATAAGTTTTTTTCTTTTTTGGTTACTGTTTCTTTATAATTTCCTTCCTCTGTTTCCTTCTTTTTTTCAAGGAACTCCTGCAATTTTCTTTACACATATCCCTCATCCATCACTTTGTCATTTGACTACTTTTTAGATTTTCTTAACTTTTTCTTTCAACTTTATTTTTTGAAATTTCTATTATTATATTTTAACTCTTCAACAGCACTGTCCTGTTTTTTGGTTCTCCTCTGGGGTAGGGGGTGGGGAGCATGGCGTTTTAATTCCTGGATTCAATAATCTGCTTTTGTTTCTCTAAGGTTATTACTTTCAGAATTTTGTTTTTTATTTTTATCTGCTTCCTCTTTCTCCTTCAAATTTCTTTTCTGTTGCATCTCTGTCTCTCCTAAGTGACTGGCAACTCTTTGACCATCACCCTTATTTAGGAGGGAGGTTCCCAGACCTGTTTGGAAGCTGTGTAGGGTAGCTGCCGACTGCTGGGGGTCAGAGCTGTTTTGTTGGAGGTATCTGAAGATGGGCTTCCTTGACAGCTCTGCCTGCAATGCAGGAGACCACAGTTCAGTCCCTGGATTGGGAAGATCCCCTGGAAAAGGGAATGACAACCCACTCCAGTATTCTTGCCTGGAGAATCCCATGAAGAGAGGAGCCTGGGGGTATCTGAATACCAGTTGGAGGTATCTGAATATTTGCTGAGGCATCTGAATATCAGTATCCAAATGTGTTTCTTTTGAGCTGGTCAGTTTCTGCAGATAGAACTCCTCCCACCTGCTCCTGAGGCCCTGGAAGCAAGGCTGCCTGAGCCCAGTAGAGGGAGGGAGCTATGGGTCTCACCGAACGCGTAAGTTCTCTTAATCCTCCCTCTCAGAACAGGATCTTGGCTCACTCCTCACTGGGCAGAAAGTACAAGAAAACACATATGCTTACTCTACCAAGTTAACCCAAACTCACTGATACATCTGAGTTAGATCTGATAGACAGAGTGCCTGAAGAACTATGAACAGAAGTGCGTAACATTGTACATGAGGCAGTGATCAAAACCATCCCCAAGAAAAATAAATGCAAAAAGGCAAAATGGTTGTCTGAGGAGGCGTTACAAATGGCTGAAACAAGAAGAGATGCGAAAGGCAAAGGAGAAAAGGAAAGATATACCCATCCAAATGCAGAGTTCTAAAGAATAGCAAGGAGAGATATGAAAGCCTTCCTAAGTGAACAATCCAAAGAAATACAGGAAAACAACATATTGGGAAAGACTGGAGATCTCTTTAAGAAAATTAGAGATACCAAGAGAACATTTCATGCAAAGATGGGCTCAAAAAAGGACAGAAATGGTATGGACCTAACAGAAGCAGAAGATATTAAGAAGAGGTGCTAAGAATACACAGAAAAACTATATAAAAAAGATCTTCATGGCCTGGATAACAAGGATGGTGTGGTCACTCACCTAGAGCCAGACATCCTACAGTGTGAAGTCAAGTGGGCCTTAGGAAGCATCACTACGAACAAAGCTAGTGGAGGTGATGGAATTCCAGTTGAGCTATTTCAAATCCTAAAAGATGATGCTGTGAAAGTGTTGCACTCAATACGCCGGCAAATTTGGAAAACTCAGCAGTGGCCACGGGACTAGAAAAAGTCAGTTTTCATTCCAATCCCAAAGAAAGGCAATGCCAAAGAATGCTCAAACTACCACACAATTGTACTCATCTCATATGCTAGTAAAGCAATGCTCAAAATTCTCCAAGCCAGGTTTCAACAGTAAGTGGACCAAGAACTTTCAGATGTTCAAGTTGGATTTAGAAAAGGCAGAGGAATCCAAGATCAAATTGCCAACATCTGTTGGATCATGGAAAAAGCAAGAGAATTCCAGAAAAACATCTACTTTTGCTTCACTAACTATGCTAAAGCCTTTAACTGTGTGGATCACAACAAACTGGAAAATCACAACAAACTGGAAGAGATGCAAATGCCAGACCACCTTACATGCTTCCTGAGAAACCTGCATGCAGGTCAAGAAACAACAGTTAGAACTGGGCAGGGAACAGTAGACTGTATCAAAATTGGGACAAGAGTATGTCAAGGTTGTATATTGTCACCTTGCTTATTTAATTTCTATGCAGAGTACATTATGCGAAATGCCGGGCTCAATGAAGCACAAGCTGGAATCAAGACTGCCCGGAGAAGTATCAATAACCTCAGATATGCAGATGACACCACCCTTATGGCAGAGAGAAAAGAGGAACTAAAGATCCTCTTGATGAAAGTGAAAGAGGAGAGTGAAAAAGCTGGCTTAAAACTCAACATTCAAAAAAGGAAGATCATAGCATCTGGTCCCAACACTCAATGGCAAATAGATGGGGAAACAATGGAAACAGTGACAGACTTTATTCTCTTGGGCTCCAAAATCACTGGGGATGGTGAGTGCAGCCATGAAATTAAAAGACACTTGCTCCTTGGAAGAAAAGCTATGACAAACCTAGACAGCATATTAAAAGTAGAGACATTACTTTGACAACAAAAATCCTTTTACTCAAAGCTATGGTTTTTCCAGTAGTCATGTACAGATGTGAGAGCTGGACCATAAAGAAAGTTGAGTACTGAAGAATTGATGCTTTTGAACTGTGGTGTTGGAGAAAACTCTTGATAGTTCCTTGGACTGCAAGGTGATCAAACCAGTCAATCACGAACTTCCCTGGTGATTCCTAAAAGAAATCAACTCTGAATATTCATTGGAAGGACTGATGCTGAAGTTTAAGCTCCAATACTTTAGCTACTTGATTCGAAGAGCTGACTCATTGGAAAAGACCCTGATGCTGGGAAAGACTCAAGGCATGAGAAGGGGACAACAGAGGACGAGATGGTTGGATGGCATCACTGACTCAATAGACATGAGTTTGAGCAAGCTCCAGGAGATGGTGAAGAACAGGGAAGCCAGGTGGGCTGCAGTCCATGGGGTCACGAAGAGTCAGACATGACTGAGCAACTGAACAAAAACGGATACAACTCTTACGTTCCTTTGTTTTAAACTTCTCAGCATCAGTATGTTTAAAGTTTCTGCCTTTCAACAGCATATAACCGGATATGAAAATTCAATCTGAGAATTACAGAAAAGAGGAACTTTATTCATTAGATAAGTAAAATATTTGGAGCTAATTCTGCCATCTTACACCTTTTAACACAATTTCTTGTTTTTCCTTTCCTGTCTTTTGATGGCTCAGACAGTAAAGAATCTGCCTGCAATGCAGGAGACCCGGGCTCAATCCCTGGGTCAGGAAGACACCGTGGAGAAGGGAATGGCAACCTACTCCAGTATTCTTGCCTGGAGAATTCCATGGACAGAGGAGTCTGGCAGGGCTACAGTCCATGAGGTCACAAGGAGTCAGATATGACTGAGTAACTAACAAACAGCTTTTGTTGGGTTTATGCAGTTAGCTTTGTTCATTCTTGCCATGTAGTGGTTAATAAATTGTACACCTTATTTTTAATCTTTTGCCAGTTATTCTGAAGTTCTTTAACACAATAATTATCACCTATATTTCTATCTATGTCTAGAATTTATTAGTATCTCTACCATTTCTTTAAGCAAGTCTAGGACCTCTGCATGTGTTCACTTTTATTCCCCCAAACTTCTATTCTATAATCACAGATTGTGATTAACCTTTAAAATTAGTAACTATTTAGATTTAACCACTGTTTTGGCTCCTCTATCTACTCTTCATTCTCTTATCCAGTTTTCATTTTGTTGAAGCATGCCCTTAAGTGTAACTTTCAGAATGGATATAGTCAGCCATAAATATTCTAAGTACCTGCATTTCTAAAATGTCTTCATTTGGTCCCTCCCCCTCAAATGGCAGTTTACTAGCAACCTTGGAGAATATTTCTTCTAACAGGTAGAGCTGCTGGGTACTAGCTTGTTGGGACTTTAATGACTGCTGCTTTGTAGATAAGCTTTTCTGTTCTTAGGATGCTTTACAGACTTTTGAAAGTTCATCACAATGAATCTAGGTGAGTGCATTTCTTCACGTATCACATTCTCCATTCGGTGGATCAATTCAATATAAAGAATTACTTCTTGGGACTTCCCTCGTCGTCCAGTGGTTAAAGACTCTGTGCTTCCAATGCACTGGCTGGATCTCTGGTCAGGGAACTAAGATGTTGCATGACACATGGCGTGGTAAAAATGAGTAAGCAAAATGAAGAGATGTGTACTAAAAAGACAGAATTATGTCTTCCCCTCTGTAAATTTTTCTCTGTTATTTCTTTATCTCCATTTCTCCTCCTGCAATAAATATTACATAAATGGCAGACCACCAGTTTGATCTGAACTTTTCTCTTGTATTTTCCATCTCTTGTTTACTTGCTTGCACTGTGCTACAAAAGATTTCTTTATCTTTTACAATTAATTTGGCTTTCAGTTATGTCCATTTATTATTTGTAATTATTTAGAATATTAGAGGGGTTATTATTGTTTTGCTTTTTTGAGCATGCTTTTATCCTCCCAAAATTCTTATTTTATATTTGCTCCTTTCTGGTTTTTACTAGTCACTTTGTTCATGGACACCATGCTTATGGTAGAAAGCGAAGAAGAACTAAAGAGTCCCTTGATGGAAGTGAAAGAGAAGAGTGAAAAAGTTGGCTTAAAACTCAACATTCAGAAAACTAACATCAGGGCATCCGATCCCATCACTTTATGGCAAATAGATGGGGAAACAATGGAAACAGTGACAGACTTAATTTTTTTGGGTTCCAAAATCACTGCAGATGGTGATTGCAGCCATGATATTAAAAGATACTTGCTCCTAAGAAGAAAAGCTATGACCAAACTAGACAGCATATTAAAAAGCAGAGACATTACTTTGCCGACAAAGGTCTGTCTACTCAAAGCTATGGTTTTTCCAGTAGTCATGTATGGATGTGAGAGTTGAACTATAAAGAAAGCTGAGTGCTGAAGAACTGATGCTTTTGAACTGTGGTGTTGGAGAAGACTCTTGAGAGTCCCTTGGACTGCAAGGAGATCCAACCAGTCCTTCATAAAGGAAATCAGTCCTGAATATTCATTGGAAGGACTGATGCTGAAGCTGAAACTCCAATACTTTGGCCACCTGCTTGAAGAACTGACTCATTTGAAAAGACCCTGATGCTGGGAACGATTGAAGGTGGGAGGAGAAGGGGATGACAGAGGATGAGATGGTTGGATGGCATCACTGACGTGATGGACTTGAGTTTGAGTAAGCTCCGGGAGTTGGTGATGGACAGGGAGGCCTGGCTTCCTGCAGTCCTTGGGGTGGCAAAGAGTCAGACACGACTGAGCGACTGAACTGAAATGAACTTGTTCAGGGAAATTATTTTAGATGGAATACATCTTCAGATATACTAATGAGTTCTTTTTTTCCACGTTCACATTTTCCCTCAAAATCCTGAAAAGCATTAAAAAAAGTACAGACTCCTAGTTCCCCCCTGGCGGTGAGGTAGAAGAAAAAAATATTTTGTAGTTTGGTAAAATCTTCAAGTGATTCTGATAATAATCAGGTTTGAGGAAAAACTAATTGCCTCTAGAAAATGGTTTAGTCACTGTGCCCACAGGTCAAACCTGGCCCGTTATTTTTGTGAATAAAGTTTTACTGGAATGCAGACATCCCCATTCATTTACATATTGCCTATGGTAGCTTTCACACTACAATGGCCACCCTGAATAGCTGGGACAGAGACCATATGGCCTACAGAGTCTACAAGGATGATGATAAAGAGAAGGAAGAGGAAGGGGAGGGGGAGGAGGAGATGAAAAAGGGGAGGGGAGAGGGGAAGGGGAGAAGTGAGGTGGGGAGGGGGAGGACAGGGAACAGGCAGAGGAGGAGAGATGGAGGAGGGGTTGTCTAAGAGAGGAATCACAGAGGCAGACACAGGATGACTTCCTGAGTTTTTGCTGTGCAAGCTCACTGGAGAGAAACAATGTTTCAGCCCTTATAGCAAGCCAGCCAGGCAGGTATTCTTATCATATAAAGAAATGGGAAAAAACAGCAGCAAACAAGGAAATGGATCTAGAGAGGCTAGTTAACCTTCCCAAATTCACACAGCAGGCAGATGGCAGAGGCAGCAACCGACCCCTAGCTTCTGTGATCCAAGGCCATGCTCGGGGGTTTGGGGACAGAAAGCCTGGTTTATGTCTTGGCAGGGCCACTTGCCGCCTCTGTGATAGCGAACACAGTGCCGATTCTCCTAAGGATGGGGCAGCATTAGGCTGCGAGGAGTCCATGGAGCCTAAAGCCAGTCCCGGAGCCTGGCACTTGGTTGTGCTTTATCGTTACATCAGGGGCATCCACATCTTAGCGGGTGAAACCCAAGGATGTTAGGGGCTACCAGGAGAGGGAGGCCTGGCGTGTTGCAGTCCATGGGGTCACAGAGTCGGACACGACTGAGCGACTGAGCTGAACTGAACTGCACCAGGTGAAGAAAGTCCCAGGGGTAAGAGAAAGACATGAAAAGCCCATTTCTAAATCTGTGAAACAAGTGTATGACAAAATTCAAGGCCTTGTTTACAAAAGACATCAGCAAAACTATACATTTAAATCAATTATGTGGAAAAAAGATAGTCTTAAAGACTCATTTTAGGTCACGTGCTCAGAGGCTCTTTGCGACCTCATGGCCTGTCACCCTCCAGTCTCCTCTGTCCATGGGATTTCACAGCCAAGAATACTGGAATGGGTTGCCATTTCCTCCTCCAGAGGATCCTCAATCCTGACTCAGGGATTGAACCCAAGTCTCTTAGGTCTCCTGCATTGGCAGGTGAATTCTTTACCACTAACGTCAATATATATATACATATATATTTAATATATATATGAAAGTAAATTCCAAGTGGATGAAATAATTAAATGTAGCAAGTATGCAGGTGCAAACACACACACACACAATCCCCAAGAAATATTTATAACCCCCAGGAGGCATTTCTCTACTTGAATTCACAATTGAGATGCTGTTAGAATTCACTTAATGACATAAGGTCAGTGGAAAAAAAAGAAAATCACACATATAATACTGAATAAAAATATGCATGAGAATGTCTAACAGAATGAGCCTATTGTCTAAGTTTAGTATAATGAGAACATGAGAATGTACGACTTTTGACTAGGAAAAAAACCCCTAAAACTACTTTAAAAGTGAATCTAGAATAAGAATTGCAGAATCATTTTTAAAAAACAATGTTAAAAAACAAGTGATCTGAATTTGCTTCAATATATAACTCAAAGTCATGATTTTGTGTCAAAATAAAGAGATAGGAATTCCCCTTATCTAATCATTGAGAGAAATAACCAATTCTTATATTTTTCAGGTAATGTTTTACATTCCTGGTGTCATGAAATACAAGTTTATAATTCACAGAGATTTTTATCTGATCTTTCCTAAAGTCCATTGTTTTCATGAAGAAGTTCAAATGCATCTCTGCTACAAAGGACCCAAATTTCTTAGTCTCTGATGCAAGTGTAAATTTGTTTTAAGGTCATGCGTCAATGTTATGATTCTTTACCAGTGAGTCATATGACATTCCCCTCCCGCCCCCCACATACTACATTGTTCTTACGGTAAATCACACTTGATTTTTTCCATAGAGTCACACAGGGAAACTGTGTTTTAGCTGGGCTTTGCCCCCTTCGAATCCATAAAAGTGAATTTATGAGGAACTTCTCTGGTGATTCAGTGGTCATGAATCCACTGACCAATGCAGGGGACATGGGTTTGAGCCCTGGTCTGGGAAGATCCATTGTGCTGCGGGGTAACTAAGCCCATGTGCCATAACTACTGGGCCTGAGAGAGGCAGCTACTGAGCCTGTGTGCCCCAGAGCCCATGCTCTGCAACAGGAGCGGCCACCGCAGTAAGAAGCCGCAACCAGAGAACAGCCCATGCAACCATGCAGATCCAGGGCAGCCCAAAGTGAATAAATAAAAAAAAATTTAAAAAGTGAATTAACAAGTAGGCGACTCTGACCGGTGTCCTCTCAACAGTTCTATACAAGAGTGTTCAGGCAACTTTCTGACACAGCCACCATCCATGACGCAACAGAAGTCTCCCTGCCCTCACCAGAGTTTTGTAATTGGCATGTCACTCTGTCCCACACCTTCTCACTCTACATCTCTTCAATGATGTTACATCCATCTTTAGAGACAGAAGTGCGGATCTGATTATCCCATTGAACAGATGGGGACAATGAGGTCCATCAGTTAATGACCATCCCCCACCCCCAAGCCATCCTATGTTAATGAGGAAGCTGGCAGTAAGGTTTCTGAGTCCTCTGGGTGTGTGTTTCCCCTATTACACCATGCTGGGCTGTTAATATGTGTGTGTTCATGCGTGTTTCTGGAGATAGACTTTCTCTGACAAAAATACATTTGGGGTCATTTGTAGTTTCTTCCTCTAGTTGCTTTTGAATTTAAAGGGTATAATATATTTAGGTCCTATGTTAATGAGTAGCTTTTCCTTTGGGCTAAAACATCTTTTCTTCTTTAGCAACTTTGGTCATATGGAACTCAAATTTGTTAACTCGCCGCATAAACAGCAACTCATTTAAAAATAAATTACGAATATTAAAGGGAAATAGAGAACATGATAATATACTATATATGGAAATACATCAGCTGTAGAATAATGCATCTTAATGAAGGCTTCCCATGTGAACAAACCATTATATTTACAAGCTTTCCACAGTTAATGACCCAGAACTGGTTAACGAAACCTACGTTTATAGCAAGGTCCTCCGTCAGCAAAAATATACATATTAATAATTGATGGTGCCGTAAAAATAGGACATAAGATGATGCTTCCTGGGTTTGTGGAGAAATAGGACTCTATGGTCCATTAACTTAAAATGCTTATCTAATGTTTGATGGGCTTTGTCTTTAAAAATCCTTCTTCAAATTAGTAAGATAAAATGGACATTTGTCCAAATGACAATCTGGCCAATTTATCAGTCACAAACAAGTGATTTAACGCTGGCAACTTTCTCAAGCAGCTCCTGATCCTGGGGGTTTTACTTCTCTTTCATGCTCTGTAGTCACGGGAGGCAAGGATGGAGCAGTGATGGGAAGGAAGAGGGTCCACTGTCCACTCCAGCAAATGCCCGCCATGTCAATGCAGAGATTAATTAGCTCCAGTTGCCTCCTGGACACAGCCTGAGAGGGCATCATTAGGGAGCACTCAGAGCCACTCCATCAACCCATCGGCCACGCCACACGCTTCTTGCTCTAATTTGCTCGTGGCATGCCTCACGCTGTGGAGTAAACTGCTCGTCAGTCGGTCTGTTTTAAGATCATGTGTATGTGTGTGTGTGTTCCCCAGTTTACAAAAATAAGCCCTTTGTTTCAGCATTTCATTTCAGAGTAACACTTCTGCATTTATATACCTGTGTTTATAGAAACACACCTACTCAGAAAGACGAACCCAGCAGGAAGTGGCGTGAAGGCTGTATGGAGTCAGAGCTGATGGCTTTGTTTTGCCCTCTGCTTATACTTTAGTTACGGTTAATCTTTCTTTCTCTTGTCCTTTTTCAGTCTCTCAGTCACGTTCGACTCTGCGATCCCATGGACTGTAGCACGCCAGGCTTCCCTGTCCTTCACTATCTTTCGGAATGTGCTCAACCTCGTGTCCATTGAGTCAGTGATGCCATCCAACCACCTCATCCTCTGTCGTCCCTTTCTCCTCCTGCCCTCAATCTTTCCCAGCAGCAGGGTCTTTTCCAATAAGTCGGCTCTTTGCATCAGGTGGCCAAAGTACTGGAGCTTCAGCTTCAGCATCAGTCTTTCCAATGAATACTCAGGATTGATTTTCTTTAGGGTGGACTGGTTTGATCTCCATGCCACAGTTTCAATGGGTGCAAAACAATGAAAAATAAAGCAATTTCTAGCCTGTTATAGCTAATTTCTAAAATTTTTAGTAAAGCTTGATTAGTTAACAGCTGGGCTAGAACAGAATAGTTGAGTCTGTTAGCTGATTAGCCTAGTGGTGGGAGCTTAACTGGCTACTTTTGTGTCCTATCGTCTTTAAAAATGTTTTAAAATAAACACTTCAACAGAACTTAGTTTTTGAGATGCTATTTTGCCTGGTTTGCAAATATTCATTAATTTATTTCTCATAATAAATAAGCAGAAATAATTTAATTGAGAAATAGTTTATTTCTCAAAATAAATGTATGAATACCATTACTATCTTCATTTTACATATGCAGAAACTGAGGTACAGAAAGGCCAAGAAACTTGTCCAGAGTCACACAGACAGAAAGTGGCAGACTGTGGTTTGACCTGAAGCGTGTACCTAGAGAGTCTCTGCTCTTAACCCTCTATGCTCTGTTGTATCTCTTCACTGATGGGTTTCTTCTGGCTTAAAATACTTTGTGTGAAAATGGCTTTCTATGGGTACCGTGGATCATACTTTTAAAACCTGCATGTTTGCAATTTTAATAGACATTGCTGAGCTGCCTAGTAAGAGGCTGCAGGGTTGATCCACACCCCCCCACCCCCCGGCAACAGTAAACAACGGCCTTTCCCCCCACATCTTGCCAACACTAGGATATTAACCATTTTGATCATGGCTAACTTAAATAGATAAAAATGGCAATGGGATAAACATTTTGAATCATGAATGATGTATCTAAATCCACGATGATCAGCCATTTCAAAAACTAACAGTGAACACTTCATGTGTCAGACACGGTTTCAAATGCTTTATGGGCACCAGTTTCTTTAACTCACATCCAGGAGCTGGGTGCCAGCACTATCTCCACTTTGCACGTGTGGAAACTTAGGCCCCAAGAAGTCAAGTTGCCTCCCCAGGTCACAAGCGAGTTAAGTAGTGGAAACAGAAGCTGAACCTGGGCAGGCTGGCCTTCCCTTCTCTTCTCCATTAGTGGACTCTGTAATGGGCCCAAATCTGAGATAAATAAAGGCAAATGTCCTGCCCTAGAATACAGATAAAGACCCCTGGGATCAGGTGACAAAAGGAAGAGAATCCTCTACCTCATTGAGTTTCTGATGTCCTGGGGGCCTGCGGCAAGAATAAAACAGAGTTAAGAATAACAACAAATGCCTTCCGGAAATAAACCCATGCACATATCGCCAGTTAATCTACACCAAAGGAGGCACAAATATGCAATGGAGAAAAGATAGTCTACAACAGACGCTGGTAGGAGTACTGGACAGCCACATGCAAAAGAGTGAAATGGGGCCCCCATCTCACACCACATGCAAGAATAAATAAAATATGGATTGTTGTTGTTTAGCTCCTAAGACTCGTCTGACTCTTTCATGACCCCCATAGACTGCAGCCCACCAGGCTCCTCTGTCCATGAGATTTTCCAAGCAAGGATACTGCAGTGGGTTGCCATTTCCTTCTCCAGGGGATCTTCCCAACCCAGGGATCAAACCCGGGTCTCCTGCACTGCAGGCAGATTCTTTACCAACTGAGCTACAAGGGAAGGAGTGGGTTACTATTTTTTTCTCCAGGGGATCTTCCCAACCCAAGGACTGAACCCAAGTGTCCTGCATTGGCAGGCAGATTCTTCACCACTGAGGCACCAGGGAAGCCCCAAGAATGGATTAGAGACTTCAATGTAGGGCCTGAAACTATAAAATTCCTAGAAGAAAACATAGGTGATAAACTCTGTAACATCAGTCTGAACAATATTATTTTGGACTTCTCTCTGCGCTGAAGAATTGATGCTGTTAAACTGTGGTGCTGGAGAAGACTCTTGAGTCCCTTGGACAGGAGGTCCAACCAGTCCATCCTAAAGAAAATCAACCCTGAATATTCATTTGAAGGACTGATGCTGAAGCTGAAGCTCCAGTACTTTGACCACCTGATGTAAAGAGCCAACTCACTGGGAAAGACCCTGAAGCTGGGAAAGGTTGAGGACAAGAGGAGAAGGAGGTGACAAGGGATGAGATGGTTGGTTGGCAACACTGACTTAATGGACATGAGTTTGAGCAAACTCCAGCAGACAGTGAGGGACAGGGGAACCTGGCACGCTGCAGTCCATGGGGTTGCGAAGCGTCAGGCATGACTTAGTGACTGAACAACAATGCAAGTAAAGGCAACAAAAGCAAAAATAAACAATAGAACTACACGCTTTTGCACAGCAAAGGAAATGATTAACAAAACTAAAGGGCTACCTACTGAATGGGAGACAGTTATCTGCAAATTATATACCTGATAAAGGATTAAATATCCAAATTATATAAAGAAATTATCCAATCTAATGGCAAAAAACAAACAGCCTGATAAAAAAAATGAGCAGATGACAAGAGGAGGCATTTTTCCAAAGAAGACATAAAGATGGCCAACAGAGACACATGAAAACATGTTCAACATCACTAATTGTCAGGGAGATCAAAATCAAAACCACAATGAGATATCACCTCAGACCTGTCTGACTAGTGATTAAAAAGACAAAAAAATAACAAATGTCAGTGAGGATGTGGAGAAATGGGAATCCTTGTATAATGTTGGAATGTAAATTGGTACAGCCACTATGAAAAAGTGTGCAGATTTCTCAAAAAATTAAAAATAGAACTACCATACAATCCGGCAATCTCATTTTGGGTACTGATCTGAAGAAAACAAGAACATTCAAAAAGATACATGCTCACTGAAGCATTATTTATAATAACTGACATACAGAAGCAACCTAAGTGTCCACCCATAGATAAATGAATAAAGATGATGAATATATACAACATACATGCACAGTGGAATATTACTCAGCCGTATAAAAGAATGAAGTCTTGTCGTTTGTGGCAAGAGTAATGGGCCAGGAGAGTAATATGCTAAGTGAAATAAGTCAGACAGAGAAAGACAATAGCATATGATTTCATTTATATGTGGAATCTAAAAATCAAAACACATGAGCATCAAAACAGGAACAGACCCCTCGTTAACTGAGGACAAAGTGGCAGTGGCCAGAGGGAAGAGGGATGGGGGTGAGAGAAACGGGCAAAAGAGATAAAGAGATATAAGCTTCCAGCTATAAAATAATAAGTCACAGGACTGAAATGTAAGGCCTAGGGAATGTAGTCAGTTATACTGTAAAAACTTTGCGGGGTGATCATTTCTAAATGCATATAAATGTCAAATCACTATGATGCACACCTGAAAGTAATATGATCCTGCATGTCAATTACACTTCAGTAAGAAAAAAAGAAAAAATACTTAAACTAAAGGTTCCCAGTTAACCAGACTGTAAAATGCTATTTAACAGAAAATGGTGAGTTGTTGTTTTTTTCTCCCCCAAAGCCTCCTGAGCTGGACTTCTAAGTCACAGGGTTATTCACAGCGTCCTCCCCACGCTCATCCCCCTGCTCAATCTGACAGCCTTCCATGCACGCCTGTATCAGCATCACTTCTTTTCCTGCTTTGCAAACATCTTCCTGGAATAACACACACAGTACATGGTGGGTGGTACCTACTGCCCCAGGGATCTCCTGAATTCTCCCTCTGCAGCTGCCTTAAGACTGGGACCCTGTGGGCTTTCCAACGGCACTGCTTTTCCAGATCATACTTTTAACAGACTAATTTCAAGTTCATAAATCTGAATGAGACAGGCTGGGACCTGGGACACTTTGCTGCAGTGCTTGCACCTGGACAAGTCTCCTCCAGCAACAAAACACAAAGAAACTATAAGGGACTAAAAATAACTGTGTGCATGTACATGTACAGTTGTGGTCAATTACAAACAACAAGATACAGAAAGACCAAACACCTAACTGCCACTCTGAGGTTGTTGTTTAGCCGCTAAATCCTGTCTGACTCTTTTTGCAACCCCATGGACAGTAGCACACCAGGCTCCTCTGTTCATGGAATTCTCCAGGCAAGAATGCTGGAGCGGCCATTTCCTTCTCCAGGGGATCCTCCCAACCCAGGGATTGAACCTGCATCTCCTGCACTGGCAGGCAGATTCTTGAGAGTCCTGTGGACGATGAGATCAAACCAGTCAATCCTAAAGGAAATCAGTCCTAAATATTCATTGGAAGGACTGATGCTGAAGCTCCAATACTTTGGCCACCTGATGAGAAGAACTGACTCATTGGAAAAGACCCTGATGCTGGGAAAGACTGATCGCAGGAGGAGAAGGGAGCGGCAGAGGATGAGATGGTTGGATGGCATCATGACTAAATGGGCATGAGTTTGAGTAAACTCTGGGAGAGAGTGGAGGACAGGGAAGCCTGGTGTGTTGCAGTCCACGGGGTCGCAAAGAGTCGGACGTGACTTAGCAACTGAACAACAACAAAACAAAGCAAAACAAACCCCCATATATCAGAGCAAATCTGTTTTTTAGTACATTTGTATCTAGAAAACAACCAAAGGTCATTTGGAGCCAAATATGACGAATATGGCGCAGAACCAAGCTGGAGAACGTGGTTTGGGTTGAAATCCAAGTGTGATCGTAAAGACCATTTCATTTCGGTTCTCAGTTCACTCTGGCGTTGACAGCAGTTCCCAAGGAGGAGCCTGGAAGTTGTGAGGACAGGGGACCTAGGGGAGCCTCTGGGGAGAGCTGCCTTTCCGGAGCATTCACTGGACGCCCAAACTCCTACCTGGGGATTTGTTAATGAGAAAGAAGTCTAATTTATTGACCAAAAAAATCATCTATAATGCAGCTTGTTTCATGTTAGAATTTGAAAATGAGCAGGGTTTTATGGTGTTTTGAGGATTTAGCTGATGCATTTCGAAGTGTCAGTTCCTCTTCTATAATAAGTGTCCCCTAGTGTTCTTTATTATAATGCAAACATTGATAGCTTCAGGGTAACATAAAATACACCATGGTTGTGGCGGTAGGACACATTATTTCAAAGGGATCCACAGAAGAAAATGTATTACATTCATTAAGTTTCCTCCTTGATCCACTCCATTGGCTCTGCCAATTAAAATAACTGCACATGAATTTTTAGAGTGCTATTTATTTTCCTTTGTAGATTTTAGAATATAAATATTTAAAATGGCAATATCAAAAAATAATTTATATGGCAACATTTGGTCAGGAACTAAGGACATAATGATGTCTTTTGCTCTAATTCTGGATTCAGTTACTAAATAGTCACCCCTGGAAATATGCCAGGCTTCCCACAAAGATATAAACACTGTTTTAATCAGAGACGTCAACGGTTTATATATTGACATAACAAAATAAAATAATGGAAAAATGAAATTTTAAAATGAGTAGACACTATCTTAATTAGTGATATAGTGGAAAATAGACTTAATTGAAAACATTCCTAGGATTTGGGGTAATGGATTTTTATGGTTATCAGCCAGTGAACAGAAGATACCATTCTTTTAAAAATTGGATCCATACATTTCTCAATGGTGTACAATTTCATAGAACACGTAATACCGAGAAGACATGCTTGGAGAAAAAGCATACTGGAGAAAGTCACATTTAATATAAAACAGACAAGCTGTCCTCTTTCTAATGTCCAAACTCTGTATTGCTGAAAAAGTAAAACAGACTTATCTTATTTAAGCTGAGCAAATATAAACAGCAAAGTAAAACAGAAAAATTACAATAAAAAACAAGCAATTCTATCTTTATTTGGTATCAGTGTAAGCCGTTAAGACTTCACCATGGAAAAACAGCATTTGGCCACTCTCTAAGTTTCTAGTGTACTACACGTGGGTATTTAGTAAATGTCGGCTGAATCACATTAAATGGAAATGGTTAAGTCAAAACTGCTTCTTATATAAAATTTCATGTTAAACTTAGATTATCTTAGATTGAATCTTCTGACTGCTAGCTTAATTTCTGAAGTAGAAAATTGGAGATAACCACTGTTTTTATCATTACATCTCTTATCTGTGTATCTCTAATGAGCGGAACAGAGAAATAATTTTGTATCACTACCTGTCCACCTATGTATATATGTCAAACAATTCAGAGATCTGAAAAGAAAAATCTGATAATATTCTATGGCCATTTGCTTTTATTTTTAAGTATTTGTCTTTTCCCAGTTAATGCAGTAAAATTTAAACAGTTTGGAAAACACAATCAAAACAACTTCCAAAGTCCCAACATTTAGAAGGAGCATGATTTAAACTTTTTTATGTGTATAGATATATGTACATATTTCACTTAAACCATATTATATGTGTAATTCTAAATCCTGTATTTTCACTCTGAGCATTTTCACGTCAAAAATAAGCCATAAACATTATGTTAATGGTGGCATATCATTACTTTAATGTAAGTCCACCATAAATCATTAAACTCCATCCCTACTCTAGAACACTAGGATTATTTCCAATTTTTCATTAATAAAAACAACACTGTAGGAGATGTCTATGCACATAAACCTTTATTTCTGATGATTTACTTAAGATAGAACTGGAGGGAAGGATATATTTTCATGATGTGTTGCCTCTTTCAGAAAAGCTGAATCAGTTTAACTCATTATGTATGAGAATAAACATCTCATCACACCCTTATAGTAATTATAACTTGATTTTACAATTAAGTCTTTAATCCATTTTGAGCTTATTTTTGTGTGTGGTGTTAGTACTCTGTGCGACCCCATGGACTGTAGCCTGCCAGGTTCCTCTGTCCAAAGGATTCTCCAGGCAAGAACGCTGGAGCGGGTTGCCATTTCCTTCTTTAGGAGATCTTCCTAACCCAGGGATTGAACCCACGTCTTCTGTGTTTCCTGCAGTGGCAGGCAGATGCTCTGAATGTTCTAATTTCATTCTTTACATGTAGCTGTCCGGTTTTCTCAGCACCACTTATTGAAGAGACTGTCTTTTCTCCATTTATACGCTTGCCTGTTCGTCAGAGACTAACTGACCATGGTCAATTAATGGGCTTATTTCTGGGCTTTCTACCCTGTTCTGTTGACTTGGGTGTCTTTTGGTGCCAGGACCATACTGATTTGATTACAGCAGCTTTGGAGTATAGTCTGAAATCAGGAAGTCTGATTCCTCTAGCTCTGTATTTCCTTCTCAAGATTGCTTTGGTTATGTGAGGTCTTCTGTGATTCCATACAAATTTAAAAAACTTTTGTCCTAGTTCTATGAAAATTGCCATTGGTAACTTGATAGGGATTACACAGAATCTGAGGAGGGCATGGCAACCCATTCCAGTATTCTTGCCTGGAGAATCTCATGGACTGAGGACCCTGGCAGGCTATAGTCTGTAGGGTAGCAAAGAGTCAGACGGGACTGAAGTGATCGGTTATGTAGCATGCACACCGAGTCTATAAATTGCCTTGTGTAGTACGGTCGTCGGAGAAGGAAATGGCAACCCACTCCAGTATTCTTGCCTGGAGAATCCCATGGACAGAGGAGCCTGGCAGGCTATAGTCCATGGAGTCGCAAGAGTCAGACACAGTGACTAGAGAGAGAGAGTATGGTCGTTTAACAATATTAATTCTTCCAATATAATTATAACTTGAAAAAACTTCCCTCCCCAATAAGACTGATAAAACTCACCTTCCATTACCAGTTTAACATATCTGAAATTAGGGATGTATGTATTACAAAAAGGGAGGTATTTTGATTTATTTGCCCAAATATTTTCTTTCACTTTCAATCACAATGTATCTTACAACGAATGAAATCTTAGATGTCATGAAATACAGTATCTCATTAAATTTTTAACTCATATTTTTTGACATGTATTAACATGTGAATAGTCATGATTCATATAAAACCATTTCGGTATCCATTTCAATGTCTCACTGAGCTAAAAATATTTTTTTAACTGCGGTGAAAAACATGTAACATAAAATGTATCACCTTCACCATTTGTAAGTAAACCATTCAGTAGTGTTGAGTATGTTCACACTGCTGTGCAATAGGTTTGGAGAATTCTTTTTATTTTCCAAACCGAAAATTTATACCCATTGAACAACTGCTGGCTTCCCTCCACCATGCCCTTGCATCCACCCTTCTACTTCCCATTTCTATGGGTTTGACAACTTTAGATCTCCTATAAAGACAGAAGCATGCGGCATTTGTCTTTTTGTGACTGGCCTGTCTCACTTAGCATAACATCCTCAAAGTTCATCCCTGACATAGCCTGTGTCAAGATTTCCCTCTTTTAATGGGTGCATAATATTCCACCCAGCACAGTCTTAAACTCATAAAGATCTGTAACGGCTGGCAGTGACTCACCAGTTTGATGCTCACAGTGCCCCACCAACCAAGAAACAGAAGAGGAGCTGCGACCCCAGGGGTCTTCAATCCCACAAATATATGTTGACTCGCTTTTGAAAATCAGAGATCAAAGGGAACTCAAGAATGCAGGTGATCAAACCAGGGTACGTCTTGAATCACACATGCCCCTCTGGGATGAGTCACCATCTTCTTTGAGACAATAAAGCCTGGGCACCACAACTGAGACTCTGCACACAGGTGCGGTGGGCACACGCCCCTTCACCAGGGACAGACGCTCTTCCAGGTGTTGGCACCACGGCGGTGAATCCCTTCCTCAAGCAAAATAATCCCTGTTCTCCATCCTGTGCTGACAACAGAGGATATGCACAGGGGCCTACGTGCAGGTGGAACAGTCAGGACGCCTGGTCAGAGGAAAACGTGTGTGCGTGCTGAGTCATTTCAGTCGTGTCCGACTCTGTGCGAGCCTGTGAACTGCAGCCCACTCTGTCCATGGGATTCTCCAGGCAAGAATACTGGAGTGGGCTGACATTTCCTTCTTCCAGAGGAAAACGTATGCTATTCTAAAACGATTGACTGCATCATCTGTCATTTAGAACACATCATGACAAAAGTGATGCAGGAGCAGAGAGGGGGTTCTGCGATCAACCAAAAATGAGACCGTTTAAATTTTCTGAGATTTTAGGATTTAAAGTAAATGAAAAGATCTTGACACTATTGTATATAGAAAAGGTAGCATTCGGTCCCACACTTGGGGCATTGCTCTGTAACTTTTGTCTTGAAAAACACAGAGTGGACCCTAGGACTGTTTGATTACCATCAGACTAAGGCAAAGCTTCCCTCATGGCTCAGCTGTTAAAGAATCCACCTGCAATGCAGGAGACCCTGGTTCGATTCCTGGGTCGGGAAGATCCAATGGAGAAGGGATAGGCTACCCACTCCAGTTCTTGGGCTTCCCTTGTGGTTCAGCTGGTAAAGAATCCACCTGCAATGCAGGAGACGTGGGTTCGATCCCTGGGTCGGGAAGATCCCCTGGAGAAGGGAAAGGCTACCCACTCCAGTATTCTGGCCTGGAGAATTCCATGGACTGTATAGTCCATGGGGTCACAAAGAGTTGGACACGACTGAGTGACTTTCACTTTCACTGTCAGGGCAAAGCTGAGGCACACCACTTTCTGATCCTCGCATGGGGCTGTAAGCAGCTCCCCGCCCCACCAAGCTGTCACGTGGATAGTCCACATGGCAAGGGGCTGGGGGCCACCTCCAGGGAACAACTAGGAAAAATTGATGCGCTCAGCCTGGCAGCACACTGGGAACGGAATCTGGCCCACAACCACACAAGCTCGGGCACTGTTCCTTCCCCGGTTGAACCTCAGATGAGACCCCGTCCCCAGCCAACACCCAGACTGCCGCCTATGAGCCCTTGAGCAAAGGACTCAGCCAAGCCCAGACCCCTGAGCCACAGAGACTGAGGGAGCAGGGTTGTGCTGTTGAAGCTGCTAAGTGTGTGGTAATAACTAAGGAAAATATCCGTTCAACTCTTGATTCAGAAATCACCAGATCCCCTGGAGAAGGGAATGGTAACCCACTCCAGCTTTCTTGCTTGGAGAATCCCCATAGACTGAGGAGCCTGGCGGGCTACAGTCCCTGGGGTTGCAAAGAGTGGGCACGACTGAGTGACTTTCACTTCACTTCACTTCATGGAGATCGCCCAGGAGAAGGCAGTTATACTGGGGCAAACCCATTCTCCCGGTCATGAATACTAACAGATATTAACACAGTGGAGGCCATGGCTGATACTGGTGAGCAGCCCACAGCTTGTCCCTGCTTCCAAGTAGCCCACATACTCCAACAGACGTCTAAACAGACACGATCCTGCGTCTCCAGAGCCCCTCCCCTCCCCAGGGAGGCTTCTAGATAATACACGGGATTCCATTCTCTTAAGCCACCGGTCATGTTTTTTGCTTTTATTTCTTTTCTCAAAGGCTCTCTAAGGAGGACACGAGTCTTACAGATTCTATGGTCTTTAAGAGAACCAGATACTGATCTTGTCTGTAAGGAAACTTACCATACCCAGAAATATCATCTCCTCTTCTCTCTCTCTTTCAGTCCTCTTGCACTGATGGAAACTTCGCCAAACCTAAAGACAAAGAAACGCCTGCTTGTTTAGTGCATAAAGATAAATCAAACACAGTCACACCATTTCTCCCACACACCCCACGCACGCCCAATGATGCACTGATGATACACTAAGGTGCGCACGTCTCTGTGCTGATGAGTGCTTTTCCTTCTGTGATCACAGTGACGTCTTTAAAGAAAGAATGAATCACAGAAGTGGCCTATACCACTGTCCACTGTCTGAGGACCCAACTGTGGACCCTGATGAGGAACCTTGTCCCAATATCCCCTATTAAACGAGGACGACTAAGGCAGTTCTGTCCACCCAGGGACAAAAGAGGATCCACCCTTGTCCAAGACCCTGGTAGCAACCGCACAACCCACTGCTGACCCAGTGACAGCCTCACACCTGTTAGGATGGATGTTATCGAAAAGACAAGAGACAACCAGTGTCAGAGAGGATGTGAAGATGAGGGAAGCTTCCAGTACGGTCGGTGGGCATGGAACTGGGTACAGCCACTATGGAAAGCAGTAAGCAGAGTGCTCAAAAATTAAAAATAGAACTACTGTGTGCTCCAGAAATTCCACTCCTGGGTATTTGTCGGAAGAAAAGGAAAATACTAATTTGAAAAGATACACGCACACCGATGTTCACCGCAGCTCTATTCACAACAGCCAAGACGCAGAAACAACTTGTCTGTTGATGGACGAATATATAAAGAAACCCTGGTATATAAATACGATGAAGTATTATTCAGCCAGAAAGAGAAGGAAATTCTCATTTGCGACAACATGGATGAATTTTAAGGGCAAGATGCTAAGAGAAATAAGTCGTAAGAAGACAAACAATTTACGGTTTCACTTACATGTGGAATCTACAAATACTGAGGGTATAGAAATAAGCGTAGCTTTTGTGGCTGCCAGGGTCTGGGCATGTGAGGGAGACAGGTGAAGGTGGTCAAAGGACCAGTTATAAGATGAACAAGTTCTTGGAATGCAGAAAGTATGGTATGGTGACTATAGTGAATAATACTGTATCTTATACCTACAAGCTGCTAGGAGAGTAGATCTTAAATGCTCTCAGTATAAGAAAAAACGGCGATCATGTGAGGTGATGCGTGTGTTAAGTGTGACCAATTACTGCAGTCATCATAATGAAATGTACATATATATCTAACCATGAGGCCACACATCTCAAAGTTACACAGTGCGACATATCAAATAATCTCTGTAAAACTGCAGAGCATAAACAAATAGCCTATAGTTTTATTTTTTTTTTTTAACGGTGAGATTCCTCTACCTGTATTTCTTCAAGAGAAACTCCTAGATTGCAGGGTTGGGGCTAAATCTGAGGGTGGTACTTCATGGTTTTACAAGATCTCCACTGTAACATGGAGAATTACAGAGCAACATCCAAGAATTGTACAACTCAAGCTTTGAACTCAGATGTGTATCCCATATCCCAGAAACTTCAAATCCCTCAGAAAACAGACATTCAGCTGCCAAGTGGGGTTGGGAAAAAAGTGGAGTGGGAGCTGGTGGGAGACGCAGCTATTATACTTTTTTTTTTTTTTTTACTGTCTTTTAAAAAGTTTTAATTGGAGGATAGTTGACTTACAATGTTGTGCTGGTTTCTGCTGTACGACATTCATCAGCCATGTGTGTCCACACATCCCGTTCCTCTGGAGCCTCCCTCCCACATCCCAGCCCTCTAGGTCATCACAGAGCGCTGGGCTGAGCGCCCTGTGTTACAGAGCAACTTCCTACTGTTTTACACATAGTATGGTATACATGGGAGGAGGACATGGCAACCCACTCCAGTACTCGTGCCTGGGAAATCCCATGGACAGAGGAGCCTGGTGGGCTACAGTCCATTGGATCGCAAAGAGTCGGACAGGACTGAGCGACTAACACTATCACTTCCACTCTTCTACTAGAGGTGGGACTTGGGAAGGTGGAGTTCTGGAGCTCACCCCCACCCCCAGTCTGCATCTCCACCTTGTCCCCCATGTCCGAGGCTGCCCTGGTCATACCTTCTGGATTCTCAGCGCAGCGGCGCCTGCATCCGCCACTTTTTCGCCGAGTAACCTGGCTTGCTTGGCTCTGTATTCCTGCAGGTAGATCTGCTTCATGAACATGGCTCTCAGACGCCCTTGCCGCGCCCTCTCGGCCATCTGGATCAATTTAACAGCCTCTTCTAGGGGGATAGGCTTTACTTGGTATTTCTGCAAAAACATTTAAGGTAAATCAATGTTTAAACACGCTCAGGACATTAACTGATTCCAGAAACATCACACACTTACTTCTAACACCACCCTGCTTACAGTCTCCAAACTACTGAGAGAATTGCAGCCATTCAACACAAATCATTTTTTTTCCATGCATATGCATATTTTGATAATATGTCATGTTCACGCTGTGAACCTGTATGTAAGGACCTGTTAAGCCTTCCTCTACCATTTCGAACAAAATACTAATTAGCTCCACAGTGTTTTAGGTTGGCAGCAGACTATACGAGGGATGCCAATGAAAACGGATCGAAATCAACCTGAAATGGCTACCAACTTCTACCAACTTCATAGTAGAAATGTAGAAATTAAAAACATATATCTACTATGAGAATTTAAAATGTGAAATATAGATGAAGGCAAATGCTGGCTTTAAAATCAATTACAGAACCATCTAGTGAATGTGAGTAATATTCGGGCCATTTTAGGAGAATTTAACTTTGTAAGGGAAACCTCTCCCAGCACGTCCATATTTGTCCTTTAAAACATCTATAACGTGGTGGGAACTGCTCAAGAATGCTCTTTGGAGATCTCACGTGGGGGAAGTTTGGGCAAACTCAGGGAGGGGCAGTATGGCTTTTTGAGGACCGGGATGAGAGCGAGGTGGCTGCTGGTTGGGGGCGGGCTGCACCTGGGGTCCTGCGTGGGCTCCGGCCCGAGGCCCTCCGTCGTCCCAGGAGGGAAGACGAAGTTGTGGACCTCTGGCTTCACCCAAGCCTCCTGCTTGGACAGAGCCAGAAGGGAGAGGCTGTTTGAATCCAAAAACCACTCAATCACGGGCTGAGCCCTTGTCTAGGCCTCGGGGGCAGTGACAGCCACACGTGGGTCCGGCAGGAGAGTGCGGCCCACGGGCAGACGCTGCAGCTCATCCCCTGGGCCACAGCTCCTCAGGACAGTCACTTCTCCGTGTAATGGGGCGGCGGCAGGGGATGCAGAGGAAGCGGCAAGAAAGGGAGTGAAGGGCCATTTATTGAGCACCTACAGATGCCAGAAATGCTTTCCACATGCTTTCTCATCCAATTCACAAAGCAACGGCCAAGACAGGTATTACTGTGACCAAGGCCGGGGATGTCCCTGCAGGCCCAGTGGCTAAGACTCTGCACTCCCAAAGCAGGGCCTGGGTTTGATCCCTGGTCAGGGAACTAAGATCCCATGTGTAGCAACTAAAGATCACGAGTGCTGCAACCAATACCCAAAGCAGCGAAATATTCATCTGTAAGGGGCTTCGCTGGTGGCTCAGATGGTAAAGAATCTGCCTGCAGTGTGGGAGACCCTCGTACAAACCCTGGGTCAGGAAGACCCACTGGAGAAGGGAAGGGCAACCCACTCCGGTATTCTTGCCTGGAGAATTCTATGGATAGAGGAGCCTGGTGGGTTATAGTCCACAGCATCGCAAAGAGTCGGACACGACTGAGAGACACACTTTCCCTTTTAAAGTACATATATACAAAGAAGACTGAGGGTGAAGAAAGTAAAGTAATTCACGCAGTTCCCATAGTTAGTAAGGGACTCATCCCATTTGAAGTGAGACAGGTCACCCTGTTTCATGAAAGCACCCACCACCCCTCAGCGTGGAGGCACCAGAGCCTTCCAAGGAAGCTCTCTCACACAACTGCTCAGGGTCTGGTGTCCAGGGGCATCTTGCTGCTTCAGATTTGTAGGGCGCACTTCTTTTCAATAATGCACTTTGGATGTGAAGGTAAAATGAACATTGAGCGCGTGCATGCGTGCAAAGTTGCTTCAGTTGTGTCTGACTCTTTGCAACTCCATGGATTGTAGCCTGCCAGGCTCCTCTGCCCATGGGATGCTCCAGGCAAGAATACTGGAGTGGGTTACCATTTCCTTCTCCAGGGGATCTTCCTGACCCAGGGATCGAACCTGCATCTCTTAAATTCTCTTGCACTAGCAGGCAGGTTCTTTACCGCTAGCGCCACCTGGAAAGCCCAAAATAAATATTGCTATGCTGTGCTGTGCTTAGCCGCTCAGTAATGTCCGACTCTTTGTGACGCTGTGAACTGTAGCCCGCCAGGCTCCTCTGTCCACGGGGATTCTCCAAGCGAGACTACTGGAGTGGGTTGCCACGCCCTCCTCCAGGGGATCTTCCCAACCCATCCAACCCAGGTCTCCCGCATTGCAGGCAGATTCTTTACCATTTGAGCAACTGGGGAAGCCCAAAATGAATATTATGCTGGTATAAATCAGATGATGTATGTATAAATCCTTAAGCATAGAGCAGGTGCTCAGCCACTGTCAGTTATTACTGTCTATTTCCTTTAGATTGCACACTGACATTCTGAAAATAATTTCAGCCCTCATGGGATACATGTGAGGGATTTGAGATGTCCACTCAATACAACAAAGATATCTGAATGTCAGTGGAGGCCATAAGAGTAAATACTCAGCATGAACAGTGCAGAAGTGGGCAGTTATTTCCCTTTATCAAAATTCTTCTTGGAGGGGGGGTGGATTTCCCTGGTGGCCCAAAGGCTAAAATTCTGCACTCCTAATGAAGAGGGTCCAGGTTTGACCCCTGATCTGGAAACTTAGGATCCCATATGCCACATGCCACATGTGGAAAAAAAAAAAAAGAATTCTAATAACAAAATTCTTCTTGGGGTATACATTGTACATATTTGCAAGATATAAACAGCTTGAGGCAAGAGCAGGGGGTCCAGTGAGACACTGACGGGCACAGAAAAGTCACACAGACACCCAGGTGTTGCCCGGAACCCCCACGTTCCACTGAGCACCCTTAGGTACCCCAGAAACAGGGCCTGGAGAACAGAGATGAATGGCTTGACCTAAGAAGGAGAGAGGAGCCACTGAGGATGAATGCTGAGTGAAGGCGGGGCAGAAACCTTTCTACCGCTGGCCCTGCACAAACCAAGACGGGCGGGGGGAGGACAAACGGCAGGGAGGACGTCCTAGTGCAACTGTGCTGCATGTGATGTAATCGCCCTCCTCCGCCCTCCCAGGAGATCATGTGGACTCTGCACTTCGTGACAACGCTCTGGGCCAGGGACTCCCGGGGGTGGGAGTGCCTGGGGCGGGGGGGGGGCCTGTCCTGGTGACGTGGGAACTGGAGGCACAGACCCAGGAGCTGGTGGTGAAGGGATGGCTGGATGACCCCCAAGGCCAGATTCCCAGGAGACTACTTGGAGGAAAGTTTGATGCAGAATAGGGGCCAGATGTTCAGGGGAGGAGCAGTGGAAGGAGGGGTGGTCCTGAGTGAGGTGGGTCAGGCAAGGTGTCTGGAGGGACACTGCGTCACACCAGGCTCTGCAGGAAGAGGACCGCTTGACTGGCTGGCATGTATGGTTGGGGTGCAGTGTGAAGCCGCCCGTGCAAAACAACAGGTGGCTTGGGGCTCGGTGTGTGTGCTCACACGCAGCAGTACCTGACCTGCGTCCCACGGTGGTGGGCAGACAGGGCACGCGCCCGGGGACACCTGGAGTCTTCCTTAACACCGTGGCGTGGGCTGGCAATGCCCCCGGGGCATACCCGTCTGAAGGCCCCGCGCACCGAGGCCGCACCCACAATCTCAGCACGGCTACTAACGGTGCCCGTCACCCTGCACCGTCCCTGGGTGGATGGTCCGCTGCCGCCTTAATGCTGAGGCCGTGAAGACCAGCCGGGGGCGCGAGGCACCACTCTGGAGGCAGGGAGGGGCACTGGAACGCATCAAGTCGCGATGGCAGTGCCCTGCGGAAAGAGCTGCCCGCCAGGAGGCTGCGGGAAGATAAACGCAGAATCCAGGAGAAGGCAGAGTTAGAGCCAAGACAGCTACTGAAACAGGCAGAGGGTGCAGTTGCATGCATAGCAGGAGACAAAGGAGGAAAGCAGTCAGAGCGCCCACTGGGCTTTGCCCAGGGCTGTCCGGGGGGTCTACGGGTTCCCCCCCATTTCCAGAGAGACTCTACTCCAGGTGATCTAAGTGCCACTCAACTTGAAGTTACTTTTTAAGATTTTTTTTTTGATGTGGACCATTGTTGAGGTCTTTATTGAATATGTTATAACACTGCTTCTTTTTTAATCTTTTGGTTTTTTTGGAGACGAGGCATGTGGAATCTTAGCTCCTCAACCAGGGATGGGACTTGCACCCCCTTAATTGGAAGGCAAAGTCTTAATCACTGGACCCCCAGGGAAGTCTCCCTCAACTTGAAGTTACAAGAGGTCAGTCAGCATTTTCAGAAAGTATCGTTTAGAGCTCCTAGTTACTCAGTACTTAATTATTTTATATGAACAACATTCAGCTTCTGACCACAGGCTGGGTGACTTTGAGATGAAACATTAAACTGAGTCGACCAACTACTCAATCTCAGAACTTCTGATTTAACCAATACTATGTTTTGATCTCTAAGTTCTTGGACAGGAGTGGTTGCGACTTGTCAAAAACACACCCAAAAGTTATGTAATGTCTTTCTGATTGAATAACATGCGGGAAAGGGTGCTGCTCTCCTTGCACTGAGAATATTCTTGTTTCTCCCACAGTTAGGAGCAGCAGAAGAGGAGGTTTTACAGATTATGGAATGAAGTTTGTTAAAATGATATACAAACCTTTGCAGATACACCTAATTCACTTTCTGCTAATATCTGAGAAAGGATTTTCTCTCTTCCTTTTATGATTTCCAGCTTCTCCTTCAAAAAATACTTGGGTATGGGGATATCTAACTGTTGCTAGAGAAGAGAAAGAAGAAACAAAAGAGCAGTTTGGTCACAATCCCAGCACCTAAATCCACGTAAACCTACAGTTAGGACATCAGAGACTCACTCTACCTCCCACCCTCACTTACAAGGTGAGGAAGCCAGTGGTGTGAAGACAGCTTGTCCCCATTAGTTCAGTTCAGTTCAGTCGCTCAGTCATGTCTGACTCTTTGCGACCCCATGAAGCACAGCACGCCAGGCCTCCCAGTCCATCACAAACTCCTGGAGTTTACTCAAACTCATGCCCATTGAGTCGGTGATGCCATCCAGCCATCTCATCCTCTTTCGTCCCCTTTTCCTGCTGCCCCCAATCCCTCCCAGCATCAGGGTCTTCTCCAGTGAGTCAACTCTTCGCATGAGGTGGCCAAACTATTGGAATTTCAGCTTCAGCATCAGTCCTTCCAATGAACACCCAGGACTGATCTCCTTTAGGATGGACTGGTTGGATCTCCTTGCAGTCCAAGGGACTCTCAAGAGTCTTCTCCAACACCACAGTTCAAAAGCATCATTCTTCGGCGCTCAGCTTTCTTCACCGTCCAACTCTCACATCCATACATGACCACTGGAAAAACCAAAGCCTCGACCAGACGGACCTTTGTTGGCAAAGTAATGTCTCTGCTTCTTAATATGCTGTCTAGGTTGGTCATAACTTTCCTTCCAAGGAGTAAGTGTCTTTTAATTTCATGGCTGCAGTCACCATCTGCAGTGATTTTGGAGCCCCCAAAAATAAAGTCTGACACTGTTTCCACTGTCTCCCCATCTATTTCCCATGAGTGATGGGACCAGATGCCATGATCTTAGTTTTCTAAATGTTAAGCTTTAAGCCAACTTTTTCACTCTCCTCTTTCACTTTCATCAAGAGGTTTTTTAGTTCCTCTTCACTTTCTGCCATAAGGGTGGTGTCATCTGCATATCTGAGGTTATTGATATTTCTCCTGGCAATCTTGATTCCAGCTTGTGCTTCTTCCAGCCCAGCATTTCTCATGATGTACTCTGCATAGAAGTTAAATAAGCAGGGTGACAATATACAGCCTTGATGTACTCCTTTTCCTATTTGGAACCAGTCTGTTGTTCCATGTCCAGTTCTAACTGTTGCTTCCTGACCTGCATACAGGTTTCTCAAGAGGCAGGTCAGGTGGTCTGGTATTCCCATCTCCTTCAGAATTTTCCACAGTTTATTGTGATCCACATAGTCAAAGGCTTTGGCATAGTCAATAAAGCAGAAATAGATGCCTTTCTGGAACTCTCTTGCTTTTTTGATGATCCAGAGGATATTGGCAATTTGATCTCTGGTTCCTCTGCCTTTTCTAAAACCAGCTTGAACATCTGGAAGTTCTCAGTTCACGTATTGCTGAAGCCTGGCTTGGAGAATTTTGAGCATTACCTTACTAGTGTGTGAAATGAGTGCAATTGTGTGGTAGTTTGAGCATTCTTTGGGAGTGCCCTTCTTTGGGAATGGAATGAAAACTGACCTTTTGGTCAGTTTGGAATGAAAACTGACCTTTCTTTGGGATTGGAATGAAAAGTGACCTGTGGCCACTGCTGAGTTTTCCAAATTTGCTGGCATATTGAGTGCAGCACTTTCATAGCATCATCTTTCAGGATTTGAAATAGCTCAACTGGAATTCCATCACATCCACTAGCTTTGTTCATAGTGATGCCTTCTAAGGCCCACTTGACTTCACATTCCAGGATGTCTGGCTCTAGGTGAGTGCTCACACCATCGTGATTATCTGGGTCGTGAAGATCTTTTTTGTATAGTTCTTCTGTGTATTCTTGCCACCTCTTCTTAATATCTTCTGCTTCTGTTAGGTCTGTACCATTTCTGTCCTTTATTGAGCCCATCTTTGCATGAAATGTTCCCTTGGTATCTCTAATTTTATTGAAGACATCTCTAGTCTTTCCCATTCTGTTGTTTTCCTCTATTTCTTTGCATTGATCATCCCCATTGATTGATTGTCCCCATTAGGTAGGCACAAATAAAGTCAAAAGGGGAAAGTGTAACATATCTCATTTTGATCATTATTGCAGAATTCCAGTAATCCATATCAATTAGGTCTCAATGAACTAATGATAGCTTGAGGAATTTTCTTTAAAGAGATATAATCCTATCTGAGCCTACTAAAATAATAATTTAAATTTGGATAGCAACAAATTGAACTATAGAGCTCTTTGAATTAAATCTAATAATTTAACATCAGCACATCGACCATTTGTGTGTAAATAGTCACAATTAAAAAATAACTTGGTTTTATTTTTACCTTAATTACCCCATTGCAAAAATAATTTACAAAATGAATTTGCTTTATTAGAAAACTTGTTTCTATACCCTAGTATAAACTCCTGTTCTTCATTTGTATACAGGTATTTCAAACTGCTGCTTAGTCACTTAGCTGTGTCTGATTCTTTGTGACCCCAGGGACAGTAGCACACCAGGCTTCCCTGTCTTTCACCATCTCCTAGAGTCTGCTCAAAGTCATGTCCATTGAGCTGGTGATGCCATCCAACTACCTCATCCTATTAGTGGAGGTCAGATGAATGTTTCCCATTCCAAGGTCAATGATCAAAACAGTAGAAGTGTTACTAAAGGATTTGAGTCACCACTGACCCAAAGCAAAGGAGGAGATGCATCTTCCTGGGAATTAGGAACCAGCAACGAAGAGGCTGCTCATTAAGAAGATGATGGGAGGCAAAGGCCAGAGAGAAATGTCTTCTAGAAACAGAAGAAGTGGTATTGTTGTTGGAAACTGGGGGGATTATTTGTGAAAGGGTCATCCTACTCCATTCTCTCAACTGGCTTGGGCAGATACTGTGGTGACAAGTAAGACCACAACAACCCCAGTGTTCAGCAGACCTCAGGACCACGCAACAATTCATCTGAACCAAAAGCTGAATGAACCCCATCCTTGTCCACGGCAGTAAAGTCTTATTGAAGGGCTATGCTTCAACTTTCAATACAACATACAACCAGTCAATATGCCTAGAAAGTCTGTAGATTATTGGTTACAGGCCTACATATATTATTTACAACGAAAAGAAACTAAAGAAAAAAAACAAAAAAACTCAAGTACTTACAGGCGCCAACTTTAGATCCTGTAAGATATCATCAAAGTAATGGAACTCAGTAAAATCCAACTCAACCATCTCATTCTTCAGCTCCAGGATGCGACCCATCACTGCATCCAGGATTTTTCGGATCAGAATGCGTTTCTGTGGGTGGACTATCTGGTCATAGACATTCTCCAGGTTTCTGAAGATCTGCACGTATTTTATGTAGAAGGTGGCTAACATCTGGAAGATGAACACTTGATTCCTTTGTGGTTCCATCATCTTCTGAGATTCTTTATCAAGCAAAGAATTGAGGGCTTCTTGGGTCTGATGCCACATCTTATTATATGCTCTGAGGGAAGACAGAGTAGACAGTTCAGGAAGCAGAAATTACTTTGCAAGGCATAGGTACTGGGTATCTGGTGTAACAAAATGTAACATACCACAAATATGAGCTGAGAACACTGCATGTGGTTGCAATGTTCTTTAGACCACATATGTTCTGTTTTGTTGTGCATGTGAGTTTTGGATATGACTACAATTATTATTTTCAAATAAATAGTTTAAAAAGCCTTTGACCTTTGGTGGAAGAAGGGGGCGGTGGAGTGGAGACCCTTCCATCTAACTCCCACTCCTCAGCCTCCCCAGCTGCACACCTCCTCAGTTCATTCCAACTCAACAGATCACTGCATTCTGGAGCTGAAGAATGGGATGGCTGAGTTGGAATTAACTGAGTTCCCAGCTGGCCCAGGAGGCTGGCTCCTCACTCTTGTCTGAGTCACTGAGGGGTGCAGCCGGGGGTGCTGAGGAGTGGAAGGGTTAGATGGAAGGGTGCCCCCTCCACTGCCCCCTTCTTCTACCAAAGGTGTAGGGTGGTGGCCACCCTCCCAATTCCTTTCTGGTTTCCCAAGATGCAGCCCACACTTTTGTCATCTGGCCCCCTATTCGCCCCCCACTCCCCATCCCCCCACCATACCCCATCCCCCCATTTCCACTGAGTATGCCCTCCTATTCCTGCCAGGACTCTGACCAATACACTCATGGAAGAGACTTTTGTTTTCTTTCGAAATTTGGGCAGTTTTTGGCTCTCATTTTATATCTAAGATCCAGTTCTGAAAAGATAAATGGAAGTTCACTGTGTCTGGGAAGGGACATCTTATAACCAGGGGCCTAACCGGGGGAAGAGGGGTGGGCAGGATCCTGGCTGTCTCCCTGGGAAGAGGGTAAAATCCACCAATGTCCATCTCTCTCCGTAAGGTCTTCCCAGGAACACACCGGTGCAGGCGGCTCCAAACACCCGCCTGAGGAGCTTGTGGGTCCAGGGGGCTGTGGGCTCTCATGGCCTGTCCCCGGTCAGCCCAGCCTCTCGTGCCCGCACCCACCTGTGTCCCGCGTCCCGCCCCAGGTCCAGGTCACCTGCACCGGCCTCGGCCACCAGGAAGGGAGCTGCTCAGCCCCTGCTCTCCGGGGTGGAAATGCCCCTCTGCCGATCTGTGACCAGCCCCTCATCACTGGACGACCTTCCCAGGGTCCTACCGACGGCTGGTCACCCACCTCTGCTTACCTGCAGGTCATACTCTACCCCAGCCCTCCCTTTAACCCACATCTGTTTTCTGTCCCCTGAGAGCGCCCTGCTATCTCTGGTCAAGCGTTCTCGTGGCCCTTATGTGTTTACAGCCCTTACTGCCTCTTCAGAGGCCATCACGGGAGAAGGTGGAGATACATATGCTGGTCAACCCACCTTGTTGAACCGGGAGCCCCTCATCTCATGCCTGAGGTCATCCCCAGACAAGCCCTCCAGAATGGTCCTCCACCATCTGCCCTTCCTCACGCAGGCTCCTCTCCCTCCCGTGGGTAAGGACGCGAGCATCACACACTGAAACCACAGCCACCGGCCGAGTTCCGAGCCGCGTGCCATCCTCGCAGCATCCACGGGGCAGGGTGGCTCCCATCTCTCCACTGGTGGGGGGAGGTAGGGTCTGCCCTTCAGAGGGGAGGTCAGCACCCGAACCCCCGTCTGCACAGTTGTGAGCTGAGCCCACAATCCAACCCATGCTGCTATCTCCACCTCTGCTCAAAATAAAAGAAACCCCCCCACCACCACGAGATGCATAACCACAACATCTGCTGAGACAAGTAAGAAACTGGACTTCCATGTCCATCTGCCTGAAATTAATATAAATTTAAAAGAAAAATTTAAATATTTTTAAAAATAAAAGTTTCAGATAAACGAAAATAACACTTAAAATGTTTCTTTTTTGTAATTTGATTTTTTTTATTGACCAATATTTCTAATTAAACATACAAATGATTAACATTTACTAACCAGATGTCATGCTAAGTTATTTAAATACGGTATGCCACTACCTATACTCTGAACATCTTTCAAAATTAAGTACTGTGTTGTTTCTTCATTTTTAGTACTAGACTCTACCTTCACTCTCTCAATAAACCACCTTAAATTCAAAACAAACATTTGCTTTGTTAATTTTGAGGACCTGAAATAATTTAAGAACAAAACAACATTCTTATTTATAGAGAAAGATAAATATGGAAATCATGGTATTACAACAATCTCAATAGGCAGGACTTTTGTTTAATCTCTAAACCTACTGACATGTCAGTGCTCATGAAACAAGAAAGGAACTTAAATCTGTTACTGTTTCTATATTCATTTCTATACTTTAAAAATTTTTATTTTATTCAAGTATAGTTGACTTATAGCACTGTATTAGTTTCTGCCGTTTCTTTTTCCTATGCTTGGAGCAGAAATGGGAGATTTTCATCTTCCTGGCCCAAAATGAAAAGCTTCTCTTGATGTGAAAACTCTTTTAGGTTCAAATGAAGATGATGGTAATGGCTCATATTTACATCATGTCGGTCACTGTTCTGAGTACTTTACATATATTAACTCATAAATCCTCTAAACCCTATGAGGTGATTGTTATTATTATTCCAATTTACAGATGAGAAAACCAAGGCACAGTGAAGCTATTGCCCAGAGTTGTGTAATCTGAACGTAGGATTTGCAGCCTGGCTCCAGAATTCAGGCTCTGAAACCTAATTGACTCTAGTTTGTCAGGACAAACCCTGGAGGGCAGAGGTGTGCTGGACACCACAAGAAAACAACGAGGGACAGTTAAAAACTAAACTTTTGGGCTCCCCCGGTGCTCACTGTTTAAGAATCCACCTGCCAATGCAGGAGACGGGTTCAATCCCTGGTCCAGGAAGATCCCACATGCCGTGAAGCAGCTAAGCCTGTGGGCCACAGCTGAAGCCTGAGCAACCTAGAGACCACACTCCAGAACAAGAGAAACCACCGCAGCGAGACGCCTGAGCACTGCAATGAAGAGTAGCCCCTGCTCTCGGCAAACAGAGAAAGCTCTCATGCAGCAAGGAAGACCCAGCACACACACGTGCGCGCATACACACACACACAACTGAACTGCTCCTCCTTCCCAGCACCCCACTGAGTTTGGTTGCTGAATACAGCCCCTGCCACTCCACAATCTCTGGTTCAAGTACCAGATTTCTCCAAACTTGGCCATATTTAAAAAATACTGCTAGTGAAACAGCACTCTGCTAGACAACTTTATTATAACGACGAAAAGCTACTATCAGAAAGCTAGAATTCCACTCAGCTTGGGATGTCTCACTGTTTGCATGATAAAGAGACACAAAGAAGCTGAGCAGGTTCTTGGTTTTTCCAAAGCCCAGACTTCCAGCATCCGAGAAGGGGCAGGACCCCCAAGGCTTTCACTGACCCGACAGGTGACGCAGGCCCCACAGGCCAAGAGACTCAACACACGTTCCCACAAGACAGAAAACTCTCTCATTGTGTGGACTAAATAGGGCTCAGGGCCTAGATCTGGCAGGACAATGTTACAGAAGAAAATGACAGGCTAATTTTGTTTGGAACTCAGAGCTGAAATTCCACTCAGCAAACAAAACCCAGCACCAGATCAAAAGCAAATCGTCCCCTCTGATCAAGCAGGGGCCACCTGGGGATTCACAAGAGTTCAACGTGGAGGAAAGCTGAACGGCGTGCTGCAAAGGACAGTAAAAGTGGTGGATTATTTCCACAGATGCCAAGGAGGTGCTCAATACATTTATGGCAAATGCCTGATGAAGAATGCTGTCCACACACCCCAAAGAAAAGACGATGACAACCCTCTTCAAAATGCTGAAAACTAGAGACCAAAAATATTTTCGGTAGAAAAACACTAGAAAGCTAAATAATACAAGTAAACAAAAAAGCATGAAGCATATAGAAAAGGGGTGAATATAAAAGATGTTAAAAACAGCTTTTGTAAATGACACCATTGCAAAATCCAAGGAAATCAGTAACAAAAAGTAAGAAGTCAATTGGTACAGCAAAGTTGCAAGGCATATAAAAAAGCCCCCCAAACTAAAAGCAGGGAAAATATGTGAAAAACGAAACTCCATTCACAGTCCTGATTAAGAACATTAAACATTTAAGAATACATTTGGCAAAAGCCACACGAGATGTAGCTC
This sequence comes from Cervus canadensis, assembly GCF_019320065.1. NCBI lineage: Eukaryota > Metazoa > Chordata > Mammalia > Artiodactyla > Cervidae > Cervus > Cervus canadensis. The sequence goes on from NC_057387.1 coordinate 110,411,888, forward strand.
AAGAAAATTCTGGAATGTCAGCTGCAGAGGACTGGATCCCACAGAAGGCAGTCTCTCTGTTCCTGTCTGGAGACCCAAGATACAAAGAAAGCAGACTCTTGAGACAGACAGGCAGATTTAATATTACCAAGAATTTGCTAACAATATCCGGAAGGCTCTATAAATAAATCCACTCATAATTTCTAAATGCAGGGGTGGAGTTGATAATAAAAGATAAAGGGCATTTATCAGAATTCAAAGCATTTACTGTGCCAGCAAGCATTAAGGTGTGTCCCGCCACCCATGGAGGCTATGGGGGCTGTCTTCATGGGGTGCAGGGGGTGACCTGAATCCCATAAAGACCCCACACCCATCAAAACAAGGGATCTTGGGGAGAGGAGGCCTCCTCCAGGGGAAACAGCAGCCAAATAAATGGATGGGACGCATCTAGAACTTCATGCCTAGGTTCTGCTTTGGGGCAGACCCAGCCTGGGAAGTCTTGCTGCCCTAATTCAGTGCACTCATTGGCTTGTTGTTCAGTTGCTAAGTCGTGTCCAACTCTTTGTGACCTCATGGACTGCAGCACACCAGGCTCCTCTGTTCTCCACTATCTCCCAGAGCTTGCTCAAATTCATGTCCATTGAGTCAGGGATGCTATCTAACCATCTCATCCTCTGTCATCCTCTTCTTCTCCTGCCCTCAATCTTTCCCAGCATCAGAGGCTTTTCCAATCAGTTGGCTGTTTGCATCAGGTGGCCAAAGTATGGGAACTTAAGCTTCAGCATCAGTCCTTCCAATGAATATTCAGGACTGATTTCCTTTAGGATTGACTGGTTTGATCTCCTTGCTGTCCAAGGGACTCAAGAGCCGTCTCCAGCACCACAATAAGAAATCATCAATTCTTCGGCACTCAAACTTCTTTATGGTCCAATTCTCACATTCGGACATGACTACTGGAAAAAACCACAGCTCTGACTAGACAGACCTTTATCAGCAAAGTGATGTCTCTGCTTTTTAATATGCTGTCTAGGTTTAGCATAGCTTTTCTCCAAGGAGCAAGCATCTTCTGATTTCACGGCTGCAGTCACTGTCTCCAGTGATTTTGGAGCCCAAGAAAATAAAATCTGTCACTGCTTCCACTTTTTCCCCTTCTAGTTGCAATGAAGTGATATTCAGCCTTGTCACACTCCTTTCTCAAATTGGAACATGTTCGTTGTTCCATGTCCAGTTCTAACTGTTGCTTCTTGAGCTGCATAGAGGTTTCTCAGGAGACAGCTAAGGTGGTAGTATTCCCATCTCTTTAAAAATTTTCGAGTTTGTTGTGATCCACATAGTCACAGGCTTTAGCATAGTCAATGAAGCAGAAGTAGATGTTTTTCTGGAATTCTTTTGCGTTCTCTATGATCCAACAGATGTTGGCAATTTGATCTCTAGTTACTCTGCCTTTTCTAAATCCAGCTTATACATCTGGAAGTTCTTGGTTCACATACTGCTGAAGCCTAGCTTGAAGGATACTGAGCATAACCTTGCTAGCATGTGAAATGAGGCAAGTGTACAGCAGCTGAAACATTCTTTGGGATTGGAATGAAAACTGCCATTTTCTAGTCCTGTGGCCACTGCTGAGTTTTTCAAATTTGCTGGCATATTGAGTGCAGCACTTTCACAGCATCATCTTTTAGGATTTGAAACAGCTCAGCTGGAATTCCATCACCTCCACTAGCTTTGTTCATAGTGATGCTTGCTAAGGCCCACTTGACTTCGCATGCCAGGATGTCTGACTCTAGCTAGGTGGGTGATCACACCATCGTGGTTATCTGGGTCATTAAGATCTCTTTTGTATAGTTCTTCTGTGTATTCTTGCCACTTTACTTAATCTCTTCGGCTTCCGTTAAGTCCTTACTGTTTCTGTCCTTTATTGTGCCCATCTTTGCATGAAGTGTTCCCTTGGTATCTCTAATTTTCTTGAAGAGATCTTTGGCATTATCCAGGGTCACAGAGGCAGGACTCCCTCCAGGGCCAGAGCAGAGCCGACTCTTTTCTGGAACTTCTGGCCAAAGACCTTCCTGGGGGCTTGATCCTTCCAAGTCCTGGCATTTGGGCTGCACCCTCTTTCTTCTTCACCTGCTGCTTTTCAGGGAACCCTTGTCGGAGGGACCAGGCAAGGTTGTTGACTGATAGGGAAATATTAAGTATCAATAGCTGTGACAGCATGCAACCTTACATCCTTACTGTTTCCCGCGGAGACTGGCTTCCGTGTTCCAGTTTCCCTACTGCCCCTCCACATGTGTCCACTGGCTACAACCCTACACTCCCTGGACCCCCATCCTGTGTACCCCCACTTCCCTCGCAGCCCCAGTTCAGCCTGACTCCCGCCCTGCCTTGAGCTCAAAGTCTCAGCACCCTTCCACTGAGCCAGCGCCCAGGAAGATGACCTGAAACAAGGAAGGGGGCAAGAGGATGTTTCCATTACTGAGACCATTACTGAGACGGAAGTCACATACCACAAGTTCACCCTCTGAAAGTGCAGAAATCAGTGGTTTTCATCCACAGAGTTGTGCACCCTTTGCCACCCTTCTCTGATTTCAGCCCATTTTGGTCACTCAGAACAGAAACCCCCGTGTCTGTGAGCAGTCATTCCCTATTTGCCATTATCCCCATCCTCCCAGGCCCCTGGAAACCACTCATCTAATCTGTCTCTATTTACCTGCCTGTTCTGGACGTTTCACCTAAGTGGAATCATATAACAGGTGGCCCTGGGTGATCAACTCCTCCCACTCAGCATAATGTTTCCAGGGCCCACTGGGCTGTGGTGTGTATCGTCACTTCATTTTGGTTTATTGACCAATAATGTTCCATTGCGGGTGTATCCCACATTCTGTTTATCTGCTCCTCAGCTGAGGGACACATGGCGAGTTTCTGCTCTTTGGGTCTGCAGAGTGATGCTGCTCTGAGCATCCCTGTGAAAGTTGTTCTGTGGACCTGTGTTCTTATTTCTCTGGGGGTATGGCACAGCGGTTTTTAAACGTGTGAGCACTCTGAGTTTAAAAGCAGAACCCGTCTCCTGAGGTAGTTGGTCTCAGGCGGGTCACTTAACCTCGTGTCTTCACTTCCTCAAGTGGCAAATCTGGATAATGACACCTGCCCTGGATGCCCCACAGGATTACCGAGGAGTGGGATAACAGATGTGAAAGTGTTCTTGAAATCTTAAATGTGCCTTGTAAAGAGAAGGCAGTATTTTATTCATGGGACCACTTAGAATTTTTTTTTAAGTACTTGATTGGTTTCAGACTTCAGCATATGACCTAGAAACGTTACAGATACTGAAGTCAGGAGGACCGTGGGTGCAAAAGACTGAATATGACGGCTGAAAGAGACCAGATTGTTATTTCTACAGCTTGGCAGTTTTCCTATGACTGGGGGATCATGAGGTGCCTGGGTTGGGGGAAGGGAAGAAAAAGAGTTGAATATTCAGACACACCATGGGCTTGAGTGGAAAAATCTACATCTTGCAAAATGGAAATTTTCAAGTTATTTTATACATGATAAGCTTTTAGATTTTTCCAATTTTCCTATCTAGTTGGTTGTACTCTTTCTGAAATATTCCTTAGCCTTCTTGCTCGAACGGAGGCCTAAAGTGAAAGAAAGTGAAAGTCTTAGTCACTCAGTCGTGTCTGACTCTTTCCACCCCATGGACTGTAGTCTGTCAGGCTCCTCTGTCCACGGAATTCTTCCAACAAGAATACTGGAGTGGGTAGCCATTCCCTTCTCCAGAGCAAGGGAGGCTTGGCCTTCCCTAAAGGACACAACTTTTCCTGTGACCCTCCTTTGTCTCAGAGCCCTCTGACCGTGGCAGGGAATAGGGCCAAGTCTTTGTTCCTCACTCAATTTCCAGACCACTCTCCTTACTCCTTCCTACACTCTCTAATTCTGAAACTCGTTTCATCTAATGGTATTGCCCACGGCCCTTCAACGTCACCATCATCTACCATCTGCATCATCTTTCCACACCCCGCCAGGACATCTACCCTCCAAACGGAATCTTTACCAACAGCCTCTACCCTGTCTTCTCAGTTCAGTTCAGTTCAGTCACTCAGTCATGTCCGACTTTGCGACCCCATGGACTGCAGCATGCCAGGCCTCCCTGTCCATTGCCAAATCCCGGAGTTTACTCAAACTCATGTCCATTGAGTCAGTGATACCATCCAACCATCTCATCCTCTGTCGTCCCTTTCTCCTCCTGCCTTCATCTTTCCCAGCATCAGGATCTTTTCAAATGAGTCAGCTCTTCATATCAGGTGGCCAAAGGACTGGAGTTTCAGCTTCAACATCAGTCCTTCCTATGAATATTCAGGACTGATTTCCTTTAGGATGGACTGGTTGGATCTCCTTGCAGTCCAAGGGACTCTCAAGAGTCTTCTCCAACACCAAAAGCATCAATTCTTTAGTGCTCAGCTTTCTGCCTTCTCATCTTCCTGCAATAAAGGACCTCAGCTCCTCTCTCTGCATGCTGGGGCCCGTGCCCTTGCTAGCAAGAACGTCACCTCACTTCTTCCTCCTCTCATTTCACCCCACTTCCTTCACGCTGGCCATTCCCTTTAACAAACAAACAGGCTATTGTTTCCTATCTTTAATTTGTCTCCGGACCCTATTTCCCCTGCCACCAGCTACAGCAAAATGCCTTTAAAAACCCAGCCTTACACCGTCTACAGTTTCTCCCCTCTTTCTCTCTCCTACGTTCACTTGAGCTCATCTTCCTACTCCATCTCCGCCATGAAGATCAAGGCCACCATGGGACTCCACACTGCTAAACCCTTGGCCAATTCTCAGCTTTCTTCTGGCCTGTCTCGGCAGCCTCTGACAGAGTCTGCTGCTCCCTCCTCCGAGAAACTTTACATTTATTTTCCTTCTGCCTTCCAGGGCTCCACAATCATGTTTCTTCCTCAACGATCATGCCTGTAATTCCTCTGTGGGTTTCTCCTCCTCCATCTCTTGCCGTTGGATGGCCAAGTCTGAGTCCTTGAACCTGTTCTCTCTTCTGTTTACACTCATCTCCTGTCTCATAAAAACTGTTTATGCCAACAGCTGTAGAATTTATATTTCATACACAGACCTCTCGTCTGAACTCAAGTCAGCTGCCTACTTATGCTCACCGGATGTCCAATGGGCATCTCAAACTCAACATCTCCGAAAACGAACTGCTGATCTCCCCACCTGCAAGACTCCACAAGCCTTCATTCTCAGTCTCATCGCTTTTCTTTTCTGACCTGGAAATCAGGGTTACTGACAGCTAGAAATCAGGCAGGAGCTGCAGTGGTTTTGGCATCATGTTCCTGCTGTATACAAACTCCTTAGCCTCTATGTGCCTGAGTCCTCAACTGTAAAATGAAAATAATAATACTAACAGCTCTGCCGTTGCAGGGGAGTCATGAGTTATTATATTTCCAGTGCCTGCAGAGTCAGCACTGTAACAGGTGTTTGAGATGACCATTATGCAATAACGGCTGGGCTGCTGCTCTGTAACTGGCACATCGCTGGGTGAAGACTCTTCAGTGCCTCCTGACTAGGGTTTCTTGCTGGAAAGCAAAGTAGTACAATAAAGCTTCCTCAAGATCTTTTAACTTAAATATAGCGGCCAGGGTGTTTTTATAAAGCAATGAACACTGCTGGGAAAGATTAAGAAAAAAGCAGATAATGAACTGAAGGCAGGAACTGCTTCCTCAAAAATAAGACCACAAGGGCTAGTGGGCCTAAAGTAAGCACTGCATGTGGAGGGGCTCTTCTCTATGGGGCCGGGGGGAGCGCGAGGGGAGTCGGAGCCTCTAAGGCAAGGGCATGCCCTGTCCACAGAAGCTGACAGCCTGTGCTGAGGTGTATCTTTATTAGATAAAACTGCAAAAGGAAGGGGTGTTGGAGAAAAGAAAAGGAAAAGATGCACAGCAAGCTATCTTTTCGCCTGAAGAAGCGCACTCCGCGGCTGCAACCCTGCAGCCCCTCACTTACTCGTTCGACATGTTGGCTGCTTTCCCTCTTTGCCTCGCCTGCCGGGAAGCTCTTCTGTTGTCCTCTGAGGCGTGGCTGGCTGCAGGGTCGGGGCTCCACCAGAGGGGCTGGAGGAAGGTGCTTCCGAGGGAGGGACTGGGAATGGGGATATCCTCTGACTTCGCGAAGGGAAAGGCGGTAGGAAGGGAATGCCTACAGTCTCCAAGACGGGGGATTCCAGAGCCTTCCTTTAGGAGGCTCCGGAACTTGACTCTGGCCACCCAGCGAGATGCGCGAGGCGGAACCTAGCAACGGAGACGCTACGCCTGCGCAATACGCAGTGCGGGGGTGGGGGGGGCGGTCCGCTCTGCCGTCGTGCTCCCCGCCCCCTGCGCACCATGCGCCTGCGCGCCGCCGCCTGTTGTTTCCCTGGCAACCACGCCGGGAGGACGCTACTGCGCCATTGGTGGATACGCTGGTAGGAGTCACCAGCTCTCGGAAGCCTTCACGGGGAAATTTGCCTCGCGGAGGACCCGCCCAGCGTTCCCCTGAACTGGCCCCATGTCCCATTCACCCGCTCTTTGTTCTTCACGCCAGCGTCCCGCTTTCTGTTTTGCCCATTTTCATCCCCACTTTGAGATACGTAGCCTCGGACCAGGTCCTTAATGATTGTAGCCGCAGTCTTCCCATCTGTAAAGTGGAGTAGCAATCATTCTTTCGAAACATTACTGGGTATCTACTCTGGACCAAGCGCTGACTTCAGTTCTAGGGGTGCAGGGTAGATGCAGATGCTACCTTTCTTGGACTTAATGAAAATGAAATAAGGCGACGGTGCGTTGTAAGCGTAAGATGCCTTGTGGATGTTAGTTTTTAGCAGGTCACTGTGAGTGTTTGGGTTCCTTGTTGTGTCATCACCTTTCGTATCTGTTGAGATTTATTTGCAAACTTGATAACCTGCAGTACCTACTGGAACATATTCAGAACTAATGCAGCTGAAAGGTATAAAGAAACATTTCTGAAACAAAAGAATGAAGTCTGCAGATCAAAAGTTCTCACTGTGTTCCAGGAAAAACTGACGTAGAACAATCAACACTTAAGATATCCTGGGTATGTTGTTGAACTTCAAGGAGAAGTGGTACAGGGAATCTGGCCGGTCTTGAATTTCTCCATAGTAACTTTCAATTTCAGATGAAAAGGTAGCGATATTTCTAAAGTTCCTGGGGAAAAATGTGAACCAGGATATTTCTACTGATTGTAGTTAATATTCCAAAATATGAAAACTCTCAGGAAACACAGCATTGTGTAAACTGGCTTGTTTTCAAATGCAGGTAACAGAAAACCACTGGGTTAATGTCCAATGGCTTAAACGATAGGAGAATTTATAATCTTCCTTAACAACAAGGATAGAGCTGAGGCTGTTTTGGAGCTGATTATTCAGTGGCTCAAGAACATCACCAGTCTTTGATGGTCTCTTCATCTGTTGGAGCAGCCAGTCGTCCTTAGGATGCTGGGTGACTTCCCTCTGCAGTCGCTCTAGGTGTTACAGCCTCACTCTGCAATATCTTAAGATAGAAAAGGGCCAGCTGAGAACTGTGACCTCCATTACTGTTGTCGAGTAAGCAGCACTTACCTGCATTAAGAGAGAGGTAGATAGTAAAAGAACTGTATCAGGAAGTGTAGGCTGTTGTATAGGCAACATTCCATATGTGCCACAGCCCATGAGCTTTTCTAGAAAATAAAGCACTTGTTGATGAAATCCAGCAATTGAAAGATACAAGCCTTGTGAAATAGAAGAGCAGGCATTCAGTATAAGAGAGACAAGTTCTTCCAAGGTCCACATACCAGGAGAACAAACACAATTGTTCTTTGATTGCACTCCACAAGCCTTGCTTTCTATGCCAGGGACTGTTGAGGACCTGACCTATATCCATTCATTAAATCTTCCTATTAATTTTATGAGTCGAGTAATATTTTCATCCCCATTTTGCACATGTGGAAATTTCCAGGTAGAGACTCAGAGAGGTAAATTCTGTATCCAAGGCCATCCAGTTCATGGTAGAGTTGCTATTTGGACCACCTGGTACTCTCCCTTTAAAGACCACACCCCTAACTATTATCTTTTTGTTGGTAGCAACACTTATCTTATTGGATGTTTTTGTTTAAAATTTTGGTTTTCCGTGAGACAAATGTTACTAAAGATAGTATTTCCCAAGCCATTTTCCTTTAAGAAAAAAAGTTGCTACTTACTCATGTGGATACTCTAGAAAAGGTGACTTTGTCCTCAGTATTTAATTATGCAGCTTCCTGATCATACCACCAGGTCTCTTGAGCAAATTCATCTTCTTGGTCCTCTGAATATATGTGAAGTCATTTGGACAAACATTGATTGATGCCCATTCTGTATTTATTTTCTTGGGCTCCAAAATCAATGCAGATGGTGACTGCAGCCACGAAATTAAAAGACGCTTGCTCCTTGGAAGAAAAACTGTGACCAATCTAAACAGCATATTAAAAATCAGAGACATTACTTTGCCGACAAATGTCCATCTAGTCATAACTATGGTTTTCCCAGTAGTCATGTATGGATGTGAGAACTAGACCATAAAGAAGGCTGTGCCAAAGAATTGATGCTTTTGAACTGTGGTGTTGGAGAAGACTCTTGAGAGTCCCTTGGACTGCAAGGAGATCCAACCAGTCCATCCTAAAGGAAACCAGTCCTGAATATTCATTGGAAGGACTGATGCTGAAGCTGAAACTCCGGTACTTTGGCCACCTGATGGGAAGAACTGACTCACTGGAAAAGACCCTGATGCTGGGAAAGATTGAAGGCAGGAGGATAAGGGGACGATAGAGGATGAGGTGGTTGAATGGCATCACCGACTCCATGGACATGAGTTTGAGCAAGCTCGGGAGACAATGAAGTACTGGGAAGCCTGGTGTGCTGGGCTCCATGGGGTTGCAAAGGATTGGACATGACTGAGCAACTGAGTAGTAATTCTATTCCAAGCACAGTGGTTCTCACTGTGCAACGGGAAGAGATCGGTCTGATATGAATGAATCCTGCCTTCCAGGAGCAGAGGTGGTAGTGACCCAGGGAAATGATAATCTCAGGCTTCCTTATCCTGGGAACATTCCTGGGGGAATGACAGGCCCAGAAGAGCCATCGGCACTTGTCTGATTTACTTCTGTCTCAGATACTTCGGGCCCTCAGGACATTTCTGTTTCTTGAGCGTCCCTTCTTGGCCACGCTCTGGCAGAGAGAGGGACCTTCTGGCCTCTTGAAGTCCACTTGCCTTGGGACAACTCTCACTATTCGTCTTTTCCATCAAAGCTCTCAGGCAAAACAGAACAGCCCTCTTCTTACAGAAGCAGCCTTTTAAATGTTTAAGCCCATTTAAATGTCTGCTTCCCACAAGTCTTCTTAATTACAGGGTTCAGTTCAGTTCAGTTCAGTCACCCTTTGTGACCCCATGGACTGCAGCACGCCCAATCAAGTTCTTCAACACCAGTTCCCTTGACATCAATTGCCCTGTATCTCTGTTCACTGTTCGTGTCCTTTAGACATAGACCAATGGATCAGAACCTTCCAGGTGCTCCATCAGGCAGCAACAGGGGCCCCACGTTGGCCTTCGCCCCTTCCATCTATTGCTGGGCAGCCACAGTCAACCAAACCTCTAAATCGCCGCAGAGTTCGCCTGCTGAGCGAGCCCCTTCTGTCATGCAGCATGCTCACCATCCCAGCCGGGTCCTTGTCTTTTCTCCGATTTGATCCAGACCATTGATGAGACTGTCCTCTGTGAGAAAGCTGGAGAGCCTGACAGCACAGCAGTGTGTCTAAGTGAGCATCAGTCTGACACGTTATCCACCTCCCCTGCCGTCGTATCATCTCTTTGTCCTCAACAAGTCCGTGAGACAGAGATGCAGTCGAGTTTGTCACCAGTATAGAGCTTGCTCTCTTTCTGTAGCTTTGTCCTTGTCCACTAGGCTGGTCACTATGGAAACTGAAAATTCAGATCGTCTTTCGTGTTTTGCTGTAGAGAACCCACTTGTCCCTGCTTCCTTTTTCTAAGAACCCACAAATTGTTTTTTCCCCCACTTTTTTTTTAATTGAAGGGTATTTGCTTTATAGAACTTTGTGGTCTTCTGTCATACATCAACAAGAATCAGCCAGAGGTACACCCTTGTCCCCTCCCTCCTAAACCTCCCTCCCATCTCCCTGCCCATCCCACCCTTCTAGATTGACACAGAGCCCCTGTTTGAGTTCCCTGAATCAAATAGCAAATTCCCATTGGCTATCTCTTTTACATATGGTAATGTAAGTTTCCATGTTACTCTCTTCATACATCCCACCCTCTTCTCTCCTCTTCCCCCGGCCATATGTCTATTCTCTATGCCTGTTTCTCCATTGCAGCCCTGAAAATAAATTCATCAGTACCACCTTTCTAGATTCCATATATATGCATCAGTATGTGATATTTATATTTCTCTTTCTGACTTACCTTGCTCTGTATAATAAGCTCTAGGTTCATCCACCTCATTAGAACTGACTCAAATGCAAATCGTTTTAATGATCTGTTCTGGATCCACTATGAAGTTCACTAGACCAGAACCTAACCTGCTTTTCTTTTCTGAAACACCAGTCCCTGCTCTGCACTGAATCCTGCTTTCCAGGGCAGCACGGTGATTCAGCCAGCCAGGGTACCTGGCTGCTCACTCGTGAGTCTCCTGAGAAGTCTGCACCGGAGTTAAAACAGCCCAGAGAAGCTCCACCCTCTCTGCCCCTCTGTCCTCCCTAGTCCATCCCAGAGTCCTTTCCTGTTGGAGTCTCTCTTCTGGCAGGAAAATATCAAGTTCATTTTGTTTAGTGGCCATACTCTCTGCTTCCCTGGACATCTGGCACCCTAATCATTATTCTGACTCACCTTTCTGTAATTTCCTCTAAATCGACCCCCATGGCTCAGACAGTAAAGAATCTGCCTGCACTGCAGGAGACCTGGGTTTGATCCCTGGGTTGGGAAGATCCCCCAGAGAAGGGAATGGCAACCCACTCCAGTATTCTTGGCTGGAGAATTCCATGGACAGAGGAGCTTGTCGGGCTACAGTCCATGGGGTTGCAGAGTCAGCTAAGACTGAGCAGCTAACACACACATTTCATTTAGAATGAAAATGCCTTTTTGCACGGCCTCATAATCTGACCGCCAGGTCTCTGGGAAAAGTCATCTCTCTCTGTCTGATGTGTGTGATGTCACTGGGCAGCTGTTTATTGATACCCCTTCTACACAGGGCCCAGTACGCAACGCTGTGCAGTCGACAGTGATGACTGGGGAATTCTGCCTTCCCAGAGGAGAGGAGGGGAGAGGAGAGACAGGTCTCAGGCGATTAAACGCCATGGTGCCAAGTCACCTGGGAGCTTAGAAGAGAGAGGAATCACCGTGCCCTTGGGGAAGAAGAAGGGGTGATGCAGCATGTGGAATTTCAACTGGCTTTGACCTGGGGAAACAGAAAGAGAACATTCCAGGCAAAGGAAAATAACTTGGACAAAGACTTAAAAGCAGGTGTGGGGAGCTGTTTATCTGGTGGTCTCCATTTTGATCTGATCTGGGAACAAGCTTGGCATCCCAGCGTGAGGCCAGATGGTGTCTGTCCTCAGTAGCTGCCGGAGAAGTTTGGACTGAACTCTGTGGACCAGGGAGGTCCTCTTGGGCAGAGGGTGGACGCGATCATGGGGCAGTGAGACCAGTGAAAAGTCAAGAAGTACAGATGAGAGGATAAATGAGATGAAGCATAAATACAGGGGATAGCATTCAGCCATAAAAAGAACAACCTTCTAATGTGTGTCTTAATATGGATGAACCTTGAAATAAGCCAGATACAAAGGACAGATATTGTCTGAGTTTGTTTAATGTGGAATATCTAGAATAGGCACGTTTATAGAGACAAAAAGTAGTTTAGCAGTTCCCGAGGGCTGGAGGGGGAGAAGGGGTGGAGGGCTGTTGCTGAACGAATACAAGAGTTTCTGTCTGGGTGATGAACGACTTTGGAACTAGCGCTGATGTTTGTGGAACATTGTGAGTGCAGTTAATGCCACCAAACTGTATACTTAAAACTGGTTTAAATGGCAAGTTGTATGCCATGGATATGATGGAATCTGGCCTGTGAAGGGTCAGTGGAGTCGGCAGCCCACGCAGGTTGGGTAAGTCTCTCCATAACCCACAGCACCCCAGGTGCACCGGGAAGACTGCACATCCATCTCTAGGGAGCAGCACACCTGGGTGCCTCTCTGCAGGGAGCGACCCAGGGTCACGCTGCGTGCCTTCCATCCTTTGCACAACTGCAGATTTCCCCAAAAGCCCCCAGCGTAAGGATCATGCTTATTAGTCTGTAAGGCACAGGGTGTCACTTTTTCTCCTTTAATACTTTATTTATTTGTAAATTTATCTTTTGTCGGCACCACGCAGCATGTGGGATCCTGGCTCCCTGGCCAGGGATTGAACCTGTGCCCCCTGCCTTAGAAGCGTGGAGTCTTTACTGGGCCACCTCGGAAGTCCTCCTTTAGTGCTCTAATCACTCCACTGATGCTCAAAAATAGGTTAGAGTGTAACCAGGCAAACTAAGCTTGTAGTTCATTTGAAAATAGGAGCTGGGTGCTTTATGACCATGGATGGAATTGCAGGCAACCGGAACATCAGACACCCCATCCCAATCCTTCCATTTTCTGCCAGGGTGACTGGAAGCGGCCCAGGGAATATTTCTGAACCTCGGTGAGAACAGACCTTCTGGTCCCCGTCCCCACCACCCCTCATCCCTGAAAGCCTGAGGTGGGCTTCCTCCTTCAATGTCTTTGAATTGCCCTGAGCTGGAAAACTGGATGTTACGACCCTGTGTGCTAAGGTTCTGGAGGTTTAGTTCATGATTTTTTCCTGAAGACTCAGTACTTGAGCCTTGTTGACAGTTTTCCCCACTTCCCTCACACAGTGCGTGGGACAGGACTCGTCCTTCAGAGGCGGCTTCCCTTAGCCCCGAGGGCGGCTGGTGTGCAAGTTGCCCATGGAGTTTGGGGAGTGATGGCCTGGGTCCCTCCCCTGGCTTGATGGGCTTTGAGTGGACCTTGGTTCAGCTCCCATGTGTTCCTCAGATGGGCCTCCAGAGCAGCAGGCAGAGGAAACAGGATGGGTGGAAGTGAAAAGGTCTCAAGTTCAGCTGGAATTTGACGGTCTTCTCCTCTCAACTTAGCCATAAAGAGCATTTTCTATGCTTTAACTATAAAATGTCATTCCACATAATTGCTTGCTAAGTTGCTTCAGTCGTGTCCGATTCCTGGTGACCCTGTGGACCACAGCCTGCCAGGCTCCTCTGTCCATAGGATCCTCAAGGCAAGAATTCTGGTGTGGATTGCTATGCCCTTCTCTGGGGAATCTTCCCAACCCGGGGGTCAAACCCATGTCTCTTATGTCTCCTGCATTGGCACAAGGGCTCTTTACCACTAGTACCACCCGGGATGTTTTAAAATATCAGACATTAAACTCTCTGCTATAACATGCTTTTGCATCTAATGTTAAATCTGTGCAAAAGGAAACTGATACCATGCTAGCTTGTTATGTTTGCTTACATAACTGGAAATGAATCAAGCATGGGTTTCATCAATTCATAATTATTAAAGTAAGCTTTGATAAATTGCTGGTATTCTAATATTCCTTGTCCTGACTCTTTCTGACACCCCCAACGTCTATGAATGTTATAATTTGTAAGAGGGACAGTTCCACTTACCTCCAAGGATTATGCAAAAGATTAGGTGAATAATATAGGTAAAGCACTTGGCGCAAATTAGAATCACATGCTGTGCTGTGCCAGCTAGTTCCTTAAGGTCCTAGGAGAGTCTAGGTGTCTGCTCAAATTCCCCAAGTCAGTTAGCAGTATTCCTAATTTGGGGATTCACAGAAATCGTGGGTGTCAAAGATCTGCTCCATATGAGAGGTTCAGTGGATATACCATCTTCACCACAGTGATAATTACAAATTTCTCCATTCCGTGAAATCGACATTCCCAAACAGAAGACATTTTGGTTGTGAACCTTGGCTTCCCTCCAGTCCATTAAATCACATATCAAAGGATGTTTTGAACTGGAGATAAATCTTATTTGATAAATTTTGTTGAGAATATGTTAGTAAACTGATTTAAAAGGGATGTGAGCAATCTGAAAGTTACTTTCTGGATGAGATTCCAAAGATAACAGAATCTGCAAACACCAAAGCTCTTTTACGTCAAATAAACATCACTTCCACCAGGAAATGAGTGTAACTGTGTGTGTGTTTCTTATAAGCTGCCTTTATTATCTATAAATAAAACTGCCCAGTGTGAGAAGAAAATAAAAAGGAACTAGTCAGAAGCAGGATGTTTTTTAATTTATCATTGTCCTGTTTTGTTTCACACACATTGGGACAGCTTTTGTAACCCAGGTGCAAAGGAGGTCACTTCTCATTGTTTTAACACCTGCTGTCTTTTAAAATGAACATGATTTCCACAGGCCCATTGATAAATTCAGTCTTAAACCTTCCTCAAAAACGACTCTCTCCTATATTTTGGTACCACTTCTGAATAACCAGCACGTGTCTATCCAGTTTCTGTTTTGTTGTGTTTCTATTTGACTCTCATATGTGTTCCCTCCTCTTGTGCTATTTTACGCTCACAATGCTTATAATGAAACAATAGTTCTTGGTACCTTGGGTAGAGAGCCAATTACAAGTAACAGCTGCATTGTTCATAAAACAGAAGTGATACATTAATGAGGCTTATTTATTTAAAGACTTGAATTGCCAGTGGTCCTGACTACAGCTCTAAGAGGAAGATTAGCAACAGAGAAAACATCTACTTAATCTATTAATTTGCCGTAACACACTGCCAGACTTCATATAAATATAATCTTGAGCTTTCAAAAGTCAGGCAGGAGGCTGGTAAGAATTTTTATATGCACATTTCTTCCCCCATCCATCTTCCAGACTCAGAGATGTAGAGAGCAAGTTAGTGGTTACCAGTAGGGGAGGAGCTGTGGGAGGGACAAGATGGGGGAGGGTAGTACAAATTATTACAGTAGAAGTAATAGAGGAAAAAAAAAAAAAAAGAAGTAATAGAGATACAAATAGAAGCACAAATTATTACTCATAAAATAAGCTGCAAGGATATACTGCACAACACAGGGGATATAGCCAATATTTTATAGCCAGTGTAAATGGAGTATAGCTTTTAAAAATTGTGAATCACTACATTGTACACCTGTGACAAGCACTTTAAAGCAGTGGTCCCCAACCTCTTCGGCACTAGGGACCAGTCTGGTGGAAGATGACTTTTCCACAGGCCGGGGAGGGGCACTTTGGGGATGATTCGAGCACATTATAATTGTTGTGCACTTTATTTCTATTATTATTACCTCTGCTCCACCTCAGATCATCAGGCATTATAGCCTAGAGGTCGGGTGCTTGGAGTGGAGTGAGAGTCACTCAGTCGTGTCTGACTCTTTGTGATCCCATGGACTATAGTCCACGGAATTCTCCAGGCCAGAATACTGGAGTGGGTGGCCTTTCCCTTCTCCAGGGGATCTTCCCAACCCAGGGATCAAACCCAGGTCTGCTGCATTTCAGGCGGATTCTTTACCAGCTGAGCTACAAGGGAAGCCCAAGAATCCTGGAGTGCGTAGCTTATCCCTTCTCCAGCAGATCTTCCCGACTCAGGAATCAAACTGGTGTCTCCTGCATTGCAGCCAGATTCTTTACCAACTGAGCTAACAAGTACCCCTGCTTTAACATATAATAAATGCCCCAAACTGTGAAACTCTTAAGCACCCAGCTCAGTTTCTCAGCTTGCAAACACAAGCTGAGAAAGATCAAGACGCAGAAGAAAAGCTGAATTCCAGAAGCATCCTTGAGCCCTTCCTAATCTTACTCTGGGTCTGCTTCCTACTACTGTTATGCCCGATGTCCGAATCCCCGAGCGGGAAGAGAGAAGGCTTCCAAGACAATGCAACTGGCAAAAAGGGGAAGTTTATTACTGACTCAAGCCAGGGCTCTCCGCTGCAACCAACGCAGTGGTGTGAGTCAGAGAGCCCCAAGCCCAAGCTGTTACACAAATTTATAGGGTGAGCACATGCTGTTGGTAGTTGGTTTAAGCGGATTGGTTACAAGTTTGCAAAGCAATTTCATTGGTCAAAACTTTCGCACGGGCAGGACTTTCCCGGGGGTTTCCGCCCCGTTCCTAATTTCCTAATTGGCAAACAGCTGTCAGTGTTAAGCGAAAGCTAATTGGTCCTAATTGGCAAACAGCGGTCAGTGTTAAGCGAAAACTACTCCTAATCTAAGCTGCCTGCCATGGCGTTGCTTCTGCTTGCCTCACAACTACCTAACATGGAAGGTTAAATTTTCCCTCATAAAGGAAGATTTTATATGTATGATGGAATTATACAATGGTGCATAGTCGCTTTGACCTACTGTGTGTGTGAGTTTCGCTCACTTTGTTGCATGGAGATGAGGTTTGTTTCC
The DNA here is from genome assembly GCF_019320065.1 of Cervus canadensis. Classification (NCBI taxonomy): domain Eukaryota; kingdom Metazoa; phylum Chordata; class Mammalia; order Artiodactyla; family Cervidae; genus Cervus; species Cervus canadensis. The sequence goes on from NC_057387.1 coordinate 110,428,375, forward strand.
ATGACTGAGTAGTCTCCCATCGTATGAACAGACTTCAGTTTGTTATCCATTCTACCAGTGATGGACTAGGGTTATTACAGATAATGCTGCTGTAATCAAGTTTCCATGTATCTCTTACTGCGCATGCCTATCTCTTGCTGAGTCATGGGGTGTGTGTATGTTTAACTTCAGTAGATGGGGCTTCCCAGGTGACTTAGAATCCACCTCCCATGCAGGAGACACAGGAGACGCAGGTTTGATCCCTGTGTTGGGAAGAACCCCTGGAGAAGGGAACGACAACCCACTCCAGTATTCTTGCCTGGAGAATCCCATGGACAGAGGAGCCTGGTGGGCTGCAGTCCACGGGCTCACAAAGAGTTGGACATGACTGAGCATGCAAGGACAACCTCGACAGATACTGTCAAAAAGTTTTCCAAAGTCACTGTAGCAATACCTTCTTCAGTTCTACCAGTAAGGGTTCTGATTGCTCTATATGTTTACCAATACTTGGTATTTTCTGTCTTTTTCTTTGAAATTGTGGTATTATTCAATCATTGTGGCTTTAATTTGCATTTTTCCTAACAATTACTGGTCCTGAGAACCCTTTCATATGCCTCTTTGGCCATTTGAGCATTTCTTGGGAGTGAAGTGCCTTTGGAAATCTTTTACCAACTTTAATGAAATTTTCTGTCTTTTTCTTATTAATTTGTAGAAGACTATGATGTATTCTGACAAGTCTATGTTGAATATATTTGTTGAAAAAATCAATCCTATGGTTTGTCTTTCATATCTCTTAATGATGTCTTCTGATGAACAGAATTTCCTAATTTTAATGAAATCCAATATACCCAACCCAGGGATGGAACCCAGACCTCCTGCATTGCAGGCAGATTTTCTTACCCTCATGAGCCACCAAAGAAGCTCTATTTTATAGGGAAGCCCTATAAAATGTGAAGTAGGAATTAATTCTTTCCCCCCATGTGTCCATCTCTAGTTTCCCTGTGTACTAATAGAAGGGTTTGGTTTTAGGCTACCCAAACTTTTTTAACTTTTGACTTCTCCCAGAAAAGGCTTCCTTTCCAAAGTCTTTTGGGTCTGAAGCCATGATCCATGTTCCCCCCCAAAAGGCATAGGGATGAACAAGAAAAAATGACCATGCCCCAGAAGCCTTCAGGTACTGCTCAAAGGATCAAAGGAGTTTGATGTCTGACACAGGGACCCAAAGCCAGTACTTGGTGACAACCAGAAGGGATGGGGTAGGGAGGAAGGTGGGAAGGGGTTCAGAGGACACATGTGTGCCTCCAGTTAATATAAACACATAAATTAAAAAGAGGAAAAAAGAGAAGGGTTGGGTCGGCTGGGTGAGGCCAGGCCTGTTGTTATCTCTGTGTTTTGGGAGAAGCCTGCCTCTCCCTGGCTGGTGGTGTGATGGTGAGTGTCTCCAAGCTCTGAAAGATGTTCTGGTTTCCTTGGGGTTGGGGCTGGACATGAAGGCCTGGCCCCGTCCTCCTGCGCTGGCCAGGGCCTGGGTCTGCTGCAGAATGCTGAGATGTCTGGGCAGGATAAAATTCTCCCTTCTCCAGGATCAGAAGTCATCAAAGGATTGCCTGGATGAGTTAGAAGAGGAGCTGGACTCGGGTCACCTTTCCTTTTTTGTGTGGGTGTGATTTGGAGGCTATATTACTATTAATATGGGAAACGGAAAGTGGTAGTTGCTCACTCATGTCCAACTTTTTGCAGCCCCATGGACTGTACCCCACCAGACTCCTCTGTCCATGGAATTTCCCAGGCCAGAGTACCAGAGTGGGTTACCATTCCCTTCGCCAGGGGATCTTCCCAACCCAGGGACCGAAACCAGGTCTTCTGTATTACAGGCAGATTCTTTACTGTCTGAGCCACCCAGGGAAGCCCGTGGGTGTAGAATTCAGGCAGAGGTAAATGGAGAAAAATGATCAGATGTGAACAAAAGGCAAAAAGAAAAAGAAGTGACTACAAATCACAGTAGACGTGCTGTCCGTGTGGCATGCTTCCTGCTGGTGTGTAACTGATGGCCACACACCCCGTGGCTTTGAACTGCATCCGTTAGTATTTCTCCGTTTCTGTTGGCCAGAGGTCCCACGTGGCTTGGCTAGGGATCTCTGCACAGGGTCATGCAAGGCTGAAGGTTAGTTCTGGCTGGGCTGCATTCCCTGCTGGAGCTCTGGGTCCTCCTCTGCAAGCTCATGCGGCTTGTTGACAGAATCTAGTTCCCTGCAGGGTAAGACTGAGCCTCCAGGACTCAGCTCCTAGAAGCCAAGCTCAGGTTCCAGCCCTGGGGCCCTCTCACAGCACAGACAGCCCACTTCTCCAAAGCCAACCAGAGAGGTTCTTTCTTGGGGACCACAAGGGAGTCTTGTTGCTTCTGACTTGATCAAGGGAGCTGCTCTCTATAGAGGGCCTTCTTAGGATTCTTCCCACCACAGAGCATGAAATCCGGTGGTTGTTTTTTTTTTTAAATCGCTTTAACAGCGAGGACCTTCCGTATGCCACAGGAAACTATAAACAAAGTGAAGTCGCTCAGTGGACTCTTTGCGACCCCATGGACTGTAGACTACCAGGGTCCTCTGTCCATGGGATTTTCCAGGCAAGAATACTATAGTGGGTTGCCATTTCCTTCTCCAGGGGATTTTCCCAGTCCAGGGATCGAACCTGGGTCTCCTGCAATGCGGGCAGAGGCTTCACCCTCTGAGCCACCAGGGAATCTCACAGTGAACTATATTCATTATCTTATAATCACTTATAGTGGAAAAGAATCTGAAAAAGAACAGCATGTATATGCACTAAGTCCTCTACATATAAACAGATCCTGTTCCAGGAGTGCCTCTGTAAGTCCAATTTATTCAGGAAGTCCAGCAAAGTTAGCCTTGGTACCTAACTAATATGAATACAGTAGTACTGTCCTGTAATCGGTTTATAATACTTTTCACACAAGTCATACGTAAAAGACAAATATCAGAAAAATCATTTTTAATCTTATAGCACAGTGTTTTAGAAAGTACAGTCGTCCAGTACAACAGCTGACACACGGGCTGGCATCGAGTGAACAGGCAGACAAGTTACTCAAGGGAGGAGGGGAAGAGGTGAGAGATGATGGGGCTGAAGGGTCATCAGCAATAGGAGATGGAGGGCGAGCTGCAACATCACTCATGCCTGACTTTGACGGAACGCACGTTTGCATCTTGAAAGTTTACAACTTGAAGGTTCGAATGTAGGGGACTTACTGTGTATATCTGAGGTATTTGTTGTACATGTGAAACCAACACAACATTGTAAATTAACTATATTTCAACTAAAAAACCCCCACCACTTTGGCTATTATAATAATAAAAATAACTAGTAGGCATTATTTGGGTGATGGGTTTATTCATGTCCAGACTCTGTACAATGGAGAAAGAAAGTGAAAGAAAGTGAAGTGGCTCAGTCATGTCCGACCCATTTCGACCCCATGGACTATAGCCTACCACGCTCCTCCATCCATGGGATTTTCCAGGCAAGAGTACTGGAGTGGGTTGCCATTTCCTTCTCCAGAGGATCTTCCTGACCCAGGGATGGAACCCAGATCTCCCGCGTTGTAGGCAGATGCTTTACCGTCTGAGCCACCGGGGAAGTCCTGAGCCACTGGGAAGTACAATGAAAATGTTACTCCAAACCTTTGTCCTACGTGTGGTTGTTGCAAGACTGACTGGACTTAAGCATGTGAACTGCATCTGCAAATATCAACAGAAGAGAATTGGGGCTTGCTTGTGGGTCCATGCATGTGCCTGCAGTGAGCTGATCTACCTCACCTGCCTCCTCTTCCCAACCCAGAAGTCCACCCACTACCTTTTCTGTTCCCACTGCATCTTTGCTGCTGCTGCTTTTTTTTTTTTTTTTTGCACCTTTGCCTCTTATAAGATGCTAACACATGCCACCTTCTCTTGTCATTTCTTTTTACTTTATATCTGTTCCTTACCCATTTGGAACCTTTCCAGCCATAGAGTTTGCACCTTAATTATTTTTTGGCATCCACTTAGAGTCATGAAAAAATAAAGGGACAATAATCCACCAAACACGTGGCACGTTGTAAGACAGAGTGCAGTCATCATGCAGGAGGGAGGGGCTGACCCTGTCCTGGAGGGTCTTTGTCAGTAGATTTCACTGGCTTCCTTTATGTAGCATTTAATGAGTGCCTGCTGTCACCAGGTAAAGTGTCATCAAACACAGTGACTCTTCAGGGTCTCTGCCTTCTTAGAAATGCTCTGTGTCAAAACAGAGCAACTTATTTTGAGTAGCAGTGAGGCTTCCATCACGGCACAACATGCCATTTTGAATTACTTTTGCCATGAGTGATCAGTTGCTCAGTTGTGTCTGACTTTTTGCAACCCCATAGACTGTAGCCTACCAGGCTTCTCTGCCCATGGGATTCTCCAGGCAAGAATACTGGAGTGGTTAGCTGTGCCCTCCTCCAGGAGATCTTCCTGACTCAGGGATCAAACCCACATATCTTACGTCTCCTGCATTGGCAGGCAGGTTCTTTACCACTAGCACCACGTGGGAAGTCCTTGGCTCAGACGGTAAAGAAAAGTGAAAGTAAAGTCACTCAGTCGTGTCCGACTCTTTGCAATTTTCTTCTCCAGGGGATCTTCCCAACCCAGGGATTGAAATCAGGTCTCCGGCATTGCAGGCAGACTCTACCCTCTGAGCCACCAGAGAATCCCAGATGGTAAAGAATCTGTCTGTAATACAGGAGACCCAGGTTTGATCCCAGGTCTGGGAAGATCCCCTGGAAAAGGACATGGCAACCCACTCCAATATTCTTGCCTGGAGAATCCCATGGACAGAGGAGCCTGGCGGGCTACAGTTCATGGGGTCACAAAGAGTCAGACGAGACTGAGCAGCTAACACAATACAAAGATTTCTAAAAAGAATACTGAAGGCAGACATGCTTTACAATTTCACAGTAGTAACTAGGGGCCCTTTGGGCGATCTGCACTAGCCTGGAGCTGCCAACTCCCCAGGCGGAGGGGAATCTAGTTTGCAGGGAGACTTTGGGGTGTGGTGGGCCTTTGACAACCACGTGGCATGTGACATGATGCCATCAGCATTCACAGGGCTGCTGAAACCAGCTCCCTGCGGGTTGGCAAGAAGGCTGCTGCTCATAGTGTAAAATAAACACTCGTGGAGGAGCCACATACAATTGTTGGGTGAAGGAGCTTAGTGGCACTTTGACCTGGTATGAACTTGTAGCAAGTTAAGAGGCATTATTGAAAATCTTTTTCCTTCTCCAGGCTCAGAGAGGGAAATCTTTGTCTTAAATGTAGGCACACAAGCTTTGCTTTCCATAACAATCATCAACCACATCTCAGCTTAGACTAAAAGTTTCCACTTGGGTAGAGTGTTTGTTTCCAAAGTTTAATTATGACAAATCTTATGCAACTAAAAAGGTATAAAGAATTACATAATGAGCACATAGATTCCCACTCCAGAGATTTAAAGAACTGCTAATTTAGTTGAAGACCCTGAAGTATCCCTTCCTGATTATCTGCTCTTTCTTTCTTTTCCCCAAGGTATCTATGAAGCTGAATTTCCTACTTTCTATTCTTGTCCTTTTCTCTACTGTATCCACAAACTTTAGTTTCTCACGAGTTTGGATTTTATTTAAATGCTATCATAATGTAGGTATTCTTTGATGACTTCCCTTTATCATTCAATATTCTGTTGGGAGCTTCATCCAGTACTCATAGCTCTGGTTCATTTTTCCTACTACATAGTCATTGTAAAAATATATATCTAGCCATTCTTTGTTCATCGGACATCTGGATTTTTTGCAAGTTTTTCTAATATAGGCAATGCTACGGCCAACATTGCAGCCCATGAGCCACTGTGTACAAGAACTTTTTTCTGATTGAATAAATATACCTAGAAGTGGAGTCCAAGGATGTATCTCTCTTCAACTTAAGAGAATTTGCTCAATTGCTGTACAAAGTATCTATATTGGGTGGGTTTTTTCGATGCTAGACTTAAGACTAAACTTATCCATGAATTCTCACAACGTTGAGTATTTGGAATCTCAGTCTGTTGATCAGACTCGGGCTGTTTCTCATTTCTTCAGTGAAAGAGTAACCAAGCCATCCATCAGAATGACCATGTTTATTTTCTTAATATTGAAGTCTTCTTCCCAGAGAACAAGTTTTCAATTCCCTTTCTTCTCCACCAAGGTGGGACCTTTTACTGAATGACGCCTTCCTGGCTAGCATCACAAACGATCTCGCCCTCCCCTTCCTTCATTTAGCCTCATTCTGTGCCCCTCAAAGACCAGATGAATCCCACCCCCACTTGCCAAAAACCTTTCCTACCAGACCAGCCGCAGCAATCTCTGCCTCATCTAAACTCCTGCGCAAGCCGTTGTTTATTTTTTTAGGCTGTAAATGGCAGAGAAACCCACTCCAATGGGCTTAGTGAGAAGCACTGTTTATTGGCTGGCAAACCTGAAAAGCCTTGGGGTTAGCACCACCTTCATGCAAAGCTGGAGTGATGCTTGCTTTACTTATTGTAAACACCAGCATCTCATTCTCTTTGACTGAATTCTTAGTCCCTGCCTGGTGGCCTGGGATGGATCACTTCTCTAGCTGATCCCAAGACAGCTGTACTTCTGCCCCCATCCAGTAATTTAAAGAGTTATAGGGCCTATAACATTCCCCTCTGGATCACTTCTTCATTCCTCTTTTTGTTTGTATAGGAATGAACAGTTCTACATGTGGTTAGAAGGTCTGATTATTGGCACATCTTTTCTGTTTTTCTGGGCCTTGGGAAGTGCGGTGATAATTTGCTATTAATTACAGAAAGTAATATTCATTGATGGATAATGAGGATTTTTTTTCTTTTAGTACTTTGACTGTGTGGATCACAAAAACTGAAAAATTCTTAAAGAGATGAGAATACCAGACCACCTTACCTGTCTCCTGAGAAACCTGAATGCAGGCCAAGAAGCAACAGCTAGAACCAGACATGGAACAATGGACCATGTCAAAACTGGGAAAGGAGTACGTCAAGGCTGTATATTGTTACCCCACTTATTTAACTTCTATGGGCTTTCCAGGTGGCTCAGTGGAAAAGAATCTGCCTGCTGTCGTAGGAGACATGAAAAACATGGGTTCGATCCCTGGGTTGGGAAAACTCCCTGGAGAAGGAAATGGCAATCCATTATGGTATTCTTGCCTGAAGAATTCCATGGACAGAGGAGCCTGGTGGGCTATAGTCCATGGGGTCGCAAGAGTCAGACACGACTTAGTGACTGAGCATGCTTGCATGCCTGCAGAGTACCTGATGAGAAACGCTGGGCCGGATGACTCACAAGCTGGAATCAAGATTCCTGGGAGAAATATCAGCAACCTGAGATACACAGATGATACTACTCTAATGGCAGAAAGCAAAGAGGAACTAAAGAGACTCTTGATGAAGGTGAAAGAGGAGAGTGAAAAAGCTGGCTTAAAACTCAACATTCAAAAAACTAAGATCATGGTATCTGGTCCCATCACTTCATGACAAATAGATGGGGAAACAATGGAAACAGTGACAGACTTTATTTTCTTGGACTCCAAAAATCACTGTGGACAGCGACTGTCATGAAATTAAAACACACTTGCTCCTTGGAGGGAAAGTTATGGCAAACCTAGACAGCATATTAAAAAGCAGAGACATCACTTTGCCAACAAATGTCTGTATAGTCAAAGCTATGTTTTTTCCAGTAGTCATGTATGGATGTGAGAGTTGGACTGCAAGGAAGGCTGAACACCGAAAAATTGATCCTTTCGAACTGGGGTGCTGGAGAAGACTCTTGAGAGCCCCTTGGACTATACAGAGATCAAAGCAATCAATCTTAAAGGAAATCAACCCTGAACATTCATTGGAGGGACTGATGCTGAGGCTGAAGCTGAAGCTTCAATATATTGGCCACCTGATGAGAAGAACCGACGTATTGGAAAAGACCCTGATGCTGGGAAAGGTTGAGGGCAGGAGAAGAGGATGACAGAGGATGAGATGGTTGGATGGCACCATTGACATAATGGACATGAGTTTGAGCAAACTCTGGAAGATGGTGAAGGACAAGGAAGCTGGGCGTGCTGCAGTCATGGGTCACAGAGAGTCAGACATGACTTAGTGACGGAACAACAGCAACAACTTATGGCAAATGAAAATATTTTACTTTAAAGTTATCAATGCTTTTCTTTGAGGAGGGGCTAATCTCTTACTGAAGTGACTTACTAGTTGAAAGATATGCTTCTCAGTTCTCACCGTGGAGTCATCCTGAGGGCGCAGAATCTAATTACACGTGCATGGTGTTCTTAAAGTCTTTGGTATCAATTTCATTCAAAACCTAAGATGTGCGTGATATTTTTATAGAGCATTCTAATTGCTGCCTCTGATCTGTAGCTATGATGCCTGTCTTTCTTCAGTTTACAAGGAGGAAATAATCCATTTTGCTGAATCTTTATAAATATTCAGTTTGATGAAATGAGTTCAAAGCATTTGCCAAAATGGCATTTTTTTTTCATGCCACCAGAAAAACAGAACTGATAGCCACAATTCAAATAACTAAAACCATTTTTTTCAACCAAAGTAAAAAATATGTCTTTATCAAACAAACTTTGGTTGAGTGGCAAAGGACAGGGTGGTAAGTATTCTGTGTTTTCTTGGAGCATGGAAAATCTGAGGGTGCTCCAGCCCTTCCCATCCTCCCTTCTTGAGATAAGGCCTCTTTCGCAGGCACCTCCATCCAGCCCTCCCACATGCTCCCTCTCCATGGAGCTGCTTCCTTCTGCTCATCTGCCCTGTGCTTCACTCTCTTCTCTTTGTCAGATTTCAGACTGTAAACTCTGAGCCTCCCAGTCTAACGCTTTCCACAAGTAGGAAGCAAATAACTGATAAAACACAATATTCATTCTAATAGATTATTTACTCAAGAACAACGCGAGGCTACAAGAAAGGCCATTATTATATATTGCCTAAATTGTAAATCATTTTTAAACAAGGTGAAGCTGTTTTTCACATACTGCATCAGATAAATTTTGTAGATAGGCGGCCATCTGTACTAAACATTTTTGGCTCATTCATTTTTCTAATAGAATCTTCCTGATGTAGGATTTTTAGTACACAGAATTATTACTGATCTTCAACAGTGACTCTTGAGAGTCCCTTAGACTGCAAGGAGATCCAACCAGTCCATCCTAAAGGAGATCAGTCCTGAGTGTTCATTGGAAGGACTGATGCTGAAGCTGAAACTCCAATACTTTGGACACCTGATGTGAAGAGCTGACTCATTGGAAAAGACCCTGATGCTGGGAAAGACTGAAGGCGGAAGGGGAAGACAGGGGATGAGATGGTTGCATGGCATCACTGACTCAATGGAGATGAGTTTGGGTAAACTCCGGGAGTTGGTGATGGACAGGGAGGGCTGGCGTGCTGCAGTCCATGGTGTCACAAAGACACAACTGAGCGACTGAACTGAACTCAACAGTGAATATTATATTTAACCCACACATTTTTAAAAAAATGGGACGATTGTGAACTTTTTTTTTATTAAGAGAAAATAAAATGAGATTATAAAACATGATACTGTTTAGAAAAGTTCCACGATGGGCATCTGAGAAGATGGAGGAACAGATGGCAGGACCAAGAGACTCTGTCTCTCAATATCTTCAGCTGTATGGATAAGAACATCTGAACTCAGTCAGGAAAAGATGAACCTGACTTGCTTCAGGCCTTCACAGGATGCTTTTATGTGATGCTTGCCATAGAGATGCATGCAGAAATACCTCCCAAATTGGGAAGTCAGGCAGGTCTACAATCATAATTTACATGAAGGAAAGGATTGCGTGAAAAAATAACAATAAATATGCATATTATGTTTTGACAGCCACACAAACTGATAGAAGACCAGTTGTGTACTTGGTGAACAAATGGACAGGATTATGAGTATTCATAAGAATAAATGTGATTAGTAAATAAGATGGGAAAATGTTTCCTCCCACGAGTAATCAAAGGACATAATTTCATCCCCCGCCCCAGGGGAACTGATTTGGAATATTATGAGTGAGATAATATTCTCACTCACTCTGGGAATTTCTCCTAAGAGAGGAGGAACTCTCGGTACAGTTTTATTTTCAGTAAAGAAGCAACATTCAATATTAGGAAAACGGCCAAATACATCACAGTAGCAGCCTCAATACAACCATTCTATAGTTAATGTAGAAGATTACTGGCAAAATGAAAATACTTAAATCAGAATTTCCAGTGAAGGTACAAAAAGCAATCAACTCAGAGCTGAACAGGTTCTTAAATATTATGTCATCCCCAAACTTGCCACGTAAACAGGAGGACAGGCCATGTGAAATATGACTGGTTTTCCTCCAGCCCTGGGCACTGGTTCTGAATTAAGTCTGAAGGACAGGGAAGCCTGGCCTTCATGTTCATGGGGTCACAGAGCATGGGACACCACTTAGAGACCGAACAACCACCACTGGACATATCAGCTGAAAAAGACTTGTTGAGAAGTTGCTTTTGAATAGAGGCACAACTGTGGGACTCTCCACGGAGACACATGAAGGTGTGAAATTCTCTGTTAGTGAAGACAGAGACTAGTGATCAGCTTATGACTCCGGGAATGAGTGGAATACCAGTTAGTTGGCGTGAACCATGGCACACTCACCCGCAGCACTTGGCGAGTTGTGCTGTGTCTCATCCCAAAGATAGGTGAGCAGAGGCAACGAGCACATCATCCTGGGGACAGGGGTCTCCTGTGCCCTGCCCCCTGTGCCTCCTGGCACATCCTCCTGACAATTAGACGCTTTCTTATATACATATATATAATTTATTTCGTCATTTGTTTATTTGGCTTTTGGCTGTGCTGGGTGTTCATTACTGTGCGTGTTTTTCTCTAGGTGCCCTAAGCAGGGGCTCCTCTCGGTTGTGTTGTGCAGGCTTCTTATCGTGGTGGCTTCTCTTGTTGCAGAGCACAGGCTCTAGGCACCCCGGCTTCAGTAGTCCCAGCACGTGGACTCAGGAGCTGTGGTTCCGGGTTTACTTTCCCCGTGGCACGTGGGATCTTCTCAGATCAGGGATCGAACCCCCGTCTCCTGCCTTGGCGGGTGAATTGTATACACCTGAGCCCGCAAGGAAGCCCTAGGGGTCTTCTCGAAGTGGACGGAGAGAGGGAGCTGGGCTGGCGCTTAGAACGGGGGCATGGGGGGTGATGCAGCAGTTGTGAAGCTGCACCAGTGAAGACCAGGCTTTTTGTTCATTACGCTGTTTACGTTTCGTGGGCGGGGCCTGGCGGAGAGTGGGAAGTAAACATGGCAGATAGCGGCCAGTCATGAGACGGCCAACCAGGATGAGCGGGTCTTGGTGTGGGAGAGTGTGTGAGACTGTGTGTGGAACCAGTGGAAAGCCGAGGCTCTCTAAGGAGAAGGTCTGTCTCCGAGGGCTCAGCCATCTCCCCCTGACTCCAGTCCAGGGAGGGGACCAGGCTCCTAGCTATGCCGGCAGGCAGCCCACAAGTGGTCAACCCCGGGAGACAGGGTCTTAGTGGAAGCTGACGTAGGCCGCTGCCTTTGCCAGCGTCTCCTCATGGATGGGAAGACCCAAAACCAGGATGGGGGGCTCAGGAGCAGTGCTTTTGCCCCCGTGTGGGTTGGCCGTGACCAGGGAAAGCCCTGGCCTCAGCTAGGGCATCCTAGGGTGAGAGGAGAGCTGTCAGCCCGGTCCCAGGCCGCCAGGGGTGGAAACTGATGTTGGAGCCCAGGATGTGTGGACGGCTGTCCGCTCAGTCCTGAGTCGCAGTGGCTTTTTCGAAGGTAGGGTTTCTTACCGGCTTGTAGGCCCCGCCAGCAGGGACAGCTGAGGGATGCGGGCACAGAAGAAGGGTGGGCAGTAGTGGGAAGACGGAGACCCACAGCGGGCATCTCTCTTAGCCGGGATTCCCCTCTGGAAAGCAGAGCTGGATGGAGTTTATTTGGGGGGTCGTCTTTGGGGGTCAGGAGCAGGGTCTGGAGGGAGGGAAACTTGGGAGGGTTCAGACTGCCCTAGTACTTCCCAACACTGGCCCCACTGCGGGTCACGGGGTCCCATCCTCTGGGACCCTCTGAGAGCCACATGGAGAATACCTCCCAGAATGTTCCACCCGAGGATGGAGAGAGACCAGATCCCTGGGGCTCCTGCTCCCATGTCGGGAACCCCACACAGGGCGTCCCGCCCTGGCACTTGCAGGCTGTATGTTCTGGAGGAACAAACTCACTTGAGACTTAGTTTTCTCACCTGTAAAATGGGAGGATCAGTCTCAAGTTTTCATATCTTGTGGGCATTGTGTTGTTTCGTCGCTAAGTCATGTCCGACTCTTTTACGTCCCCATGGACTGTAGCCCACTAGGCCCCTCTGTTTGTAGGATTTCCCAGGCAAGAATATTGGGATGGATTGCCATTTCCTTCTCCAGGGGATCTTCCTGACGGAGGGATCCAACCTGCCTCTCCTGCATTGGCAGGCGGATTCGTTACCTCTGAGCCACCACGGAAGCCCAGGTGATGTGTTGCCAAGAATGAATAACGAATGGAGATACTTCACATTTTGTAAATCACTGTCCAAGTGTGAAGTAACAGTGATAGTTAGGGCAGACATCGATGTGTCTGAACTATGTGACAGCTGGAACAGCCAGCCTCTTAAACTTTCAGAGTGCCTGCTGCCTTCAAGCCCTTTTATATATACCGTCAAGTCATCCTCACTGCAGCTCCTAAGGTGTCACCATCATCATGCCCACCTACGGACAGGGACACAGAAACTCAAAGGGACCAGGGCACTGGCCCTGGGGTCATGTGGGGTGTGGCACAGGGGACTTCCCCTGCCTCTGTTCTATTTCTTAGGGAGAGTGTAGTGTCGCCTGGCAGTGTAGCACCCAGGTCAGCACCATGGGGTTTGTGATCACATTCTAGGAAGGCTAGTGGTGGGAAACCCAAATGCCAGCTCCCGAAAGGGAGGCAGAGAGGGCAAAGGTCAGCAGGCAGCGTGCCTCTGCTGTAAGTGCAAGAGGCTGTGTGGGGATCAGCCCTCAGGAAGCAGGGGTTGGTGAACACACAGGTTTTGCTTAGCGCGGGGACTCTTGGCTGGGGCTCTGTGAATAAATTCAGGGGCAATGTCTGAAGCTCTCGCTATGGTCTGTAAAAAAGTGTCTATGTGGGTGTACGTGCACTTTTCCAGGAAGCAGGTTCGTAATTTTTATTAGAGTCTTAATGATCCATGACCCCAAGTTTTAAAGCCACTTCAGTCAGGCCACCCCAACATAAATACAAAAGGCGCAACCCCCTCCCCCATGGAACACCTCTGGGCACAACGAAAACCTTCTAGTCTGTTCAGAACAGCTTAGATTCCATGCGTTTTGCTTTTTTTGTTTTTTTTTAAACATGGCCTGCTTTTAATTTCACATTTTCATCTTTTTGCTACTGTTATTTATGAGCCAAGGTTAGTGGTTTTTTGCAGAGGGAAAATGCATAATAATTTTATGATCAAAGGAGTCCTTTCTACTACCTTCATTATTATTTTTTGCACTTTCTGCAAAAGGTATAATTTCCTCATCAAATTTAGTTTCTTTCACTGACACGTATTCATGCCCTTTCAAGCAATTGAATGTACTTCTTTCAGGGAACCAACCCTTGCAAATTATACATCTTTTAGTTGCCAGACCAGGAAAATAAAAATAACCTATTGAGAAAGTGTTTATGTTCCAAGTAGGTAGTCTTTTAAAAATTATACCCCCGAACCACTCAACAGATTTTGATTCAAAGGGCTCTTTTGTCCCTGGTATGAAAAGCAACATGAATAAATCAGATCCCCCCTTTCCTTGTGCGCTGCAGTTAATATCCGGGCACATCACACCTGGTGTCTGACTTCTTGAAAACTGGCTGAAAATCTTGAGCACTGTATAACTCCAACTTAATGAACTGTGCTTGCGTGTGTCCTGCAAAGTAGCTTTAGATGTCCCTTGAACAGAAAGGCAGAACAGGCACCGTTACCACAATGAAACAGCAACATAGCAAGGACGCATTTTCTACGATGTGAAATAATGGAATGTCAGAAGGATTCATTTAAGCCAGAGACTGGGCTCCATCTGTGGCCACAGGGGAAGCCACGTGCCCTCCCCAGGTGGGCGCCCCCACTCTGACCCATGGAGGGAGGGTGGGCACCCCTCCACCCTTTGAGAAACCAGAGGGCAGAACTGGTGCTGAGCATGGCTGGGGCGGGCCAGCTGGAAGGGCTGGGGCCTGCAGGCTTGTTTCTGTTTTCTCTGAGGAGGACTGGAGGGGAGGACTGGCCTGAGCGGCCTCTTGGTCAGTCAGTGCTTGCCTTCAGAGAGGCCACAGGAAACCACGGTGCGGGGTTGTCAGGTAAAACACAGGATGCCCGTTACATTTGAATTTCGGATGAAAAATGAATCAGTTTTTACTATAAGTACGTCCCATGCATGTACATGCCACCCATGTCCTAGATAACTGCATGGGACACACTAGTCTTAAGAAAATTATTTGTGGTTTATCTGAAGCTGAAATTTAACTTGAGTAATTTGAAATTTTACTTGATGACCCTGGCAACCCCACTCCGGGGCAGAGGAGGCCCCAACAGGCTGTGCTGGTGGGACTTTTTTTTTCTGCGAGACTTTCTTAACATGCCTGTAAAGAATCTAATTAATTATTTTTTATTGGAGTATAATTGTTTGTATTTTACAATGTTTATGTTAATTTCTGCTGTACAACAGCATGAATCAGCCACTGAAAGCTTGAAAGTGAAGTTGCTCAATTGTGTCCGACTTTTTGCAACCCTGTAGACTATAGCCCATCAGGCTCCTCCATCCGTGGGATTTTCCAGGCAAGAGTACTGGATTGGGCTGCCCTTTCCTTCGCCAGGGGATCTTCCCAACCCAGGGATCGAACCTGGGTCTCCTGCATTGCAGACAGATGCTTTAATGTCTGAGCCACCAGGGAAGACCGTCTTCCCTCCCTCTTGAATTTCCCTCCCACCCTCTGGGTCGTCGCGGAGCCCGGCGCTGAGGTCTCTGTGCTGTCCAGCAGGTTCCCACGGTCATCCACCTTCCACAGGGTGGGGTCTACATGTCAGTGCTGCTGTCCCCATCTGGCCCACCCGCCCCTTCCTGCCCCGTGTCCACAGTCTGCTGTCTCCATCAGACTCCCAGCTTCCAGGATTTTAAGGAGATGGACACCTGCAGTGCTCTTGTTTGTGTCTTACCTCTCTCACTCAGTAGGATTTTGAGATTCTTCCCCGTTGTTGCCTTTTACCAGTAGTTTATTCTTCTTTTTTAAAAAATAATTATTACTGAGTGCTTTTCTATTGAATGAAAGCACCACAGTTTATCTATTTACCTCCGATGGGCCTTTGGGTTATTTTCAGTGCTCATCTGTTATGAAAAAAGCAGCTATGTGTTTCAGTGAGCAAATTTTTTTGTGGACATATGTTTACATTTCTCTAGGGTGAAACCTTAGGAATTAGATTGCTGGATCTAGCTTCATAAGAGACAATCAAACAGTTTTCCAAAATGGCTGTGCAACTGTGTCCTCTTAGCAGCTTCCTTGGTCTGTTCAAGGGGCTTCCCTGGTGGCTTAGATGGTAAAGAATCTGCCTGCCAGTGCAGGAGATGTGGGTTCAATCCCTGGGCCAGGAAGATCCCCTGGAGAAGAGAATGTATGTCTGGTTTTTTCCAGTGCCATTTACTGAACAAACTGTCCTTTCCCATGGAATTACTTTGGTGTCTTTGTTGACAATCAGTTGAGCCTGCCTCTTGCCCCTGGGCACATTCTTGTCCTTCGACTGATACATCTGTCTTTATGGCAACACTGAGACAGTCTGGAACCAGGGGCCTGGGGCCCTTTGCTGCAGAGCTTGCACCTGGACAAACGTCTCCTGGAGCAACGAAATACAAAGAAACTATAAGGGACTAAAAGTAACTGTGTGCATGCGCAGTTGGGGCAAATTATGGACAACAAGATACAGAAAGACCAAAAAAAACCCCAACTGCTGCTTCTGAGGTGTTGGAGCAAAAGCAGGGTCTTGAGCGTGGTCCCTGCATACAGCACCCCCAGGGGGGTGGGCAGATCATGCAAGCTGCCCCTCCCCCTGTGGAAGGCACCAGGTTGCCCCTCCCCCTTCCCCAGGGAGTGAGCCAAGGAAACCCTGACTGGTTTTTTGATCGCTTTGCACTGGCGCACGAGTTCTATTAAAGCCCTGCCTGAATTTTTCATCTGGCCTCATCAATTTCTCTTGATTAAAGAGTCCAAGACCACGGGTCAGTAACACCAGTGTCTCGGTTACTATAGCTTCATAGGAAATCCTGCCGGAGTCCCTCTCACAGATAACTCCACTTTCTTGGGGAAACCAAGCTAGGACAATGGGGGAAAACCTGATGACACAGCTCCTTACTGGCGTCTGTCTGTGTTTATGTCCCGGTCTTTCCCTGAATATGTATTCTGGACTGATATGTAAAAAGCATTAACTTTGGTAATCTTTAGGAGAGTCACTCCAGGACACCTTCCCCGATCCCCGCTCCTCTCTGTGACCATTCTTTTTCTTTTCATATGGTATAAAAGTAAAAGTTGCTGAAAGTTCTTAAAAGTAACCCTTTGCATTTTTAACCTCTTAACTTCCACTCATCTCCTTGCTTTTGCTGTAAAAACAGCACCACGAAAGACAGACAGATGCTGGTGTTGTATGTCAATTCCAGCCATTTCCAGTCTTCTTCTTTATATTTTTTGCTGCCACAAACCTGTGGTGAGTGAAATGGGTGGCATAACCCACCCGATGCACCTTGGTGGTCTTGTTTCTCTTCTAGGTGACTCCCTGTGAGACAGGCTGGAACCTGGGACTTTGCTGCAGAGCTTGCACCTCGACAAACGTCTCCTGGAGCAATAAGATACAAAGAAACTATGAAGGACTAAAAATAACTGTGTGCATGAAGCAGTTTGGGCAAATTACAGACAACAAGATACATAAAGACCAAAAAACCCAACTGCCACTTCTGAAGAGCTGGGAGCAAAAACAGAATATTGTGCATACCTCCTGCACTCAACACTACCTAAGGGATGGGCAACAACCCAAGTCATCCCTCCAGCCCGAGTCCTGGACCTGCCTCTTATTGTTCTTCAGTCACCAAGTCGTGTCCGACTCTTTGCGACCCAATGGACTGCAACACACCAGGCCTCCCTGTCCATCATCAACTCCCAGTTTGCCCAAGTTCATGTCCATTGCATCGGTGATGTCATCCAGCCATCTCATCCTCTGATGCCCTCTTTTCCTTCTGCCCTCAATCCTTCCCAGCATCAGGGACTTTTCCAATGAGTCAGCTGTTCCCCTCAGATGACCAAAATACTGGAACTTCAGCTTCAGCATTGGTCCTTCCTATGAGTATTCAGGGTCGATTTCTCTCAAGGTTGACTGGTTCGATCTCTTTGCAGTCCAAGGGACTCTCAGGAGTCTTCTCAGCACCACAGTTCAAAGGCATCAATTCTTTGATGCTCTGCCTTCTAAATTTTCGGAGCTGTCACAACCATTCGTGACCACTCCCAGCTCTCACAACCGTACATGACCACTGGGAAGACCATAGGTTTAAGTATACAGACCTTTGTCGGCAGAGTAATGATTTTGCTTTTCAACACACTGTCTAGGTTTGTCAGGACCTGCCTCTGCCCTCACCCCATATAAGGAACCAGCTCACCCTCTCTCAGGGAGCAAGCTGGGAAACCTGTCACTTATTCTCACTACCCATTTCTGGAGCAGGGTCCCCGGTAATGCCTTGCCTGAATTCCTTGTCTGGCCTCAGATCACTTTCTGCTGATGAAGGAGGCTGAGAACCCTGCCCTTGTGCCCTAGCTGGGCTTTCGCCCCCTTGTCCCCTGCTCAGAAATGTGCATCTAAAGGAAAATGCCTGAGTTCTCTTAGTTTAGGGAAAATCTCTATTTTTCAATGGTCGGTACTTGTAAACCTTGGTACTTTCTTTCTTTTTCTTCTGGCTGTGCTGGGTCTTTGTTGCAGGGCACAGGCTTTCTCTAGTTGGGGTGCACGAGCTTAGTTGCCCTGCGGCATGTGAGATCTTAGTTCCTTGACCAGGAATCGAACCTGTGTTATCTGCATTGGGAGGCAGATTCTTAGCAACTGGAGCACCAGGGAAGTCCGCAAACCTTGGTGCTGTCTTGTGAGAAGCAGAGCGTTTGTGCCCCAGCAGCCCGTGCAGATCCGCTGCTCTGTCTTTTGTGCGACTCTGCACAGCACGATGACCCAGTGAGGACTTACTGTTTGTAGGGTAGATGCACAAATAAGGACTAGGCTGGCCCTGGGGCCCTCTAGGGGGTGGCAGTGTAGGGTCCAGCCAGCTTGGGCTTGCTTCTCTTCCCAACTCCACATTCAGTGACGTTTGCCTTGTTAGTGCTTGGAATCAGTCCCAATGGGAGCATTTACAATGTGGAAATTGGGGAGACCTACAAATTAGGACTTTTTCCCCCAAGGGCCAGTTTGCTAAACACTTACCAGCACATGATGGGGACACTATTCATTGGACAGTATCATGGGGACAGTATTCATTGGAAGGACTGATGCTGAAGCTGAAACTCCAATACTTTGGCCACCTGACGCGAAGAACTGACTCATTGGAAAAGACCCTGATGCTGGGAAAGATTGAAGGTGGGAGGAGAAGTGGATGACAGAGGATGAGATGGTTGGCTCTCATCCAACCATGAGATGAATGGTTGGTTGGCATCACCGACTCAATGGACATGAGTTTTGAGCAAGCTCTTGGAGTTGGTGATGGACAGGGGAGGTGTCCATCACCTGGTGTGCTGCAGTCCATGGAGTTGCAAAGAGTTGGACACAACTGAGTGACAGAACTGAACTGAACAAGGGGACACAACCTTCCTGCTGGTAAGGAGATAGGACAGCCACTGAGTTTTCAGCTGTGCAGTTGTGTGCAGTGAGGAGGGCTAAGGATCTCAGGACACTAAGGATAGACATCTTGCTGCTTTGGTCAGATTTCCCGAGTACACTGATAATTTGCAGAATCATGTAGTATTATGATGGAATCTGGCTCCAGAACAACCTTAGAGCCAATCACAGTGAGGCCTCCTTTGGGGATGACATCTAATTAGTGAGAGAGACCAGTGCGGGGAATGCTCTGGGCCCATGCATCCTGGTCCGTGTCTGCCTTTCAGCCACTCACTGACTCCAGAAATTGCAAAAGATAAGGATCCCATTTTCAAAATTGCTACACCTACTTATGCAGAGGCACGCCGCCTTAAAAAGTGCTGGAAACGTTCCCAACCGGCTGTAGTTCAGTCATTACCCTATAGCGTTTGGACTCTCTTGGGTCTTTCATGCCATCAGAATAAATTGGCAGCAAGAAATTTATAATCCCCTTTACACGTGTTTTGGGTTAGGGAGGAGTGGTACAGATTTCATTCTGGGCAGTGTCGTGGTCTTCCAAGAGATGCTGCGTTTCAGTTTGAATTAAGTTTACATATAAGAGGAAAAGCTTATGACGTTTCTTACCCACACTGTAACCTTCAAGGAAAGCAGTAGTGATCTGGGACACTGCTCACGTAGGAGAATCCAATGTGGACTTTCTTCCCCTGCGTTTTGAGTGGCTTGTGAAAAACTGAGGGCATACCATGCTGCTTAGTATTTTCCGTCATAGTTTCTGTTCTCTCTGGGGGTCTTTGAGTTAAGTTATCCATGGAAAACTATTTGTTTAAGACCTACTATACACAGGCCCTCTGCTAAATAGTTTATGAAAATATGGTGTGAAAGAATACAGTTCTTGCCTTCCAGGAGTACAAATCTTTCATGGGAGACTGAGATCAAAAGTGATTACAGAATAGTGTGACAAATGCGTTCTTGAACCTAAAAGATCAGGGAGTCCTTCTGGACAAGCTGCTATTTGGGGTATAAATCCGTGAGTGGGACTCATCCTAGTGGGTAGAAAAAGGAGTTTGCTTCGGGCAGACAGAGGAGAACGTGCACAGGAGGAGACTTGCTCTTTGGGGTTCAGAGTGTGGAGCAGTGGTGGGCGCCAAGGACAGGCTCATTGTGTGCGGCAGGGTGTAGAAATGGAGCCAGGTTTTTCTGTTTCAGCTGTGCTCAGTCACTCAGTTGTGTCCAACTCTTTGCTACTCCACGGACTATATAGCCTGCCAGGCTCCTCTGTCCTTGGAATTTTCCAGGCAAGAAAACTGGAGTGGACTGCCATTTCCTTCTCCATTGTTTCAGCTGAGACCCCAAGAAATGGATGCTATGTTCCAAAGAGGAGTTTGAGGCTGTGTGCAGATAGTGGTGAAGACAAAACCTGTTTAAACAACAAGGTCCTACTGTGTATTGAACTATATTCAATATCTTATAAAAACATATAACCAGTAATGGAAAAGAATCTGTAAAAGAAGATGTGTATGTATGTATATATATATACACACATAATTGAATCACTTTACTGTATATCTGAAACTAACACAACATTGTTAGTCAACTCTACTTCAAATAAAAATTAAAAATAAACCCATTACATGTGATGATAAATGACAGATTTTTAATAAAGGCTCTATTCTCAAAATAATAGAATATTGGCATCGCTTTCCATTTTTGCAAATCTCTTTAATGCTTTCCTTGAAAAGGCAACTGAATTCTCATATCTACTTATACATTTAATCTTTTGTAATATGTTGTTTTGATTGAAGTATATGTAGAAAAATCTGGCTGCACACAAATGTGTAGCTGGAGGAAAGATTTGATGGATACCTGGAAGAGCCTCAGGGACCCCCAGGTGCTTTTGGACCACATTTTGAGAATGACTAATACAGATGTAAGTGCTGAAAACACCTTGTTCCCATAAAAAGTAGATGGGACTGGAAAGAATGGTTATAACAGTAATGCACCTAAAATTTTCTATTATTAAATACTATTTTTAATTTTCTATCAGGGAACAACTGAATCAGGGCCTCCTTTAGTTGCAAATAAGTGATTTGAAATCACACACAAATACAGAAGTGAAAGCTGTTTCATTACCGTTATCTCCTCACACACTCTGAATGTGCCTGTGAGCTCAGCCGTGTCTGACTCTTTCCTATCCCGTGGACTGTAGCCTGCCAGGCTGCTTTGTCCTTGGGATTTTTCAGGCAAGAATACTGGAGTGGGTTGCCATTTCCTCCTCCAGGGGATCTTCCTGTTGCAGGGATTGAACCTGCGTCTCCTGCATTGCAGGTGGATTCCTTATCAAATGGGCCACTGGGGAAGTCCCCAAATGTTGAGGTTACAGCAAAAGCCAGCTTGGAGGTGAAGAGAAGATTTGGGGAAATGTTGATGTGTTGTGTGTCCAATCCCATTCTCAAGAGGTGATGGCAAATACACAGTGTGTGGGAGGCGAGATGAAGCCCCCACCCTTCCAAGCAGGTGACTGGCCTGCAGTCGGCATGGGCTGGCCAGGAGCAGTACTCTTAAATGAAATCACATATTTTGATTACATCACTACATGGGTCAATGTCATTCCTGATCAGTATGGGCACTCTTATTGGTTGAATGTGATCAGAACAGTGATGGGATATGACCCCAATTCCATCCCAGGGCACAGAAAGAATCAGCCTGCCAGAGCAATTTGAAGGGACAGTGGAACCCCAGATAAAATTAACAGATTATTTAATCCTTGAATTGTGCTTCTTCAACATAGTGGTTACGGGAGCTTGCCAATCTTTTCCCTGTAAAGGATCATAGTTTTATGAGGGGCCCAGGATTTGGAGAGGTTCTGAGTATGGCCGCAGACATGGGGAGGCTGTTGTGCTGTTGTGCTGGTCGTGACAGGAGCAACTGTCATCCCTACTGCTGCCTTGGGTGACAGGGTGGCCTGTCTGATGGGGTGGCCCCAAGCCTGGAGGCAGGGAGCTGAGTGAGGGGGCCACCATAGGAACACAGGGTTCACGTCTGAATCTGAGACTGTAGAGCTGCTGGCAGATTCCAGAGCGATCCGGAGACTGGATCAACGGCAATAGAGGCTGTGCAGACCAAGAAGAGATGACTCGTCCCAGCATTCTGGGTTGACCCAATGGACGGATCACGGTCTTATGCCTGAGCTGAGGGAACATAAGAGGAGAAGCAGGTTTTAGGGATGATTGGCTCAATCCAGGAATTTGAGGTACATTGAGGAAGGAGTCAATGGGTTGATGCTTGGAAAAAAGATCTGGGCTAGATTTGGAAGAAGGCAGAGGTACAGAGTGTAGGCAATTATCTAAGAGACCTAGAAAGCATGGCAGAAATCTAGAAGACACAATATGGATTTCATTTATTTTTAATTGAAGGCACTCGGACATTTTTATAAGGGACCAGAGCCTCTGGTTTTCACTCCAAAGAAGACAAATCTGGTCTGCAGATGGCAGCAGGCAATCAGGGCAGAGATGGGAGAGACATGTGACCCCCCCAGAAGCCTCACATCTCAGGCAGCTGGCGCTCCATATTTTCTACAAACTCTCAGGATAACGGTCTTGCTTCCCTTATGTTCTCTGCATCACCCTGCATCCTTCCTGTACATCCTTCATTGTTGGAAATTAAGAGAGGTTGAGAGGGCTTCTGTTTGTAGCAACTGAAAGATGTGAGACATGCACCTTGACCTTCAGGGGCTCTGTCACTCAGACACATTTGGGAATCGGTGCCAAGCTGTTTCACAGCTCTGAAACACCCCTCCACGGAGAGTCCACAGCATTCACCCCCATATTTTGCCACCCTGCCCAAGAATACAATGTTCTCGCTTCCCTCTTCATTCACTCTTTCAAAGTCAGTACCTCTACTTGGGTATTTCTTTAGCACTTGTGCCCATGTCTGTAGGGCCTCGGAACTCTCCATCCATGCTGTGTGGATTTATTTGGCTGCTCTGGATCTTAGTTGCAGCTTGTGTGACCTCCCATGTTCATTGCAGCCTGTGGAATCTTTCAGTTGCAGCAGGCAGGATTTATAGTTGTGGCATGTAAACTTCTAGTTGTAGCATGTGGGATCTAGTTCCCTGATCAGGGATCAAACCTGGGCCTTCTGCATGGGGAGCATGGAGCCTTAGCCACTGGACCATCAGAAAAATACCCCCTATTGTATTTAAAGGGAGAAGAGACTAATGAATGTTTTCCCTTCACAGTCATGGAGCCAGGCCACCGCAGGCATATTTTCACCATGATGTTCAAGATGTGGAACAAAAGACAGGCAAATGTTAGGATTCCAGACAGGACTTGGTGCAGGAAACAAGTGGACAGAGTCCATTTGTCTTTTGAGTGGAGTTCAAGCCAATTAAGGCCAGGAAATTCACCTGCGGCCTGTTGTTCTACTTTCTTTTCCTCCAAAGACACTCTCTCTTCTGTGGTGAGCAGGGAACGGGGGCTGCCCTATGGATGTAGTATCAGCACAGCAACTGTTTAACACTCTGCTTTGCATTTTGGTTGTAAAATAGGAAGATTTCATGGTATGTATGTTGGGAACTCTTCTCTCTAGGGAAGTAACATAAAACTTCTGGGAATTTACGGCCGTTACGGGGAGAGTGTGCTGTGTTTTCCAATAAATACTTCTATTTTACTAGAAAGAGAAGTCATGTTTATTTGTGAAATTATTTGCATGATTTAGCTTGTCGTGGTTGCAGTTCACATGGCTCACACACACAGTAGGGTAAGAACTGAAAAGCCCGAGTTTACAGCCTGTGGGAAAGGAAGTGGGCTACGGAGCAGCTGCTCCCTGCGCTGCTTTTTGGCTTGACTACCGAGGAGGGAGCCATCTTTCGACCACAAGGGTTTTGCTTCCTTTTCAGAGATTCATCGCATGTATACTGCAGAAAACGCACCGCCGTGCTCCGTCACTTGCAAAGCACCAAACCAGCTGAACTTCCCTTCTCACCTCTCATGGCCCCGTGAGAAACTAGGTAACTGGCCAAGTGTGTGGAATTGTGATATGAAGATGGTTGTAGGTAAAACGGGGACTTTGATAACTGGCGTGCTCGTGAGGGACCCCAGCCTCCTTCAGGTAGGATGTCTTCTTAGGAAGGACCCATGGAGTCCTCATGGCTTCAGGGGCCAAGGGACTCCAGCCTCCTTCAGGGCTCCTTCAGGAAGGATGTCTTCTTAGGAAGGACCCATGGAGTCCTCATGGCTTCAGGGGCCAGTGAAGACTGCCTTGTCTCTCTCTGCCAGTCTTCCCCTGCACAAGGGCAAGGGTTATTTCACTTGTATTTTTTCGCTACAAATTTAAATAAAACGTGTGATCAGTTCTTGATGGTTACAATCAGGAATCAGATTTAAGGCAGTAAAAGTGACCTGTGAGATTTATGTTATAAAATACAAAGATGGGTGGATATCCATTCACCCTGGAGCAGATGCTCTGGCCACCAGCTCGGTCATCCTCCTGAGACTCTGTAAGGGTGACTCTAGAAAACATATTAAAGTATAAAGAAAGAAATAAAAATCACCCAGAGCCTCTCAGTGCAGATAATGACTGTTCAAAAATATTATCCTTCTTTTTTGTTTTTTCTTTTTAACTTAGATCATACACTGTAAAGGTATAAGCACAGTTACTGATTAGATCTGAATTAAGAAATGCTCTGAAAAGAGGCAATTTGTTCTAGGTTTATCTGCAAAAGATTATATATCCTTGTCCAGAAAGAATAAGCTCTACAAATATACAATCAGAATTTGTTTAGATTTCCCCACAACTTTATTGTTTTCTTTGCTTGTACTTTCTTCACAAATATCAGATCATTTTTCCCCTGAGATCATTTTATTTCTTCCAGATCTAGAACTTTTAAAGAAGTTACTTTTAAAGAAGATTTGTTGATGAAAAAACTCAATTTTTGATAGTACAAAAGATTAATTTTTGATATGTATATATGTCTGTGGCTGATATTTTATTGTCAAATACTTCTTGGGGAATGAATACTTGAGTTAATTTTTATTTTTTAAATTAACTAATTTTAATTTTATAGAGCTTTACAATTTTCAAAAGTTTCACACACGTGAAATCACATAGTCCCATGATAACACTTTACACCTGTCTTGCCCCTTCCCCTTTTATCTTTCCTCTGGTAACCATTAGCTTGTTCTCCACATCTGTGGGTCTCCATATCTGTTGAAAGTCAGCGGGATAATATCTTTAATATGTTCAATCTAGAACTCTCGATCTAGAATGATAGATTGCTTCTTCTTTGCTATATTCACTAATTTGTGGTATTTTTAAGATTCCATCTACCAGTGATATCACACAGAATTTGTCTTTCTCTGTCAGATTCATTTATCGTAATGTCCTCCAAGTCCCTCCATGTTGCTGCAAATGGCAAAATTTCTTTTTTTTTTTTTTTTTGATGGCTGAGTAGAACCTAAATTTAAAATGAAGTGTATCATTTGAGGTGGTGAAAATGTTCTGAAATTGGATTTTGGTGATGGATGCACAACTATAAATATATTAGAAAGCACTTAAACAGGTGAACTTTATGGTATGTGGCTACAAAAGCCTTTTATTTTGCATTCATTCTTTTTAAAAAAATTAATTTCTTTTAATTGGAGGATGATTGCTTTACAATATTGTGATGGTTTTTGCTATACATCAACATGAATAGGCCACAGGTATACATCCATCCCCTCAATCTTGAACCCCCTCCCCCCTCCCTCCCCACACTATCTCTCTGGGTTGTTCCAGAGCACTAGTTTGCACTCACTCTTAATAGACAATTATCCTGGGCTTATAATTCTAGATTGAGAGTTCTAGATTGGACATTAAAGATATTATTCCACTGACTTCCAACTTTCATTACCATAGCCGGGCAAGTCAGATTTCAGCCTAATTGCCATTCTTTTGTGATACTGTCTTTTCTCTGGGGTTACTTTTAAGATCTTCTTTTTCATGTTTAGTACTCTTAAAATTTTAAATAATATATCTGGGTGTTGAACTCTTTGCATTCATTCTGCTTGAGAACTGTCATTTTTCCTGAACCTACAAATTAGTGTCTTTCATCTATTCTGGAAAATGTGAACCATCTTTCTTGATTACTGTGTCATCCTTCTCTTATGTCTCTCCTCCTGGAATTTCTATCAAGCATCTTACACATTCCTGTTGGTCCTCCCTATATTTACATTTCTCATTCCCATTTCCATGTTTCCCTTTTCCTACATTCCTATCTTTTTAATTAGTTAATTTATTTTAATTGGAGGATAATTACTTTATAATATTGTGATGGTTTTTGCCATACATCGGCATGAATCTGCCATGGATACATATATGTCCCCCAACCCTGAGCAACCTAGATATGTCCATTGGAAGATGAATGGATAAGGAAGTTGTGGTACATAGACACAATGGAATATTACTCAGCTAGAAAAAAGAACACATTTGAGTCAGTTCTAATGAGGTGGATGAAACTGGAGCCTGTTATACAGAGTGAAGTAAATCAGAAAGAGAAACACCAGTTCTGTATATTAACGCACATATATGGAATTTAGTCAGATGGTAATGAAGATCCTAGATGCAAAGCAGCCAAAGAGCTGCATTTTTATTTTCTTGTTTCTCCCCAACAAGTCCATTACTGCGGCAGCAGGTTTGGATTTGCTGTTTGCTGTCTGTGCTCACTCAGCATTCCTCATGCCTTGTCTGCTCACGTATCCTGTGACTTCACTTCTGAGTTTATTTTGGTCATGAGTTCATGATCAGTGGTCTTTGTCTCAGGGAACTCTCTGAGGCCTGGGTTGAGAGCACCTCTTCCAGAGGTAATTGTGTTCACTTCAGTCTGACTCTTGCATGAAGGTCTACTTCAAACTAACTTTTGTGGTTCAAACTTCTGGACCACAAAAGTGAGACAAAATCAGCCCGAAAACTCACATAAGTCTGGCCTGTTATTATGAAGTCTGGGGAGTATTTTCTCCCTGTAAGCAGGACCAAAGAATTGATGCTGTCAAACTGTGGTGCTGGAGAAGACTCTTGAGAGTCCCTTGGACTGCAAGGAGATCCAACCAGTCCATCCTAAAGGAAACCAACCCTGAATATTCATTGAAAGGCGTGATACTGAAGCTCCAATATTTTGGCCACCTGATATGAACAACCAGCTCATTGGAAAAGACCCTGATGCTGGGAAATATTGAGGGCAGGAGGAGAAGGGGACAGCAGAGGATGAGATGGTTGGATGTCATCATCAACTCAATGGACATGAGTTTGAGCAAATTCTGGGAGATAGTGGAGGACGGAGGTGCCTGGCACGCTGCAGTCCATGAGGTCACAAAGAGTCAGACAGGGCTGAGCCGCTGAACAACAACTAGCAAGATCAAGACCAAGAGAGGAAGATTCTTCATCATCTCCCTAGTTCTATGTGTGGAGGTCCCTGACCTGACCCTTCACCTCTGTCTCCTGCCCCATGTTTCTTGAGCAAACCAACCCAGCAAGAGGACGCAGAGAGGACACTGCAAACCTCTGGCCAGGAGCCCTTGCTCTGCTTGGGAATGGAGCGCCGTGTGACACAGGCAGAGGGAGGCTGGAGAGTATTGTCTGAGGAGACTTGCAGATGTCGGCTTTTTTCTGCTGTAACAGCCAGTAAAAATTCACATCAGCACAGTTCAGCATTTATTTAATTGTGACTTATATATACTAGATGAGTTTCTTGCCAGCTAGCTCATTTAAAAACGTATTTAAAGAGGCGGCATTACCGTTTTGGGATATATTGCCTAAAGGCAGACAGCAAGGGCATACATGTGCTAGCCTTAAAACTCTTAACTTGAGCAGCTTTTGGTCACCAATTAGAGTTGTTTAATTTAATAGAGAACCTTAATTTTCTTTGTTCAGCCTTGGAAGGAAATGTGAAACAGCTTTAACGAGTTACTAAGAACCCTCGGCAATCTTTGACAAACTCTGTTGATCTGAAATGAGATAAACTCTCCTCTTTTGCAATAAAATTGAACTGAGATGGTTTTGAGAGGTTGATGTGTTTCTGTCTCTGTCTGTCTGTCTGGGGGAGGTTGGTCTGAGCCCATGACTTCCATGGAGAACCCTCCCCTCTGTTCTGGCTCGGTCAGCTCCAGGCTCCATCCTCACTCCTGACCCAACCCTTCAGGCTTGAAGGGCTGCAGAAAGGGGGTGCTTCCACCTTTGTGGCCCCAACATGCTTCACAATCTCTGGGTGTGTCTGTGAACTGCCCATCATCCTTTATGTGTCCCTGTTCAGTCACCCTTCTGGGTGTGCCGTCTGCCCTTGCTCCTGCCTGGAAGGTGACTCTGGGTACCCCGTGTTCCTCCTCAATGGGCAGAAGGCTTCCATCCTCGGGGTCCCCATACACAGCATGCTGGAGGGCCCATTCCTCCCAAGGGCTCTTCTCCATGAGGTATCCTTACCAACTGTTGGGTCTGGATCCCATGGGAGGCAAGCTGCTAGTAGGTTTCCAAGTGACTCAGTTTTTAACTAAACCATGACGGAGCGAAGATGCTCATCCAGGCAACATCCTCCTTCCTTGGCTGCCGTTCTGAGCGTGAGAACATGGCCACAGCTGGTGCCGGGAGACTGGAGGAGGGTCCCCCATCCTGCGCTGCACCTGGAGCGGGGGGGCCACCACCTGTGTGCCCACAGAGCTGTGACAGGCCCAAAGGATTGGGCTGCGTGCCCGGTACATCCCCAGGGAGTGCATTCTGAAGGTGGACATTATGTCTGTGTTTGTTGTCATTGTTCAGTCGCCAAATCATATCCGACTCTTTGCGACCCTGTGGACAACAGCACTTCAAGCTTTCCTGTCCCTCACCATCTCCCGAAGTTTCCCAAGTTCATGTCCATTGAATCGGTGATGCCATCCAACCATCCCATCCTCTCTTGCCTCTATCCCTCTTGGACAGAAAAGAGATCAAACCAGTCCATCCTAAAGAAAATCAACCCTGAATATTCATTGGAAAGACTGATGCTGAAGCTGAAGCTCCAATACTTTGGCCACCTGATGCGAAGAACTGACTCAAATGTAAAGACCCTGATGCTGGGAAAGATTGAGGGCAGGAGGAGAAGGGGGTGACAGAGGATGTCTTGTGTTTAGTAGAAGACGATGGTCTGGGGGACCATGAATCACCCCACTTATTTCCAGAGGGCTGATGGGTGAGTAGAGTTGGCAAATCACCACTTTCTCTACTGTGGCTGAGGACGTTTCCACAGGACTCTCATCCCTGACGTAACCTTTGTGGTGTGACTGTGCTGGCGAGTCCATCTGACCAGACAGAGCGCCCAGGGACGCTCACGGACCTTTGACAAGTGCAACCTGAGGGCAGATAATCGCGGACTTGGGCTCAGCACTGTGGATTCTCATTTCGTACCCTGTCTTTCCCACGCCCGTGGTCACCAGAGGGCCTGGCTTTCTGCAGGCAGGCGGTGCAGTGTGGGAGCTGCAGGGGAAAAGTCAGTTACATCCTTTCTGGTGTCTATGACCGGGTGGAATGGGCTGGAATGCCTGAGCAGGAGCACTGCTTTGCCAGACGAGGCCCAGCGGGGGATGTCGGGGGTGGGTGGGCACTCTGGGGCCCACTCATCTACCAGGCCAGTGAGCTGACCCGTCTAGTCAGGTTAGAGACAAGCTCTCAGTTTCCAGAAGTGCAGATGCAACTGGTGAGTCAACATTCTTTGTGTCAACTGGCAGTAAATCCGTGCTGATGGATGGCATTATCTTTCGAGGAATCCAGCCTGGGAGGGACTGCTTTGCTTTGTTTCAGGCCGGAGTCTCATGCAAAGGGTGACAAAAGCCCTAGACCAGTTCCAGGCATGGCGGGTTCTCTGGGAGCAAATGACTCAACCTCCGTAACCCAGACTGAATAGCTGGGCAAGACTTTGGGCACAAAACATGGCACCTCTCTGAGCCTCAGCCTCCCCATCTGCAAGATGGGTGTATTGATGCTTTCTGAAAGCCTGTTACCTGGGTTCAGAGATAAATGCAAAGTCTCCAGTAAAGAGTTGAGGCTCAGTAAGGATCTACTTTTTCTTGCCATCATACTTTTGCTGTGAAAACAAAGCCATTCCTTGTGTCAGCCCTGAGTCCCCTGCTCCTGGCGCCTTATTGCGAAGTCTCTCCCTTGTACCTCATTCTGGAGGCAGAGTCTTCTTCCCCATGGGTGTCCCCTCCTTGGTCTTCCTGGTCCCTCAGCACTGCAGAGGCACCTGCCCTTGGCACTCTCTTCCACAGGGTGCTGCCCGCCTCTGCATCTCACGTCCCACCTGAAGGCTGGTCTCGGAGGAGCCTGGCAGGCAGGACAAGCGGCTACCTCACTGGCACCCACTTCTATGCCGTCTTCAGAAAATCCTGGCTCCTTGCCCAGGCCCCCTCGGGAGGCTGACCTCTCATGCTCCAGAGCCCCTGGCCCCTCTCTCGGCCACTGCCCCGGCCAGGGGAGCCTCACCATGACTTTGAGCTGAAGGTGGCTGCTCGCAAGTGCAGCTGTGGGCCTGCAGGAAGCAAAGTGTGCTCCAGCCCGCCTACAGGGAACTCAGAGAGCTTTTCCCCATGGAATTCTGAGTCCCCAGACCTGGGGCGGGCTGTCTATGCTGACACAAGGGGGTTGAGCTGTCATCTCCCTCCCCAAGTCAGGCTGCCACCCCTATTCATGCGCTAACTGACCCCAAAGTCAACACCAGTTGTGTGAGAACGGTCCACCTTTTCCCCACCCTCACCACCTAATCCACAGAAGGATGGCTTCTGAAAGGCAAGATGGAATATTTCCAAACAACACAGTGTCTTAGAGGCTGTTTAAAATAGAAAACCTCTCCTTTCCAGTGTCAGCCAGCACAGGTTTATATTTTAGCCTGAACCTCCAAGCCCTCCACCAGCTTGGACACCTGAGCCCCTGGGTCTCTGGTTCCTGTAGCTGGGAACTGGAGGAGGCTGGGCCTCATCCCTTCGGAGCCTGCTGGGGTATCGGGGAGACCATGATGGTGGCTCAGAGGCCCAGCTTCTGGTCTGGCCGCTGGTCCCAAAGCCGTGGGACTCAGGTACCCCTGTTTGGACTCTGTGCATGCTAAGTTACTCAGTCATGTCCAACTCTTTGTGACCCCATGGACTGTAGCCTGCCAGGCTCCTCTGTCCATGGGATTCTCTAGAGGAGAAACCTGGAATGGGTTGCCATTCCCTTCCCCGGTTTGGACTCTAGCCTTGCTCTTTATCATCAAGTTCTCTTCCTTTTCTCCCATTTTAGTGACTGAAACATGGTCTCTGTCTTCTGTGGAAACTTCTGCAGAGTTTCTGGCCCATCACTTTCATTCAGAGTATTTACATTTTTTGTGGGGGAGACAAGATTTCTCAAAGCAAAGTGGGGGTGATCCTTTTGAAAACTTCTTATTTATTTATTGACTATGCTGGATCTTCATGGCTGCTCACAGACTTTCTCTGGTCGTGGACAGCAGGGACTGCTTTCCAGTTGTTGGGCATGGGCTTCTCATTGCTGGGGCTTCTCTTGTTGCAGAGCACAGAGAAGGGCACTTGGTAGTCGTGGGTCTCAGGCTTAGCTTCCCTGCAGCACATGGGATCTTCCTGGAGCCGGGATTGAGCCCGTGTGCCCTGCATTTGCAGGCAGGGAGAGTCTTAACCTCTAGACCACCGGGGAAGCCCAGTGATGATCTTTTAAGATGTAAATGTGCTTTGTGAAACCCTGAATAAGATGTGAAGCAGAGGAGACCTCCCTGGTAGGGGTCTCTGACCGAGGACGTGTGTCCTGATGGGCATGTCTCAGGGCAGCGGGAGGGGACAAAGTTTGGGGAGAGAGAAAGGACTCTTTCCACCTCCTTGTCATCCATCTACAGTTCATTTCACTCATTTCTATTTTACATGGTGAACAACTGAGAAAATTAGTGAAATTAGAAGTAAGGGAACATATCAACATGGGCACCTCCACCCAAAGAAAGCGCCCTGTAGAGTTTCGGTGTATTTCCTTCCAGTCTTTTCCTCCTTGGTTCCATCCTTTGTATGGTACTGATCGCCATGGGCTTTGGTGACCCCCAGTTTCTCCTCTGGGGGTAAGGATTCTTATTTGGAAAAAAATGTAAATGTCTGCTATTGTCGAAAAATTAGAAAATATAAACTGACTGTGATGATACCATGAGGTGTGTTTCTCTACAAAGTGTCTCTGCACTCAGATCTGGGTGTGGGGACTGGGGGGGGTGGTAACGGGGCTGCAGTGCCAAGCGACCTCTCCCCCGCCAGCCAGAAGCAGAGGGACCACAGCGATGTCCGTAGGACTTCATGCTGGCCACTTGCACGGGCTCCTCACTTCCCAGGCCCCTGGGGAGCCTCATGGTATCACAAAGTTTGGAACACTTGTGGAAGGAACACATTTTAGCTGACAGCAGGTAATGTATGTCTCTTCCCATTCCGATTTCAAGTCCCCCTTGTCCCTTCTGTGCCTGGTGGTCTGGAGTGGCCCAGGCGTGTTTAGTCATAATTCTGAGTTCTTCCTCTTAAAAGGGCAACACAAACTGCATCAACTTCAGGCCCCACAACCTTGGGTCCACCGTCATGTACAAGGGGTAAGTGCTTCCCCAATGGCTCAGGGTAAAGACTCTCCCTGCCAATGCAGGAGACATGGGTCCAACCCCTGGACTGGGAAGATCCCCTGGAGAAGGAAATGGTAACTCACTCCAGTATTCTTGCCTGGGCAATCCCATGGACAGAGGAGCCTGGCGGGCTGCAGTCCACAGGGTTGCCTGATGTTGGTGGGTCTGGAGGCACCCGAGGTGAAGGTGGGAGGGCAGGGGGAGCTCTCTTCCTATCTCCTGGGACCCTGTGGATGCACCCATTAGGTCAGCCTCCTGGTGGAGAATAGGTGGGGAGGGTGACGTGAGGATCCCATCACCGAGGGAAGGATCTTGGCTCCACCAGGAACTGAGTGGAAGATCTTGGCACTGAATACATCCCACCACCAAGGCAGCCACTGGTGACATTGTGTCACATGTATGCTTACCGTCCTTTAAAGAGAATTCTTCCTGAGGCCAGAAAGGCCGAGACACAGAGAAGCCAATGAGGAAGCACCAGAACAGTGAGGAAACAGATTCCTGAGGGGCTCAGTCAAGACTGAAAATGACCTGGCTGCTTGGAGCAGAACCCCCTGTTCCATAAATTAAGGCACAGATAGAGACGCACCTGCTTCAGATTTGAGGTGGAAAGGAAACCCCTCAGCCCTGGACGTGTTTGAGAGAATATGTGAAACACGGCTGCTCAGAGGCCTGCAGAACTGGCTCTGTGGGTGGGAGATGGGAGCCCTCCCCCACTGCACCCCCACCCCAGGCTTGTGTTCAGATGTTGGGCTTGTGGAGAGGAACAGTTTGGTTTGTAGGCATCTGATATGGTAAAGCAAGAAGGAAATGTCTCAGAAAAAAATACAGACTTCAGAAGAAGAAAGCATTTTCTTTGGTGATATTTTAATTATTTCATCTCAACTTGTTTCAGACATTTTGGGAAACTTGTCCTGGACTGTTGTTCCACTGGTGTGGGGTATTGTTTAGAAAATGCTTTTGCATCTCATCTCTGTAGCATTGCTAAATAGGATCCAGGTCAGAGACTCACAGAATGTTTTTGTTGTAGGTGGGGGGTGGCAGGATGCAGTGTTCTAAGGAAAAATGTTCAGTTATGGCTGACAGTCAGCGGTGGATTTGAATTTTGGTGGGACTTAACCTCAGGGCTTCCCTCGTGGCTCAGTGGTAAAGAATTCACCTGCCAATGCAGGAGACATCAGTTCAACCCTTGGGTTGGGAAATCCCCTGGAGAAAGAAATGGCAGCTCACTCCAGTATTCTTGACTGGGAAACCCCATGGATGGAGGAGCCTGGTGGGCTACAGTCCATGGGGTTGCAAAGAGTCAGACATGACTTAGTGACTGAGCTTGCACACATGGGACTTAATCTCAAGGAGGAAAGTGTGGTTTGAAAAGCTCCCAGATGGTTATGTTGCCTGCCTCCTTTCTTTTCCTCCATTCTGGTAAAGCAGGTGATTAGGACACATCCCTTTACCCTCGAGAGGCTATTAGTAACTTGGTGCATTTAACATAAATAAAGTGAAGTGTGATTGAGGCAGTGTCCACAGATTTAGGTAAAAGGTCTCTGGATCCTTGAGGGGATGATGGATTTTGAATGGGAGGAGCCGGGACATCATCATGGGGAACAAGGTGGGTATATTGGTCCAGGCCCAGAAGGGAGAGAGAGGCCACAGGCAACTTGAACAGGGCAGGTTTTAATATAAAGACATTAACTATAGGAGCAGTCACAACCCAGGGCTGGGACCGCAGACCTCAGTGAAGAGGGCACAGCCAGGGCTCTCTGGTGGCAGAGATGTTGCTATGGTGATGCCTCATCAGGCCTTACCAGAACACTGTCCATGGAGAAATATTTCATCAGAGGTTACCCAGGTTTTGTACCAAAAAACTCCACTGCTAAAAAAACAAAAAAACCACCCAGGGGTGCTGGGGAAAGCTGATGGCTACACCCAAACTAGGAAGCAAAACACTTCCTCCTGTCACTCTTGGGCTCCCTCGGGCCCCCTCCACCCACAAAGCTGAACACCATGCCAACCGCAAAGTAAAAATATTGAAAGGGATCATACCCATTTTCACAGGATGAGGAAAAAGGTTGAATTTGTAGGCGAGAGGCAGTAAATAAATGAGCTTGATAGGAGGGTCTCTCTGAGTGTCAAGTCTGGAAGGGTCTTTAAAAGTCCTACTGTGGGCTTCTCTGGTGGTCCAGGGCTTAAGATTCAGCCTGCCAAGGCAGAGGACACATGTTCGACCCCTGGTCTGGGAAGATAACTAAGCCCGTGCACCACAGCTACAGAGGCTATTCTCTAGAGCCTACGAACAGCAGCTACTGAAGCCCATGCGCCCAGAGCCCGTGGTCCACACCAAGAGAGGCCACCACAAGAAGCCCGTGCACTGCAGCTAGAGAAAGTCCTCATGCAGCAGCAAAGACCCAGCGCAGCCAAACATAAATACTTTTTCGAAAGTTTTATTGATTCCAAATGCTCACATCCCCATCATGGGGTGGCCAAGTTGATGAGACATCCAGGGCAAGGCAGCTACCTATGTCTAAAATGGCCAGACAGTCCTTCCACATACTGAGCCAGTGTCCATCACCGGTTCTGGTCCGGGGGACAATTATCTTGTCGTCCAGCTGACAGCTCTCTAATACATGAACCCAGACCTTCTACTTTGCTCCTCACCCAAGTCTTCTGCCTTTTGTAAACTATGTGGCCTTATGACTGCCCTGACATTCAGAAGCTTTTCACTCCACCAAGCACAGGTATGAGACTAGGTAGCCTCTCCACCCAAAAGTCTGTGCTCTGGTCATGTGAAATTGAGCAGGACCATTTCATTCATAACTGATCCATCTCATTGGCCACAGTGGTTGACCTAAGGCCTACTTCCTGATCTACGTTAGAAATGGGACTTTTCAGAGACAGTTAGTTAAAAATAGATACTGAGAGCAATGGACAGAAACTCACAGACAGGAAACCACAAATTCATATAGATATAAATAAGTCAATGAATAAACAGAAAGTTTGAGGAAGAATGAAATATTTGCACAGATTCAAAGTCCCTCCCCTCAAAATGACATAGGAGAAAAGAGTAAGACAGTGAAGAAGTCTGACTGACAGTTCCTGAACCAAGGGATCAAAGTGAACATCAGTGCAGTAATGGATAAAGGGATCAAGTGAATATTGTCAGCACAGTATTGGAACCAGGGGACACTGTTCACCCCCAATGCGCTGCAGAGAGAACACACACGTGTGAAAAAAGTGAAAGTGAAAGTCGCTCAATCATGTCCGGTTCTTTGCGACCCACATGGACTATGCAGTCCATGCGATTCTCCAGGCCAGAATACTGGAGTGGATAGCCTTTCCCTTCTCCAGGGGATCTTCCCAACCCTGGGATCGAAGCCAGGTCTCCCGCATTGCAGGCAGATTCTTTACTAGCTGGGCCACAAGGGAAGCCCACACCTGTGAGACTCCTTGCCAAAAATGCATAACCTGAATCTAACCACAAGGAACCATCAGACAAACCCAAATGGAAGGACAGTCTACAGTACAACTGTCTTGTTATTTTCAAACCTGTCCACACCACGGAACTCAAGGAGAGACTGTGAAACTGCTGAACGCACAAGGAAAGAGATATAATGACTGGGGCAAGCCATGATTCAGAGGCTCCTTTTTCTATACAAGATACTGTTGGGTAAATGACAAAACTTGAATGGGCTTTGGAGACACAAATGTTTTAATGTTAATTTTCTAGATTTGGTGGCTGCTTTGGGATAAAAGAAGGAGAATATCCTTATTTGTGACAAAAGCACATTGAGTATTTAGTGGGGTGATAAGAGCATCATGTCAGCAACTCAGTCTTAAATCGTTCAGGAAAAGAAGAGTCTTTATTCTCCACTTATAATTTTTCTGTAAGTTTGTGATTATTTAAAAATAAAAAGGAAAGAGGAAGGAAGGAAGAATGGAATCTCATTCTAATTTGACCTCATATGGTGTTTTAAGCTCTTTAGAGGTATTTTCAAACTACATGGAAATGAAAATATATAACCCTATGAGCAGGTATAAAATTTGGATTCTTAAAACCCATAGCAGCTGGAATAATTTTATTATATATACTCAGATATTTCTTCTTTGATTGTCTTCAGGTTTAGATATTTTTTAAGCTGAAATTGCTTTTAGACTTTGAAGCTAAAATCTATATATTGAAGTTTGTGGAATGTTAAATCACACTACTTCTGAATGTTGCCAAAGCTTCAGAAGAATGAGACTTAGTCTGACCTGACGTGCTTGGTATCTCATTAGGTTCTCTATGCTTTGATACGCTCTCCTGGCAAAAGTCTCCTGGGCTCACTCAGAGATCAGAAAACACTCTATTCTGTGTCAAACTTTACAGTGAAGTAAAAGCAGAGGAAGCAATGCTTCACTCAGAATTTTCTGCTCAAGTTTTTTTTTTTCTTTTCTTAAAATTTAAAAGCCAAGAATGAAAAGTTTCAAATATGGAGAACAGCAAGTAATATAATGTATTCCCATGCACCCACCAGTAAGACTTAACAGATGAGAAATTTTGCCTAAAGAAATAAAAACATTACAGAAACGGTGTACATACTCCTGTTCCTCAATCCATTGTATTTCTCTTTCTCTCTGCTAATGAAACCTTTGTCCTCAGGTAGGTGTATAATCGTTCTTCCATCTATGTAGGCTTTTTGAACAGTTCCACAAACAATACATACTTCTCTTTAAGTGCTTTAAATTTTTATATAAATAACATGACTTTGAATATATTATATATATATGTGTGTGTATGTGTGTATTTCTGATTCTGATGCTGGAAAAGATTGAAGGCAAAAGGAGAAGGGGCAGCAGAAGATGAGATGGTTAGACAGCATCACTGACTCAATGGACATGAATCTGAGCAAACTCCAGGAGACAGTGGAAGACAGGGAAGCCTGGCATGCTGTAGCAAAGAGCTGGACATGACTTAGCAACTGAACAACAATAAAAAATGTGTACACTCTGCAATTTTTTAAATTTCAGTAAAATTTAATGAAAATCACAGGGCTTCTCTGCTGGCTCAGCTGGTTAAGAATCTGCCTGCAATACGGGAGACCTGGGTTCCATCCCTAGGTTGAGAAGATCCCCTGGAGGAGGACATGGCAACTCACTCCAGTATTCTGACCTGGAGAATTTCATTGACTGTATATGTATAGTCCACAGGTTCTCAAAGAGTCGGACATGACTGAACGATTTTCACTTCACTTCACTTCACTCACAGATCTCAAGTATACAGTTTTATAAAACCTGATAAATGTATACATTTATGTACACCACCAATCAAGATACAGAACATGGCCATTCACATTAGAAATTTCCCTTCCAGTTAATCCCCACCCCTATAGGCAACAACCATTTGATTTCTACCATGATACTGTAAATATCATTGGTCTTAAACTTTGCTAATTGCTATGGAGCCTTTGCTGAATATCAATGGACTGTATATTGGACTGTAAAATGAACATTTCATGCAAAGATGGGCATAATAAAGGACAGAAATGGTATGGACCTAAGCAGAAGATATTAAGAGGAGGTGGCAACAATACACAGAAGAGCTATACAAAAAAGATCTAAATGACCCAGATAACCACGATGATGTGATCACTCACCTAGAGCCAGACATCCTGGAATGTGAAGTCAAGTGGGCCTTAGGAAGCATCACTACGAACAAAGCTAGGGGAGGTGATGGAATTCCAGCTGAGCTATTTTAAATCCTAAAAGATGATGCTGTTAAAGTGCTGACTCAACATGCCAGCAAATTTGGAAAACTCAGCAGTGGCCACAGGACTGGAAAAGGTCAGTTTTCATTCTAGTCCCAAAGAATGTTCAAACTACTGCACAATTGCACTCATCTCAGACACCAGCAAAGTAATGCTCAAAATCCTCCAAGCTGGGCTTCAACAGTAGGTCCAGATGTTCAAGCTGGATTCAGAAAAGGCAGAGGAACCAGAGATCAAATTGCCAACATCTGTTGGATCATTGAAAAAACAAGAGAGTTCCAGAAAAACCTCTACTTCTGCTTTATTGACTACGCCAAATCCTTTGACTGTGTGGATCACAATAAACTGTGGAAAATTCTGAAAGAGATGGGAATATCAGACCACCTGACCTACCTCCTGAGAAATCTGTATGCAGGTCAAGAAGCAACAGTTAGAACTGGGTAGGGAATGACAGACTGGTTCCAAATCAGGAAAGGAGTACGTCAAGGCTGTATACCATCATTTTGCTTATTTAACTTATATGCAGAGAACATCATGCAAAATGCCGGACTGGATGAAGCACAAGCTGGAATCAAGATTGCTGGGAGAAATATCAATAATCTCAGATACTCAGAGGACGCCACCCTTATGGCAGCAATCGAAGAAGAACTAAAGAGCCTCTTGATGAAAGTGAAAGACGAGAGTGAAAAAGCTGGCTTAAAACTCAGCATTCAGAAAACTAAGATCATGGCATCTGGTCCCATCACTTTATGGCAAATAGATGGGGAAAAAATGGAAACAGTGACAGACTTTATTTTCTTGGGCTCCAAAATCATTGCAGATGGTGACTGCAGCCATGAAATTAAAAGACGTTTGCTCCTTGGAGGAAAAGCTATGACACACCTAGACAGCATATTAAAAAGCAGAGACATTACTTTGCCAACAAAGGTCCGTCTAGTCAAGGCTATGGTTTTTCCAGTGGTCATGTATGGATGTGAGAGTTGGACGGTGAAGAAAGCTGAGCGCCGAAAAATTGATGCTTTTGAACTGTGGTGTTGGAGAAGACCCTTGAGAGTCCCTTGGACTGCAAGGAGATCCAACCAGTCCATCCTGAAGGAGATCAGTCCTGGGTGTTCATTGGAAGGACTGATGCTGAAGCTGAAACTCCAGTACTTTGGCCACCTCATGCGAAGAGTTGACTCACTGGAAAATACCCTGATGCTGGGAGGGATTGGGGGCAGGAGGAGAAGGGGATGACAGAGGATGAGATGGTTGGATGGCATCACCGAGTCAATGGACATGAGTTTGAGTAAGCTCTGGGAGTTGGTGATAGACAGGGAAGCCTGGCATGGTGCAGTCTATGGGGTCACAAAGAGTCAGACACAGCTGAGCAACTGAACTGAACTGAACTGAACTGAATGGACTGCACATGTGTGTCTATTTTTGGAGTATTTTGTGTATCTATTAATATTTGTCTATCATGCAAATACCACACCAGACTGATCATGTATCCTTATGTTAAGTCATAAAATCATAAAGTATGAGTTCTCCAACATTCTTTCAAGATGGATTAAAATATTTTTACATGTTTTCAATTACCATTAAAATATAAGAATCAACCTATTAATTCTGCCAAAGAATCTTCTGGGGTTTTGATTAGGACTGCATTGAGCTTACACACAAATTTAGGAAGAATTCATGTATTAACAGTATTGAGCCTCCCAATCCATGAACATGCTTTACTTCCTCATTCTTTTTTGAGGAGAGCATAGCAACCCATTCCAGTATTTTTGCCTGGAGAATCCCATGGATGGAGGAGCATGGCAGGCTCCATTCCCTTTGGTTTCATTTAATTTCTCTCATGGCTGTTTAGTTCTCGAATTTGTTTTGTAGACTCATCAGGATTTTTTCTATGTAAATAATCACATCAACTGCCAATAAAAGAAGTTTAACATTTTTTTCCAATGGCAGCCCACTCTGGTAGTGTTGCCTGGAAAATCCCATGGAAGCAGAAGCCTGGTAGGCTACAGTCCATAGGGTCGCAAATGGTCAGACATGACTGAGCAACTTCACTTTCATTTTCTTTCCAATCCATTGCCTTTATTTCTTTTTTCCTTATTGAGACCGACTCAGAAACCAGTATAATGTTGAAAGGAGATGGTAAAAGTGGGTATCTTTGTTTGTTTTTAATTTTAGATGCAGTTAAGTTATTCAATTTTTTAGCGTTAAGTATGATGTTAACTAAGTATTCATACATGCCCTATATCAAGTGTATACATGGGTTATATCAAATTAAGAAATTAAATCAAATCAAGATCATTTCATTTTCAGATTGCTGAAAGTGACCATGAATTGGTTTTGAAGGTTTTCAAATGATTTATTAATTTAGTGAATTCTATTAATTTTGAAATGTTTAACTGGCCTTGTATTTTAAGAATAAACCCCACTTAGTCATATTATACTGTTGTATTTGATTTGCTTTTTAAAGGAT
Source organism: Cervus canadensis (assembly GCF_019320065.1). Classification (NCBI taxonomy): domain Eukaryota; kingdom Metazoa; phylum Chordata; class Mammalia; order Artiodactyla; family Cervidae; genus Cervus; species Cervus canadensis. Next base: position 110,469,170 of record NC_057387.1, read on the forward strand.
TTTCATGTCTATGTTCATGAGGGATATAGGTCTGCAAGATCCTTTTTGGCTAATGTCTGGTTATTTCTAGTTTGAGTTCTTATAAATAGTCCTGTTATAAACATTCTGGCATTTTTTTTTTTTTTGCTGCAATATAACACCTTTAAGTTGTGTATATATGTTGCAATGGAACTTGTGGGTCATAGGGTATACGCATGTTTAATTTTAGCAAATCCCGCCAAAGCGGTTGTGGTATTTTGCACCTCCGCCGTCCGGGTAGAGCGTGTCACTGGACGTGTGTGCTGTGAGCTGCTTGCTACCAGTCTGCAAAACGTTAGGTCTAGAAATCAAGAGTGAGCATTTAGAAACTTCTAGAAATGCGCCACGGACCCACAGTCGGCAGCCTTGTGCGACAGTGCAGACCAGAACTTGAGATGGCGCATCTGCCTGAGGGCCCGGCGGCGGGCGCTGCTGGCCCAGAGCTTCTCAGCGGACCACGTGTTGGTCTGCAACACACTGCAAACTGAGAAAGGATGCTGGTCGTTCACCATTCAGAGTTTGAGAAGCAGGGGTGTGGGAGATTTCTGGTGGTTCCACAGCCTTTGGTAGCATTCAGTCATCTCATTTTATTCTTTCCGGGGGGGTCCAGTTGTCTGGCCCCGTTATTTTAGTTTGTATTTTCCCGATGACTAAGCAAGTTGTACACTTTCCGTATGTGTTTAGGTCATCTGCAGATCCCTCTCTGTGAAGTACCTACCTGTTCAAATTTTTTGCCCACTTGCAAGGTTTATATTTTTTCAATTGAAGTATTGTTGCCGTTCAGTCACTCGGTCATGTCCTACTCTTTGTGACCCCATGGACTGCAGCACACCAGGCTTCCCTGTCCTTCACCATCTCCCGCAGCTTGCTCAAACTCATGTCGACCGATTTGGTGAAGCCATCCAACTATTTCATCCTCTGTCACCCCCTTTTCCTCCTACCTTCAATCCTTCTCAGCATCAGGGTCTTTTCTAATGATTTGGCTCTTCGCATCAGGTGGCCCAAGTATTGGAGCTTCAGTTTCAGCAGCAGTCTTTCTAATGAATATTTAGGATTAATTTCTTTTAAGGTTGACTGGTTTGATCTCCTTGCAGTCCAAGGGACTTTCAAGAGTCTTGAGAATCGAAATATAGTTGATTTCTAATATCATGTCTGTTTCAGGCATACAGCACAGCAATTTACACACACACACACATATTCTTTTTCAGATTCTTTTCCCTTATCAGTCATTACAAAATATTGAGTATGGTTCCCTGTGCTATACAGTGGTCTTTGTGGGTTATCTATCTCATATATAGTGTTTATATGCTAACCTCAACCTTCTGGTTCAACGTTAATATTTTAAGTTCCCCCAAAACCCTTAACCTGGACTCTTTCCTAAATCCCACCCCCCATGTCTACGAGGGGGAAGGTGAGCAAAATAGGAGGAGAGCAAAAACCTGATTTAAAAGTGAGATTTGTCCGAGTTTATTCAGGTCACATTTATGAGCACTCACCATGAGCCAGGCATCGAGTGTGCCCACAAGAACCCAGCACTGACACCAAGCAGGCACAGTCTTGCTCTGCAGGGATTTACACTCTAGCAGGCAGAAGACAAACACGAAATGATGACTTTGGATGGTGAGTAAGTGTTACCAAGAGAACAAAATAATGAAGAGAGTGACTGGGATGGGGGGATTCTTTGGCTAGAGTGGAGAAAGTGTTTCTAAAGCAACTGTATTTAAGCCTGAAACAGGATAATGAGGAGAAGGCAGCCATATAACAATTACTGGAAATAGCATTCCAAGAACAGAAAACATCAGGGGCAAAGGTCCTGAGGTGGAAACAAGCTGGTCCAGGTCTTGATTAAAGAATATTCTCCTATTTGGGTCAAATCTGATAAAATATATGCCCCACAGGCTAATGCAGTGGACACTGGTGGTGTTGCTCCCAGGTCCCCTTGACCCCTTTCTAGTTCTGTGTACCCCCCTGGCACCCTTAGTGTGGGTTTACTGCCCAGGTTTGAGACTGGGTGAATCTATGAGAGGCTGACCTTGATTTCCTAGAGCAGCTTTGCCCACACGGGTTGAGAACGGGAAGTATCTGTGGTTATATTCCCTGACCCATCACCCAGCAGCCCAAATCCACTGGTCGAAGGATACAGGACCAGGAAAACCAGCTTCCTTGCCTGGGGTTGGCACAAGTTAGGGTGCAATTTAGGCTTCAGAGTGACATCAGGGATCAGGCTACAGTTGAGACTTAGTCAGAAATGGTACCTCTGGTTATCCTTCCCCCTACACTCACCAGCTTCTTCCAGGAGCACTTCCTTAATACATCAGTGCCCCATGAATTCTCATCCAAGAGTCTGCTTTTAGAACCCTGATACTCGTTTTACATTTCTTTTGAGAGTATGTCTTTCTGTGCTAGAAAGCTGGGCAAACTAGGTTGAATCTCCCTCTTTTTCACAGGCAATGACTCCCCCCCACCCCCACCAGGGGCAGGCTGTCCACTCCCTCTGGGCCTTAGTTTCCTCAGTTAAGAAAGCAGGACAAAAAAAGACATTTTAGGTTAAGGGCTGCTGTGATGATTAACTGAAAGAATGCAACACTTAACACAGAGACTGGCAAGTCACACACTCACAGCTGTTATTGCGCAAAGTTTAGGAAAGAGTTCATAAAATGTTGCAAGGCTTTAGTTTTATATCTTCAATGGTGCTCTGTGTCACCAGAATTTGGCCAGGGCCAGAGGATGAGGAAGGAGAGAAATATACTTTCTGGGACCTACAAGATGCCTTCAATCTTTTCATTTAAGCCTGAGAGTGAAAGTGAAAGTCACTCAGTCGTGTCTCATTCTTTGCGACCCCATGGGCTATACAGTCCATGGAATTCTTCAGGACAGAATACTGGAGTGCGTAGCCTTTCCCTTCTCCAGGGGATCTTCCCAACCCAGGGATCGAACCTGGGTCTCCTGCATTGCAGGTGGATTCTTTACCAGCTGAGCCACCAGGGAAGCCCAAGAATACCGGAGTGGGTAGCCTATCCCTTCTCCAGTGGATCTTCCTGGCCCAGGAATCAAACTGGGGTCTCTTGCATTGCAGGCAGATTCTTTACCGGCTGAGCTATCAGGGAAGCCCTAAGCCTGAGATGCACCTGCCAAGAATAGAAGGTTCTGTTAAAATTACTTTAAAGACAGGAACCTAAGCGTCCAAAGAGATAAGATGCCTAAGGATACATGGTGTGCAAGTCAGGCTCTAAATCAGGCCCATCGGAACCGAGCCCAGCCTGGGACCTCCATCCCCTTGCGGGCAGGGCTCTGCCTTTCCTTCCAGGTCCTTTCACCATGCCAGGCATTGGCGTCTGTGGTTCAGCGGGGGATGTCCAGTCCTGGCTGAGATGACTCCTGCCAGGCCAAGACTCTGGCTGGTTCCAGGAATCCGTAACACCTGGTGTGATGTGCTGAGGTTGCCGGGAAGACGTGCCCTGGGGCCAGGTTAGTCTTCGGCCCTCGGGCGACGGTGCAGGGGAGCCTCTGTGGACCACGTGTGCAGTTGTCAGAGACCACCGTGTCTCCATCCTTACTGTGCTCCCCCGGGAGCTCCCCCAGGAGCCTCCCCCCTGCCCACCATCAGAGACCACCGTGTCTCCATCCTTACTGTGCCTGCCACAGCTCTGGCCCTCCAGGATCCCTCTGAAAGGGAGCTGGGGTTTCGAGGCAGGAGGTTGATGGGGCCACATCCACAGGCAAATCAGAGCCCAATAGGGACAGCTGCTCTGTGGGGGTCTAAAATCCCAGACAGGGAAGGGGGGCTTGACTGGACACCCCTTCACGGCGCCACTGCTCTGAGTAGTCAGGGCTAGGAATGGGTTGAGGAACTATGAGTTCTGGATAACCATAGGCACAATGACCCATTCCTGCTTCTCTGAGTTTCCCATGGGGGTGAGCAAACCCATTCCTCCCCAGCTAACCCCTCCCTTAGAAACACAACCCTCCCAACAGCGGGGCAGACTTCCAAACGTTCCAAGAGACATTTTGGGTCCCAGGGTGATGGATTCCTGTTCCCTTGCAAAACCTGGCTTACTTACCCTCTCAGTTCCCCCAGGACTGGGTTCTCCGAGAGGACTGGGGGTGGGGACAGCCAGGGGAGTACTCGGACCCGGGAGGGTGGTGGGCGGGTGCATGCAGCTCTGCACCCTAACTGGTACCAGGATCCCTGTGCCCCTCTCCTTCCTCTGAACGCTGAGCCAGGCACCCCAGCCCAGTCCTCTCAGGGAGTGCGGGCCCCACAGCATCTGACCTGAAGTGGGTTCTTTTTTTCTTTTAACATCTACTTTGAGTTTTCCTTCCTCCGCTTTAGCAACTGCATCCTGTCTCGCTGGTTTATCTGCGAGGAGGCTTGCTTTCTTTTCCACACAGCACACTTAATTGAGAGCAGATTCAAGCCCATCCTGCCTTTCGGTCTGGCCCCCAAACCTGCCAAAGGAGAATGGCGTTCGCTGAGGGACAGATCAAGTTCATAGACATAGAAGGTCAGCCTGTGCATCGCTGTCCGGAGGAGGGCAGCTCTGCCGGGGCCGCCGCTGCGGGCATTTGTCAGACTCAGACACAGGGTCACGGGCCGGGAGAAAACAGGACCGAGAAAGTCCTGAGGGTGTACTTGCGGACTCCCCCCAAATCCTGCGTGTGTACAGCCTGGCGGCCCGCGGCTTTACTCCACAGTCACTTTCACTCTGGGAGCTCGGAGATGGGGCTTCGGGTGCCCAGGAGACTGGGCAGGAAGAAGGTCCATGCCACTTGTTAAGGACAGTGACCCGATGAGCAGGGACAGGGTGGGCAGACCCCCTCTGAGAGCCTCCCGGAGCAGGTGTGCTCTTAGCTCATATTTTGGAGTGATTTCCACTGTGCTGGTGAAGTTTCATCTAAACAAAATATTTCTTTTGTTGAGGGCTTTCTGCAACACGGAGGCCTTCTGGCTGCCTAAGAGTTTGACCTCCCAATTCTCCAGACTCGGCATTTGGCCGTCTGCTGGTATTTTTAGTAGAAGTATAAAAAGAACCTCAGAAAGTTTGGGCTGGGGAGACGGGGGGAGGACTGGGGGCCTGCATACAGTGACTTGAGCCACGGAGCTAACACCAGGAGGCAGAAAGCAAAACAGAAGCCGCGGACCAGCACGTTACCCTGGGGGAAAAGCTCAGCAAGCATGGTTTTAAAAGTGAAAGTTCAGGTCCCTGTCTTACCCTTGATTTCTCTAAATAGGGCAGTAGAGGGGATTATTATGTGAAGCACATGTTTAGGTTCAATTCCGCCACAGACAGAACTTCAGCCACCCACTTCTAGATAAGAATGTATATGTCAATAATAAAAATAAATATTTGCTAAATTAACCTCCGAAGAGGACATTATCAAAAGACACGTCTGATACCTCTAATCTGTGTCTGGCACTAGGTAGGTGGTTCAGAACATTATTTTCACTAGACTTTCAAGATTTACAAATAAAAGAATCTAAATAAAATCTGTTACAAATGTTCCTTCCCCTCCTTTGGGGGTAGTATGATGTGGTACAGATTCATTGCTCCCCTTCCAAAACTGTTGCTTCTGTTTTGGAGGAATTAACAAAGACAACCCAGGCTTAATAAATCAACACCGAAGTTCAGAAGTTCAGAGCAATTTGTCTTGGGAACAAAGTCTTCCCTAGAGCTAAGAGGCATTCAAAGGAATTCTTGTTGTTAATGGGATTATTAAAGATATCCCTGAGACCCAGATAAATATTTGATGATTTGGCAAAGCGCTGGGGTTTCTTTGCCGGTGTTCTGCTGACGCATCTCCCCCCTCCACCTAGGGTCTGGACCTTGTAGCTTCATTAGACTCTGCAAATGAAGGCAGGCTGGGATTTCCCCAGAGTCTGCTTGTGTGCGAGAGCTTGGCCGGAAACCACAGATCGGGGTTTACAAGAGGGGTGAGGACGCGCGCGAGCGTGCAAGTGTGTGCGTGCATGCAAGCATGTGTGTGTGTGTGTGTGTGTGCGCGCCCGCGCGCGCGCGGAGGGAGGGTGGCCGGGGCGGGGGAATGGAGGGGGAGGGGGCCGGGGGAGGGAAGCAGCAGTTGCCGGTTACAAAGCTGCCATCTAGAGGCCGCCCGCCCGCAGTGTATATAACGCGAGTCTGCAGCCCCAGAAAGCTCACACTTGTGCAAACTGCTCAGCCCTAAGGCACGGAGCGCCTGAACCCAGAAGGCGAGCCCGGAGCCGGAGAAGCCCAGCCGCCAGGTAAGGAAACTCTGCTGGATCAGCAGGGCGTGCGGACGGCGGGCAGGGGTCTGCTCTTAAAGCGCAGCAGTCTTTTTCTAGAGCTCTTCTTTGGAATAAGCTCTGATGGGTGCTGGCGAGTCCGCAGGTCTGGTTTCCGAAAGCGCAGGCGGCGTGCTGCCTTGAGAAGTGCGGCTGCTAACTCGGGGCTTCCCGTGGGCTGCAGAAAGTCAACAGGGGCTGTTTTCTGAAGTGGAAGGCGCCCTCTCTGTGTATCTATTGGACTGAGGAATCGGGTTCATTTGCAAGCAGACTGTCCATCCCCCTTGCTCAAAGTTGGCATCGGGGTCAGCTTGGCACCGCTGCATAACCTGTTTTCTCCTCTGTTCTCTCCACTGGGGAAACAGAACTGGTACTAAACGTGTAATCTAGAAAGATGTGCCCTTTATGAAGAGGCATCCTCCAGCGGAGAAGAAAACTGGCCTGAGAGTCTTTGTGGGTCCAGAATGGGTTTGAATTCACTGCTCTGGAGGATTACCAGCGCCTGTAAATCCGGAAGCTATAAGAGTGAATGTTAAATACAGCACGGCAGTCTTGTCTCTCCACTGCATCCTTCTTAATCTGACTATTTGCTGTTCGCTCAGAAGGTGTTAAATCAGCCTTCAGTTGGGGGAAAAAAAAGGCACACACACAAGTCTAGGATTTTGCACTGTAAGTGTACTCTTGAAGTAAAAAACATGAATTTTGTTCGATTTTGTTCGCCTGCATAAAGATCTGAGAAGTGACTCAGAACTCTGCAGTGAGGTCAGGCTTGGGTGGTTAGCCAAGACTTGTAAGTTCCAGGGAGAATGAGAAGTTGTAAAAGTCAGACTGCCTGTCTCCCTTTTTCTTTCTCTCTCTGTCTTTCTTTCAATTCATTTGCTCACACCAGGATCATTACGTTTTCCAGACGTAGAAGAGCCCCCCCCCCTCCCCGAAATGGTTTACAGCCCTTTGAAGGTATTTGATGCCCTGACATCCCCTGAAACATTCATTCTGCAGAGTCTCAATGTAGTAACTTTTTCTTTTCTCTTTAAACGGGCAGATGCTGCCTTTGTGTCGCTTTATTTATTCCAGGGAAATGCGGAGATCAAATAGGCTCTCCTAGAAAGGCAAGTGGAGGCAGCTGGTGACTGCGCTTCACTTTCCATAGATTTTAAATGGATAAACTGCTTGCCCTTCTTTCATCAGCCCTTGAGCTTCCCCAGATGCAGAGCCTTTTTCTAAAGCAGAGTTGCACATGGGGAGCTCTAGCTTGGAAACAATTTGCTCTTTTTTCCCCAGTCTCTGCCATAAACACTCCAGTGTGCACCAACTGTGGAGCCCCATGCCCCAAGCTCCTGGGGGTGGGGGTGGGGTAGGAGGGCTGCACGGGATTCGGGTGGAAAAGCAAAAGAAAGTTGAGACTTGCGGCTGTGTTTGGCTGCTCATCTGATGTTTTAAAGAGGTGTGCATTGCAGTTGTCAATTTTTAAAAGTTCTGGAAAGTACAGTGCAGGCAGCATGCAGAGTCAGGACTTCCGAGGTTATCCCATATTAACAGCCAGTCTTGAGAGACTGGAGAAGGTATTATGGTTTCTAATCAGGTCCAGAACAGGCAAAGTATAGTCTTTCTGGATGGAAAAAAAAAAAACCAAAACAAAAAAAACCTACTTAATCGGGAACAGTGGCTTTTTGTCTGATCACTCCAGGCAGAGAGAGAGGCTCCTGTTTTCCAGGAGACACCAGGGAAATTGGCTACTCAAACCTGAGACCGAAAGAGAGTCGTTCTATGAAGCCTAAGGGTAAGCAGGAGAAGAAAAAACCTTAAAGGTGTAAGGACTTGAGATGGTTCTCAGTGATTCTGCAGAACACGAGTGGAATTCCGGGCTAGAAAGTATTTGTATGTTTCATCCAGGCAACCACGGAACTTGGTTTTTATTCAGGGACAGAAATAGTTTTAGAAGGGCTTCCAGACAAATCGCCTGAGTGTAGGTGGAAATTTGTGTGTCATGTCAAGTGTTTTTAAAGTCCAGGAAATTACAGCTCTGGGAGACATATGTTTTATTAAAGTGAAAGCAAGCAGAAAAAAAGGAAAGAATGAGAAAAGGGGGGCAGTTCTCTGATTTTTGAATACTTCATGGTTTCCTGCTGGAATCTTTGATCTTTTGGTTACACAAGAATTGACTCAACTTAGAACTGGAAAAAAACAAACGTCGTTGCTTGGTTCTTCAAGTGATGAGAGAGTGGCGTATTTTCATGGTGAAAATTCTGCCGAGCCCTAAGTAGGTTTGGAAGCTGACTCTGCTTTTTTGTTCCGAGGTAGAGGTGCTGAGACCCCCTCGGGTGGTGCCCTCGGGCAGGGGACAGGTAAAGGGGGCAGGGCAGGGGGCTGCCTGGGGACTGCCAGCCCGATGGCTAACACCTCCCAGTTCTCTTACGGTCCTGGAAACCTCTGTCACGTCTTCTTCTAGTTTTAAGCCTAAGATGGAAACCCCACGGTGTATAGCCCAGGGTTTGGGGCTGCCCTAGGCTGGCTGACCCCCCGCCGCTCGTCCTGCTTCTAAGCTGGGTGGGAATTAGGGCTCTGGTTACACCCGCCAACCGAGACGCAGCCTTTGTGCCGTGGGAACCTCTGGGTCTGCCCTCCTGGGTCCCGTGCCGCGCTTCCCAGTCGGGCCGCTGAGCACAATAGAACAGGTCAGGTTTCTGGATGTGGGGCTTGCTCTGTTTCCCCAAATTCTCCCCGTGTGTCAATGCGAAGTGTGTCTGAGGACTCTGGAAATAGATGGCCTCTATCTGGATTAGGGTTTGGATTTTTCTCTCATTATTTTTTTGAATTCTCAAATGACTCAGAGCATTCTTTCCCTGTGGAGAATAACAGCAGTCAGGATGGCATTGTTCTGTTTGTTTGACATGGGGTGGGAGACAGACTGCCCCCCGCCCCCGTTCTGCTCTCAGCCCTAGCAGGTGGCCCTGCAAGCCTGGGCCGAAAGTTTCCCGGACATCCCCGTAGATTTAATGCAGGACTGTTAAGAAATGAAGCAACCCCAGAGCTGTGCAGTTTCCTAAGGACTTTTAGAACCGGTGGTCTGGGACAACCCAGAGGGATGGGATGGGGAGGGAGGTGGGTGGGGGGTTCAGGATGGGGACACATGTACACCCATGGCTGATCCATGGAGATGTATGCCAAAAACACCACAATATTGAAATTAGCCTCCAATTAAGATAAATTAATCAGTTAAAAAAACAGAAAGGAATGGTGCAGGTCTTCTGTATGTAAATTGCACTCCTGGATAGAAAGGGCGGGGCTTCTGCAGGAGACCAGAGTCTGCATCCCCCTGGAGAGTCCCTGGGGAGTGGGGGGGCGGGGGTGGGGGGGGTGGGGTGAACAGAGCGGTTTCAGCCACACCCCTGAGTTTCTGGTCCCACTGCCTCTCTGGCCTCAGTTTCCAGGTGCCCAGCGGCGAGGTTAGCCAGGGTGGGCGATCATGTTGGGACAACACTGAGCTGCTCCGTGAAATTCTGCGCTGGGAGGACATGAGTTGAGTCCCAGTTGCAGAAAAGCCAGTGAAGAAGGTCACCTTCGGGCACAGGTCCTGGAGAGCCCAGGGTCCCCTCAGCGTCCGAGTCGGTGCCCTGGGGGCCCGGCCCAAGTTACCTTCTCTGCACTGCACCCAGGCCTGACAAGCACCGGGCTTCCCCTGCAGGCCTTCTACGTGGTTCGTACTGCCTTCTCCCTCAAAAGCCTTTTCTGACCCAAAACCAGACCCTTGCTCAAGACCGTGCATGGACAGGCTCAGCCAGGTCCGGTGACCCTCCCGTAGCACGTCACTGGCCACCCCAGCACCCTCTTTCTCCTGGGGGGGTCCCCATCAGTCACTGGAGCGGAAGTCCGTCTCCGCGCTCCAGCGGCGTCCACACTGCCTTCCTGCCTTCCCGACCTGCTGGCGGGTTCCCGGGGGTGGGTGGGGAGTGGTGATTCTAGTCTGTTATCGCCCCAGAGCAATGCCTTTAATAGAAGGGGCTCCACAAACATTGGTGGGCACAGAAGAGGGTGAGATTTAAGTGAGGGTTCTGGAATAGTCTCCTCGGGGCTCCCATTTCCTTTGATAATTGCAAATTTCTGGTCTCAGGAGCTTGATTCACTATTGATTCGTTGATTATGAATTCACTGGACACCTGCTTTGTCCCGGTGCCATTGCTGGCTGCCCTGTACATGGGCAGTAAGGCATCGTGGGGGTGGGCGCTTGAGGGGGAAGGAGGGGAGGCAGGGGATCAGCCCAGTGACACAGTGGAGGTATACGGCCTGGCTGGGAGAAGGTGGGAGTAATAGAGGGCATAAATGGGGATGGGATTTATTGGGGAGAGGAGGGCCTACCTGGCTGGTCGGAAGGGTGTTTCAAGTCTGTGACTGGAAATTGCAAACATGCTGAAGGCAGTGTTGGGGAACTCCGGCTGGGTACCTGGACGTGGGGCGGTCTGCGTCCTGCAGGGAGTGACTGTGGCCCACTGGAAGGACATGTTCCTTGCAGGCCAAACCACCAGCCCACGGAGACCCTGAACTTGGAGATGTCTCTTTCTGGCTTTGCCCTCAGCTTGCAGGGTGAGTTCAGGGAGACCGCTGGGGGCAGCTGAATGTGTCAGGCCGCTTGAAGCTGTGCTGTGGTCGCCGAGGAACCTTGATTGATGAATAATAAGCCCAAGAGATGAGGGGACATCTCCCTTCCAGCAAATGGGGATGTGAGTGGTAGATGAGTCTCTTTACAGATGCCAGTGTTGGGGGGAGGGGAGGGCGGGGGGTGGACAGACGCTGGTCCTCCATCCTGCAGGCCGTAGGAAAATCTACTTACTGTCTTGGTGGAAGTGTGATGCTTTCTGGGTGCAGATGTTGGACCCAGAATCTACAGGAAGTGATCCCTATAGTGGGAGCTTGGTGAGAGAAACCAGTACCCACTGGGGAAAAGGGAGCGAAAAAAAGTGACGCTGATTACTGTTTTGTTCTCAGCGGGGTCCCTCTGGTCTAGAAAAAATGGACCACGGACCGTCATTGTTCTGTGGGACATTCTTCCCTCTAGTAAAATTTCCATAACTCCTGATGCCAAGTTTCAGGTCACACAGAAGTGTGTAGAGCAAACGCTACAATCCCCGCTTGTCTTCTCATCCTGCACTTCCAGCCCAGCTTTATACTCACTGCAGATCTTTTCCCATGCTTTTACGCACATATGGGTGTGTGCCCAGTCACTTCAGTTGTGTCTGACTCTTTGTGACCCCATGGACCATAGCCCGCCAGGCAGGAGAATCCCATGTCCATGGGATTCTCCAGGCAAGAATACTGGAGTGGGTTACTGTGCCCTCCTCCAGGGGATCTTCCTGACTTAGGGACTGAACCCGCATCTCTTGGCAGGCAGGTTCTTTACCACTAGTGCCACCTGGGAAGCCCCTTATGCACATATATGTACCTATAAAAGTGCACATAATTCTTGGGTTTTTTTACATGTATATATGTGTAACTTTTCATGTTTATAAAAGCATTCCCTCTTTATTTGTACAGTTGTATTATATTCCAGACAGTAGTTCGCAGTCCCTTATGGGTCGACATTTATGTTGTCTCCAATTTTTTGCTGGTGTATAAATAGTGCTTCAATAAACATCCTTGCATAGATTTTCTTGGGAATATTTATTTTGAGAAGAGAACGTGTGAACTTGTGAGATCAAAGAACTGGAAGAATCTTTTATCCCAAGCCCTGTTGCCTTCCTTCCATGAAGAATCTTTATGCAGATGTTATTAACCTGTGTCAGAAGTCGTCGCTCATTCTCCTGCCCACCCTGGTTGGGGCTCTGACTCTTGGGGACACAGGCAGTGGGCAGGTGTGATTGTCCCTCCTGAGCTCTGAACCAAGCTGACGGGAACGGAACTGCTGGCTTATTGCATCAGACAGGGTCTGGTCCATGTGGACGTGGGAGTCGGCTCCAGGCCCTGGGATCCTCAGCCTCACCACTGCCCTTCCCGCCATCGCAGACCAGCCACATGGCTTGGAGGCATCACCATGTATACGAGGATCACGGCCCATCCTTTCCAGTTGGCATAGGCAGTGAGCCCTCCGGTTGCATGGGATGACCCCTCGCTTTTCCTGGGGGCAAGTGGAGATTCTGGTGAAGGGTCTCTGGGGGTTTGAGTGGCCTCAGGGAGTTGATGGGACGCCTCCCTCACCCCTCCTCCCTCGGGTTTGACCAGACCTTGGGGAGCCAGGGGCCATTTTGTAGTTGCTATATCACATCTTTGTTCAGGTCAGCATCTTGAGAGCATCACCTGTTAAAATCTAAGACAGTGACTTAGGAAGATTGTTGTCTTAGGCGTGGGGACCACCCACGGTTAGCCCCAGGCCTCCAGGACACGCGCTCAGAGGCCCACCGACTGCATTTGATGTGACCCAGCAGGTGTCTTTATATGATACTATCTTCTTTTTCTGGAAAGAGCCCTTGTTTGTTTCCAAAACAGACCAGGTGAAAAATGACAGATGATGCAGGCTGCGCCCTCCTGTGGGCATTTGCCCCTCTTTGGCTTCCCATTTGAATCTCGGGGGGGTTGGATTGCTGCACTGCTTGTGTGCACACCTCCCCTCTGGCGACCTCCCTTCCCTCTCTGGACCCCTGCAGCCTCTGCCCTGGGAGGGCAGGGGCCGGTGGGCTCCCTGGAAGAAGGTCGGGGGGCATGGCGTGGGCCTCTGTCTCCTCTCCCGGGCTGGCGGCTGGTCGCTGGTCAGTGGTTGGTGGTAGTTGATCGGTGAGCCAGCTGGCTTTCAGGCTCCAGCATGGCGCCCCCACCCCAAGCCTCTGCTGTCCCCCCAGCCCCTCTTGGAAGGTTCCCCACGCTGCCCAAGAGGACACAGGACGACTGCAGGGGGGTGACCGACTCTTAAGTCACCTTCCGGGCCCAGAGGATGAGTGATCATTAAGTTGGGTTTTCATCGTCCAGAGGCCAGAAACCAAAGGAGCCGATGGGGTCCCTGAGCCCTTCCCCACCTTGGCCGCGGCCCAGGGGACGCCGAGGGCCGGCCCAGCCCCAGAGGTGTGAGTGTGGATGGTCTGCTCTGCAGGAGACGTTCCTTGAGGGACACAGATTCCTGGTGTTTCCTGTAGGCCTCCTGTGCCCGTGGCCCCTCTGTCCACACTGAGCCATGTCCCTCCTCCTGGGTGCTGCGGGGCACGGTGTGTCCAGTGGGCGGGATGACTCCTTGGGGTAAAGACGGAGGTGGGGGCATAGCGCCTCGGTCAGGCTTCCTTTTCCTCGAGCCCCTGTGCACGGCCCAGACCCCAGGGATTCTGGCTGCGTCTGTGGAGGCCTGATAGGTCTGTGCCAGGGCGGGCAGAGGAAAGGACCCCCGGCCAGGTCCCAGCCCCGCTCTGCTCGCCTCTGTGGGGCAGCAGCTTGTCCTCCGGCTGAGTTCTGCAGGGACCCGGGTCAGATGAGGTCATGGGCTGAAAGTGCTTTATAAGCTAAAGTGAAAGTGTTTGTCGCTCAGTCATGCCAACTCTGCAACCCCACGGACTGCAGCCTACCAGGCTGCTCTGTCCATGAGATCCTCCAGGCAAGAATACTGGAGTGGGTTGCCATTTCCTCCTCCAGGGGATCTTCCCGACCCAGGGATCAAACCCATGTCCCTTCTGTCTCCTGCATTGGCAGAAGTGTTCCTTACCACTAGCAACCACCTTTACCACTAGGCCTTAGGGAAGCCCCATGCCATGCTGCAAATGTGTTTCATGGATCACAGCCTGGTCGTGGCGAAGGGGCTTGTGTTACTCAGTGGAGCTCTGAGCCACGAGTCTGTCACCCGAGATGGACAGGTCACAGTGGAGAGTTCTGACAAAACATGGTCCACTGGAGAAGGGAAGGGCAGACCACTCCACTGTTCTTGCTGTGAGAACCCCATGAACAGTGTGAAAAGACAAGAAAATATGACACCAGAAGGTTGGAGCCCACCACCCCCACCCCGCCAGGTTGGAAGGTGTCTTGTATACTTCTCCTGAAAGAGCAGAGTGCAATTACTAACAGCTCCAGAAAGAATGAGGTGGCTGGGCCAAATTGGAAATGACGGTCAGCTGTGGATGTGTTTCATTTTAAGGAGATGGGGGAAAAAAAGGGGGTCACTCCGTAGAGCCATGCAGGAGAGCAAAGCCCAAGTCCTTCCCTCCCTCTCTCCTGAAGTCGGGGGTGCAGCGGGCACCATCAGTTCCTGTCTGCTTAGCGGCCCAGGGTGGCGTGAGGGTCAGGAGGACCTTGAAGGCAGGGTCTGGAGGTGGCCGCCCACCCCGAGGCCAGTCCAGGCCTGGTTTCTCAGAGGCATGCGCTGTGCGTCCATGTCCTCTCGGGGTCCTCCAGCTGCGTCTTTGGACAGGCCATCCCACAGTCTCTTAGGCGGATGAGTTTATTTGTCCTGACTTGACCTTGGGCTTCCCTTGTGGCTCAGCTGGCAAAGAATCTGCCTGCAGTGCGGGAGACCTGGGTTCGATCCCTGGGCTGGGAAGATCCCCTGGAGAAGGGAAAGGCTACCCACTCCAGTATTCTGGCCTGGAGAATCCCCTGGACTGTGCAGTCCATGGGGTCACAAAGAGTCGGACACGACTGAGTGACCTTCACTTCACTTCACTTCAACTTGACCTTGCTGATTTTCCATGCGTGCCCTCTGGTCGGGTTTTGCAACAAGTTGGTGGTCCCAGGGCCCGAGCATCCTCCTGGTGATGGGGGGAGGCTCTGAGGACCACCAGGTTTCCTGGTCTCGGGCCCCATGGCTCCACCACTTCCTCCTCGGAGGTCCAGCTGCGTCCATCAGCAGCAGGGGACACTGAGGCCCAGTCAGGTCACCTGGAAGGGAACCAGCAGCCTCTTGCCACTCACAGAGGTGAACAGACCATAGCTGAGGGCCGGCTCCATACCTGTGGTCCTAGGGCAGGTGCTCAGCTGTGAGTCTGGAGGCTGAGGTGCCCTGGGCGGCAGCAGGCGGCTGGCCTCGCTTCTGGGGTGTCTGCTCGTTTCCCCTGGAGGTAAAGGCATAACTCGCTGTCTGCGGGCAGCTCCTGCCTCTCCCCACCAGGGCAGGGCATTGGCCACTTAGCCACTTGGTCACTTTTGAATGTAGGGCAAGAGGTAAGCGAGTCTGTGCTTTTTGATAGGTCAGGAGTGGGGAAGGATGCAGCTTTGAGCTTCTGTCTGTTAGATTCTGTCTTCAGCCCTTGAGTTCTGAGGTGGTTCTGGGAGACAGGGGCTGGTGCCCTGAGAAAGCAGCGGCAGATGACGGGTTAACTAGACTCGCAAGAGACACTAATGAGGGAGGAGCCCGAATCCCAGCCCAGGACGGTCCAATCAGCAGAGGGCTGCTCTCCTCGCTGGGTCTCTGTGGACCATTAGCCCGGCCGCTGGGCCCTGACTCGGGGACCATCCTTCCCCATCCTCCGGGACCTCTCGTGTGTGGCCTGGAGTCCACTTTAGATGAACTTGGCAAATAAGCTTGGCTTGCACTCAGTCCTTACCTGTGACAGGGGAGAAGGAGGAACAGACAGACTCCCTGCTCTAGATGGCGATGCCCATCAGGGCACCCTTGGGCCGATGGTTTCATTTTGCAGCCCCTCCCTTTGGGGACGCAGCGAGGCTGTCCACCCAGGGTGGTGGTGGTGGCATTTCGGAGCCTTCAGGTGAGCCGGCCAGCAGGAGAAGACGGCCCCGGGCAGCTCTCGGAGCTGGTGTTCATGGGCCATCATGCCAAGTCACGGTAATGCCTCAGGCCTGGATTCTCCTGGGGGTTAAGACGATACCAGTAAAGAGTGTTAACCTCATGCCAGGTCAACAGGGAAGACCTTTGGGAAAAGCCAGCCCTTCCGAGGCCCACCAGCTTTGGGTCTTGGTACAAGTTGTTCTCAAAGCAGCTGGACAAATAAAAGATGGAAAACCAGCAACGGCCCACATTTGGAGATGGCCGGTTGGTGGCTCTGAGTTGCGAACCACTTGGCAAAGTCGGAGGCTGTGGATGGGGGCACAGTGAACCTGCAGGGCGGTCCATACACCGTCCACACCTCCAGGGGTCTGTAAACCGCAGGCGGCCCGACATGGCTGAGCAGGATGCTTGTCAGTCACCAGTGCAGGGAACAGATCCACCCTCTGCTCTTGGGTACATGGGTGAAATGCCTCTGCCACCCGCAGGGGAAAGCGAGCTGGCCCACAGGCACCTCTGGGCCGAGGCTCAGCTGCCCGACGTCCCTCTGGCCCCCAGAATGTGTCAGTTTCACATCCGGGGCACAGTCCAGGCTGGTGACCTCTTGAGAACACAGTTCTGCAAAGACAGAGGAAGCGAACACTTTCACTCTTTGAGGGAGATGGATTCAGGTTCACATGGTTTTAGAACCCGGGTGTGTTTTGTTTTGCAGATTCTGTTGCGGTCAGTTTTCTTTTCTCCTTTCTTTGCAAAGCTACTTGGCAGCTAACGTGAAACTGCTGAGCAGACAGGAGTGCTGGGAAAGTGCTTTACAGGCCTGGAGCGTTTGCTAAGGGATCCATTCTTCTCTTGCATCTTTTAAAACTGTATTTGCTTTTGCGCGCAGGCCGTTGGACCGCTGCTCTCGACACCATGGACCTGCATCTCCTGGACTACTCGGAGCCGGGGAACTTCTCCGACATCAGCTGGCCCTGCAATGGCAGCGACTGCATCGCGGTGGACACCCTGCAGTGTGGCCACATACCCAACAAGAGCGTCCTGCTGTACACGCTATCCTTCGTCTACATCTTCATCTTCGTGATCGGCATGATCGCCAACTCCGTGGTGGTCTGGGTGAACATCCAGGCCAAGACCACGGGCTACGACACACACTGCTACATCTTGAACCTGGCCATCGCCGACCTGTGGGTGGTGGTCACCATCCCCGTCTGGGTGGTCAGCCTCGTGCAGCATAACCAGTGGCCCATGGGCGAGCTCACGTGCAAGGTCACCCACCTCATCTTCTCCATCAACCTCTTCGGCAGCATCTTCTTCCTCACCTGCATGAGCGTGGACCGCTACCTGTCCGTCGCCTACTTCGCCAGCACCTCCGGCCGCAAGAAGAGGCTGGTGCGCCGCGCCGTGTGCGTCCTGGTGTGGCTGCTGGCCTTCGGCGTGTCCCTGCCCGACACCTACTACCTGAAGACCGTGACGTCCGCCTCCAACAACGAGACCTACTGCCGGGCCTTCTACCCCGAGCACAGCGTCAAGGAGTGGCTCATCAGCATGGAGCTGGTCTCCGTGGTCCTGGGCTTCGCCATTCCTTTCTCCATCATCGCTGTCTTCTACTTCCTGCTGGCCCGAGCCATCGCCTCCTCCAGCGACCAGGAGAAGCAGAGCAGCCGGAAGATCATCTTCTCCTACGTGGTGGTCTTCCTGGTGTGCTGGCTGCCCTACCACCTGGTGGTGCTGCTGGACATCTTCTCCATCCTGCACTACGTCCCCTTCACCTGCCAGCTGGAGGCCTTCCTCTTCACGGCGCTGCACGTCACGCAGTGCCTGTCCTTGGTGCACTGTTGCGTCAACCCCGTGCTCTACAGCTTCATCAACCGCAACTACCGGTACGAGCTGATGAAGGCCTTCATCTTCAAGTACTCGGCCAAAACGGGCCTCACCAAGCTCATCGATGCCTCCCGCGTGTCGGAGACCGAGTACTCCGCTTTGGAGCAGAACGCCAAGTGAGGGCGCCCTGCGCGGCCTCTGGACCTGTGCTCTGGGCTCCAGCGGGGGGACCGCCGGGCTGCGTGGTTTTTCCGGAGGAAAGCCGAGTGGCTTCGGGCGTGGTGACCCTCGGTGGCGTGGAGAGGGGCAGCCTGCGTCCCTGTGGCTTCTTTCTCGTTCTCCAGCCGGCGTGACCCTCGAGGGGCCCCTGTGACAAGCCCCCGCCGCTAGTCACACCAGCTTCGGGACAGGCTTGCTGCACTTCTGTAACATAGGACTTTTCTGTGCTGCCTGAAGGTTTTATAATGGGGCTTTGTATTTAAATCTTAAGACTCTATTTTTCTCACTCTCGATGTACCCTCTCGATGTATTTGAAAGTTTATATTTTAAATATCGTGTGGGAGGTATCCATGCTGACACGTACTACTCAGTGTCGTAGTTCTGAGGTTACTTTGACTTCCGTTTTGACTAAGGATGACATTAATTGTTAGCTGTTTTGAAAGCCTCTCTCTATATAAATATATATAAATATATATATAAATATATATGCCAGTCTTGGCTGAAATGTTTTATTTACGATAGTTTTATATCTGTGTGGTGCTTTGGGCCGGTCTGGGATACGGAACGAAAACTGCTCTATAATGCGGTTTGTGACATTAATATTATTGCAAAGTGACGTTAAAAATAAATGCAGTGACACTCTTCCAGGCTGTAACGCGGCACACGAAACAAACCCTTGTATTCCAGAGAGTTCTTTCCATTTGTAAGTTATTTTTTTTTTTTAATAAAGATTTCTTTTTCCTAAAAAGGTGTTTGGATCTCAGTTTTCAAAGCATGTTTGGCATTCAAGCAGCATGTTTGATGATAATATACAAATATTTACAACATAGGTGATCAACCTAGTAAATATGTTTAAAGGAAGGAGTACAGCCAGAAAAGCCAAGCCCAGGAGGTTAACTTGGATGAAATTATATGAAAGGAGAAACATCTGAGTGCGAGTGTTGTGGTTTAATGTTTTAAAATATTTCTGCCTATGTTTAAGGGAGGGGAGCTGGTTGGTAGGTGCACCTGTCAATGCAAAATTGGCAAAGAAAAGTCCCGGTTTGCTGTCTGCCCAAAACGGTTTAGGGCCTGGAACTCAGCCTCGTATCCACCAGGCCTTGAACCTTCCCTGCTGAGGCTCTGTGGTTCAAGTCCTTTCTTTTTCTCTGGTCAAGACAGACTCTTCATTTAAAAGATAATCCATCCATGACCCTCTTCTCCAGACCATGCAATAAGTACAATCACCAAGTAAACCCACCTTACCAGCAGTCAGAAAGAGCTCTCTCAGGAAGCCCCGACCGTCTACATGGGCCACAGGAGCGGCGTGGGGGCTTGGTGGGCGTGTCTGGGCAGGAACCCAGAGGAGTGCCTGGCTCCCCGATGCGGCCCCCCCACCTCCCCCTCTGATGGGACTGATGAACAGAGAGAGCTTTTGCTGACACAGAGGTGGACCCAGACCAGGACTCCAGGCTCACCTGGGAACCTGGGGGCTGTCCCCACTATAGCAAAATACCCTGGGCATGTCGCTTTCCATAGCAGACAGCCCCCCAGGCCCTGCTTCCAACCTACTGCAGGAGGGCTCTCCCTTCTCAGAGGGCTTAGGGCTGAGAGTTGTGAAACCCAGCTTACATGTTATTTTAAACACCTACTTGATACACATGTATGTTCTCAGGTCCACGTGTCCCTTGCTGTGGTTTAGTCCCTAAGTTGTATCCGCCTCTCTACAACTCCAGAGACTAGCCCGCCAGGCTCCTCTGTCCATGGGGTTCTCTAGGCGAGAATATTGGAAGGGTTTGCCGTTTCCTTCTCCAGGGGAATCTTCCCGACCCAGAGATCAAACCTGGGTTTCTTGCATTGTCAAGCGGATTCTTTACCGCTGAGCTGCCACCAGGGAATCCCTTGCCTTGTTCCAAATAGGATTCAGGTCAGATGGTAATAGAGCAGGTGGATAATGACGTAACCACAGGTGAAGACACCAAGGTCAGGGAGAACGGACGGGAGGATGGCGAAGTGAAATCAGAGGAGATTATGACCCAGATACATGTTCTTGATGATAGACAAGGATTGCAAGTTTGCTCTGTGCTTTCTAGTGGCCTAAATTCAGGCAGAAACATACTTACCATATAGTCAGTGCAAAGCAGGGTATGGATTTCACCCCCAAGTTCAGCTCTGTAATTTGTCGTTCAGTCATGTCCAGCTCTTGCAAGCCCATGGACTGCAGCACGCCAGGCTTCCCTGTCCTTCACTATCTCCCAGAGCTTGCTCAAACTCATGTCCACTGAGTCAGTGATGGCATCCAACCATCTCATCCTCTGTTGTCCGCTTCTCCTGCCATCAGTCTTTCCCAGGCATCAGAGTCTTTTCTAATGAGTTGGCTCTTCGAATCAGGTGGCTGAAGTATTGCTTCAGCTTCTGCATCAGTCCTTCCAGTGAGTAGTCAGGACTGATTTCCTTTAGGATTGACTGGTTTGATTTCCTTGCTGTCCAAGGGACTCTCAAGAGTTTTCAACACCACAGTTCAAAAGCATCAATTCTTCAGCATTCAGCCTTCTTTGTGGTCCAGCTGTCACATCCATATATGACTGGTGGAAAGACAGCTCTGTAATAGGCAAACAAAAATAATTCAGTGTTGAGGCCCCATCTCTGCCATTCAGAGGCGCCCCGCCCCCATCCCCACTGATGTCTGCTGAGACATCCTCTGGTTCTCAGCAGGGCTCCTCTGACAGTTCTGTTCAAGAGTCTCTCTGCTGCTCCTCACCACGCTGGACCACAGCATACTTGGGTACTGGGTAGGCTGCCACATGTGCTTTTCTGCATTCCAACCTCTTGAAGCCTGTGAAAATCACCCGCCACTTCCTCCTGCTGGAGGTGCGGAGGGAGGAGGAGGAATTGAATCTAGACACATCGTGTAGATTTCATCTCCCTGTAGAGCTCAGCACACACTGTCGCAGACCCCTGTGCATCTCTTGGGTGCGGGATGCGCCAGTGACTAAGCCCTCTCTGCTCCTTCCAGAAATCCTCTTCTCTGCCCTGCTTGTGTGTGTGCCTGTTCAGTTGCTCAGTCGTGTCAGACTCTTTGCGACCCCATGAACTAGTTCACCAGGCTCCTCTGTCCATGGGATTCTCCAGGCAAGAATACTGGAGTGGGTTGCCATTTCTTCCTCCAGGGGATCTTCCCGACCCAGAGATCAAACCCATATCTCTTGCTTCTCCTGCGTTGCAGGCAGATTCTTTATCTCTGAGCCACCTGGGATACCCCCTGAAGACTTGCTTATCCAGAGTGGAATACTTTCCTTTGATCTTTGGTGTAACATCCTTCCTGGGAGCAATGGCACGGGACAATATGGCTGCAGGTGGGATGACCGAGGCCCAGGTCAAGAGCACAGAACATCAGTGGGAATGTCATCAATTAATATTTTAAACGTGGAGTTGGCAGAGGTCATGTGCGTGGTTTGGGATATGTGGTGGCCACTGCGGGGAGATGGGCTAGGCAGAAGCCTGCAGCTCTCCACAAATGCAGAGACCAGAGTCTGAATTCTGCCTTTCTGTCATTTTTTGGGCGTCTCTTGTGATGGAAGGATCTTTGGCATGTACACTCTGCTGTATTTAAAATGGGTAACCAACAAGGACCTACTGTGTAGCATGGGGAAGTCTGCTCGGTGTTATGTGGCAGCCTGGCTGGGAGAGGAGTTTGGGGGGAGAATGGATACATGTACATGTATGGCTGAGTCTCTTCACTGCTCACCTGAAACTCTCCACATTGTTTGTTAACCGGCTATGTGCTGTGCTGTGCTTAGTCATACAGTTGTGTCTGACTCTTTATGACCCCATGGTCTGTAGCCCGCAAGGCTCCTCTGTCCATGGGGAGCCTCTAGGCAAGAAACCTGGAGTGGGTTGCTGTGCCCTCTTCCAGGGGCTCTTTCCAACCCAGGGATTGAACCCAGGTCTCCCGTATTGCAGGTGGATTCTTTACCGTCTGAGCCACCAGGGAAGCCCTAGTTGGCTATGCTGCTGCTGCTGCTGCTAAGTCACTTCAGTCATGTCCGACTCTGTGCGACCCCATCCCTGGGATTCTCCAGGCAAGAACACCGGAGTGGCTTGCCATTTCCTTCTCCAATGCATAAAAGTGAAAAGTGAAAGTGAAGTTGCTCAGTCGGGTGTGACTCTTCGCAACCCCATGGCCTGCAACCTACCAGGCTCCTCCTTCCATGGGATTTTCCAGGCAAGAGTACTGGAGTGGGGTGCCATTGCCTTCTCCAAGTTGGCTATACCCTAATAAAAAATAAAAAGTTTTAATAAAAAGAAAAAAAAAAAGAAAGGTCTTTGAAAATGCCAGCCTTCTGAGATGGTAATAAAACTGCTGGTGATCTAACGAGTGACGGCATTTGAACCCCACATCCAGTCAGGAGCTCCAGTGTGGGGCGGGGTCTGGGCTGGGGAGGAAATCAGCCATCAGATCCTCGATAGCTCTGCTTGGCGCTGGAGATGGGGCAGGTTTTCTGCCCCCTTCCCTTCCACCTGATGCTCTATCCCAAAGGGCAACGGGCAGGAGGATCACTGCAAGCCACCCAGGTGGCAGTCCATTGTCACTAATAAAGGCTTTCCATTTGGTTCAAAGTATAAGCTATTTACTGGGTTCCCTGAAAATGAAGGAGAAACATAATGCCACTGACAGCACTGGATGTGAAATCCTTTCGGCCCAAAGTGATTCATGGGATGATGGACATTAGTCCTCCCAGCAGCCCGGCCGCAAACTGGGATGAGGCCCCATGGACGTCGGTGTTTAGTTCTCTGACTGAGTAGCAAGAAATTCTAAATCACTGACAGCTGGCCTTTTCTCAGAGTCTCCCCAGGAGAGAGCAGCTCAGCAGTGTGACCCCATTTTTCAGGCATGTGGAAATTCTGCCTTTGTTGGGCTCCTCCTGTGAGGACACTGACCATCAATCATGGGTCCAGGAGACTTTCTGTCTGAGTTAAGCCTGACATCGCAGAATCTGGAGTCTCAGGTGAATCTGCCCTGAATGGAGTGAGTGGTGGTGGTGGATTAGGTCAGGAAGGTCCCCAAAGTTCCCTCCCGGAAGGACCAGGCTTCAGTATGAAGCTCCAGGAGGGTACCTCTGTATGGATACGAGCCACTGAGATCTCACCTCTCCTGAGCAATGGTAGCTAAATGTTTGAAACGATCCACCCAGTATTCAAAAACACTTCACTCCCCTTTATCTGTGGTCTTGGACCCTCCAAGGAAAGTTCCCCTATACCTTTGACAGTGTATACAGGCAGTGCCTGCCAGGACCCTCAAATACTGATAACAGGTCCATTTAATATGGAATGATGCTAGTTTGGGGAAGGTCTGATAGGAAATTAAATTATTTATTGTAGGCAGTTTGTATTTGCAGCAAGGTTTTTGCTTTCTGGGTGATTAATGAAGGCTTGACCCTGCTGTAAAATGCTAAGGGTGTTCTTCCCTGTTATCGGCTCTCACACTCACTCACACACGTACATGTGGTTTCGTTACCATCTGGGAACTAACACACCCATCATGTACACGACTTCCACGGTCATGTCTAGGATGGCCTAGCCAAAGGCTGGACCATAGCATTGAAGTCTGCCTTCTAGAAGACGGGGACCTCTGTCAGAGTTGGGGTAGCTGAACACGAAGCCCAGAGAGCCCTCAGTGCTCATGTCCTGGGGAATCTTGGAGATCCTGTTTCCTCATTTATAAAGTCGGATGATAACAGTTCCTGCTTCATGGGGTTTCTGAGACGGTCAAATTCCACAGACCCTGCAGAGGGTTGGTCAGCGGCCTGGGGCTCACAGAGCCTGTGTTGGGTCCGGAGCCCCTCTGTCTGCAGCCTCTGAGCACAGTCTGCATTTTCTGTGCAAGAAACAACGTGTTCCAGAGAAACATGGAGAGCGAATGCCTGCCCGTGGGCGGAAGTTTAAGGGGTGAGGCACACCTGCCTCCACTGGGTGCTTTTGTCCCCTGGGAACATCGAGCAGGGGCTGGAAACATTTTTGGTTGTCTCCCCTGGGGGTGAAGACGCTATGGCCCCTGGTGGGTAGAGGCGAGGAAGGGGCATCCTACAGTGAACAGACGGCCCCCAGCAAACAATTGCTGGCCCCAGATGTCAGCAGAGCTGAGATGGAGGGACCTGGGTCTTGGCTAAGCCAACCACGAGACATGAGAATTCTGGCTGCTATTCTTTGCCTACCTACAATCTGTTCAGAGCAGGTCCTTGATGGTCCTGGGGCTGGGGGTATATCCTAGGGGGTCTCCAGAACACCCAGTTCCCCTTTCCTTGCCCCTCAGCTCTGCAGAAGGACACTAGCTGACAGGTGAGGGCAAGGCACACCTTCAGTACCTATGCGAGACTCAGACTGAGAGTCTCATGGTGCCTGCAGATATATTAATTTCACAGGATTCAGACTGAAATTCTCATTTGAATTTCACAAATTTGGTTCATTACTAGCTTACATTGAAGACACTTGTGAAAAAGGCACAGGCAAATAAAGTGTAGTCAACATTTGAGGTGCCCCTGGGAGCTTTTATCTTTCCTTTTTTTGTTAACAGCTTTAAACACCTTTAAAGCAGGAAGGAAGAAAAAGGAAACATTAGATTCACAAAGCAAGGAAGACATCAGAACTAAAGGAATCTGTGAAGAGAGTAGGTTGAATAAAACAATTTTAAAAAAAGCAGACATAAAAGCAAAATCAAGAGAATTACAACATTTAGTTTAGAAGGCCCCAGAAAGAACACGGTTGGTGACAGAGCTGCATGAAGACAGCAGGGTGACAGATTCGATTCTGCATCTCAATAACTGGGTGATGCTGGTAATATAATAGTCCTTCCACGAACCTCAGTTTTCTTACCCTTAAAATGGCTTCTTCACCTCCATTAAAGGGTTTTTGCAGAGGTCAGAGGCGTGCACGTGCCAATAGACACGGCTGAGTGATGGGATAAAGGGGTAAGTCAGTGCTTTACCCCTCTGAAGCGCCTCTGAAGCCACACCAAGAATTTCCAAGCTTGGGCGAGTTTCCTTCCCTGTCCCGGTGCTTGCGTGCTCTGCGGCCCGGAGTGTCTCCGATGTCACATGTTGAGGGCGCACTGTGTTCTGCGGGCCTGTGTTGTCCGCGTGCGTTCACAGTCACCGGACCCTGCTGTCAGCCACTGTCTATACGACGTTGTCTGGGTTTCCCAGGCTTGTGCTTCCCGAGGACCGAGTTGATTGACCGTGGGAGGAAGGGTCTTCACCGGGTGGGGGCCTGGTTATCTGTAGGGTGTGTGACAAGCGATGGGCAACGTTGGTGTTTTTCTTATTTTCCGAAGCTTCATTTCTGCTGGCTTTTCATATGCTTATTCACTCAGTCTTTTCCATGCGGGATTCAGAAGGGCTGACCATCTTGTCATTTCTCCCGACAGGTTGGGGGGCGGGAATAAAAGAGGGGGTGAAAAAAAGGGGGGCTTCATCAGCCATTTGTTAGAATATAATGTTAAGAAGCAGTAGAATGGAAAAATCTGAATTTCCATAGTTATTTCCGGAACTAAACTGATTAAAATCCTTTCCTAGGTAGGTTGGAGTCTTCCCTTTAACCACGTTCAGAAGAAAAGGCCGAGAGAGGCATTGTGGCGAGGGCATTAAATCTGCTTGGGTGACTCAGAATGCGGGTTGGCACGGCGGCGTGTCACGGGGCGCGTCGCAAACCCGGCGAGTCGGTGGCCGTGGTGTGTCTGAAAGGGCCCGGGCCTCACGCTACCACGCTGAATTTGCTTCCTTTTAGGCTTTCACAGCAAAGTGTTTGAAGCTGAGCCTTTCATTCCTTTTCGCGGGGCTGTCATCAATAGGAAGAACGCATTAGGGTCCCCCCATCGCTGCCTTTCTCAGGATCGTGGTTAAAGTGGGGATTGTGTTTTAGGCTGTGCTCTAATGAGAATTTGAATTTCGTGCGGAGCTGGAGTGTCAATGAAAAATCACCCGTTGCCCAGCTGTGCAGCCTGTGAATATCTTTCCCTGTGGTTTATTCTGCCCTGGCTCCTGTTAATTTATTCAATCACGGATCAGGCCATCGTTATTGAATGCCCATGGTATGCCAGGCGCTGGGCTCATCTTTAAAATGTTAGAGACAGCTAGGGCTTTGGTTTTTCCTTTTTAATGTTTGAATTTTATTTTTTTAGTTTTTTGGCCATGCCATGCAGCATGTGGGATTTCAGTTCCCTGACCAGGGATTGAACCTGTGCCCCCTGCATTGGAAGCATGGTCTCTTAACCCTTTGGCTGCCAGGGAAGCCCCCATTTTCCATTTTCCTAGTTTTCTGTGATCCCAGCCTGGAAGGGGAGATGGATGACAAGATGCAGAGATGTTGTTACTGGCAGCATGGTGAGAAGACTCTGGTGAGGCTCAGAGCTGAGAGGAGGCAGCGATTCACCCCAGGAGGAATGGGGGAATGTCTGCAAAGAGATGTCCTCCCCATCCCCACCTGACGGTGGCCAGGACTCCAGCGGCCAGGCCCTGGGGACAGGGTATGGGCTGGCGGCCCCCAGGACAGCTTTGGGAATGTTGTCACTGTTAAAAGGAAACACTTCCAGGAAAAGTGAAGGCGTCTGAAGTGTCCAGAAGTCAATCAGCACTGATGCTATTAAGCTCTGTGTGATAGGAGCCTATTTCTAGGTCAGAAGCCAAGGTCATCAGGGCCACGTCCATCCTGAGGATGGAAGATGGGGTTTCAAGACAAGGACCTGGACAATGGACGGAGGCTCTGCGGAATGCACGCTCAGCTCTCACCAGCCTCAGGCTGGACCACTGGACCCATGTTTCAGTGGGATGGGCGGTCCTCGGAGAGCCTGGACTCCTGTCCTGTTCAGCAGGAGTCTGTGCTGCAGGCTGACTGCGGCAGGAAGGTCTCTGGCAGTTCGGGAGGTGGCGGGAACGGAGACCACGTTTTAAAGCTGAGCTCGCAGGGTCTTTTCTCATCAGCCAGTTCCCAGGGTTTCCACAGCGTCTCTCCCCGCTCCCCCCAGGGTCTGTAAAGTAAGGAGTCTGGGATCATCTGCCATGAACACAGCACACCTCGGGCACCGCCGAGAGGGGCCAGGAGGGTACAGTGGCCTGTGCTCCCAGCTGCCCGCCTTCTGCTCCTGGTCTGTGGGTTTGGCTACAGAGACTAGACCTGTCCCGACCTGCTGCCTTTGGGATCTGGGGTTCCTGATCCTTAAGAGTCCTGGGGGTGCCCTTAAGGGCATGTGGCCACTGTGGGGGTACGGGGGCTTCAATCAGGATGGACTCCACATGCAGGTGCCAAGACCCAGGCCAAGACCCTTCCCCACGAGGGCCCCCCTCACCGGCTCCAGATGGGCATGTCTTGGGGGGGACACTGGTCAGCCCACCTCGGGGGTGCTCCTGCCCATTGACAGGGCGGACATGGTCAGCCCGTGTCCTGATTCCCAGCCCAGCCCCGCACGCACGGGACCCTGAGTGGACTGAGCTCCAGGCAAGCCCTTCTCCCTGTTTGCCTGCCTGTTGGCTTTGGCCTCTGACTTTCACATGAGGGTTTTTTCTCGAATAGCTCCTGCTCTTTGGTGACCTAGCCACAGTTTACAATGAGACGCTGTGTGCTGGGGGGCCCTGGTGTCCAGCAAAGCTTGTGGAAGGACTCACGGATGGACCGAGATGCTTCACCTTGGTGCCCTGAGTGTGAGGGTCTGGGGGGCTTTATCTCACATGGGTCTCTTATTCCAGATCCTTCTCCAGTCTTGGATATGTAAGCATGATTCGTGGTCCCCTGGAGAGGGACCCAGGGAAGCGGGATGGGGAAGAGGGCTGGCGGGTGAGACTCACCAGCCGGGGGGCACTTCTTCTCAGTCGCCCCTTTCTTTAGCCCTTTGTCTGTGCCCACCGAGTCTTACCATCCGGGGGGATAATTTTGCTTAATGGCTCTATTTTCAAGAAGATCTGCTGTGCCTGAGGTCTCAAAGCCCAGATCCCGATTCAGTCCCCCCACAGGACACCCTTACTCTTCTTGATGACAGAGTGTGAGGCAGGGGTGGGACAGGAGGGTCTAAGATGGTAGGTTTTCAGCCTCATCCAGGGGCACCTTAGGAAGTGTTAAGCAACTGCTTTTTAGAGGAGAAGTCGGCCCCGGTGTCTAGTGTCTGCCGACTCCCGTGTGACCAGTGCTCCCCTCGTGGTCCGTTTCTAGCCGCCGTGTGACATCACTGAAGGCAGAGTCTGTCGGAGATGCTTGTAGCACGTACGTAGATACACGAAACAGGGTCCCCTCGAGAAAGGAAGTAGCAAAACGTGATGGAAGAATTAGGAAGTGATGCGTTCTGAGGACCTTCTACATGGTTTTTCAGAAATTGCTTTAAATTCTAAGTTTCTGTAGTTTAAGTGTTGATAATGGCCGATTTCAAAAGCTGACTCACAGAAGTCCCGAACGTGTCGCTGCTGGTTCTTGCAAACTGGTATGGGCTGCCGGTAGGACACCTCACCACTGGGCCACATCCCCCACTCACTGGCACATGGGAGCTCAAATTTCTAAGGCTTTCTGGAACTTGTGGTGTAAATAGGTTTGTTTCTTAGTGATTTCTCCCCCTGCAGGCCTTTTGATTTCATTCCAGTTCTAAAAGATGGAAAGTAAAACCTGTGGTGAAGGTAAATGAATGTGCAGAGTCAGACATGGTTGAGTGACTGAGCATGCATGCTCATATACAGACACAGGCGTGCATGTATGTATGTATTTGTATTTCTTTTTATTTTCTCTACTGCCCTGTGGTGAGGTTTTGGGAAGGTGTGCCAGTTATTCCTTGTTGCACTTTATAGCTTTACATTACAACTTCCCTGTTTAAATTTCTTCTCCTGATGGGACCCTGACTGAGATGGAGTAGTAGGGGGTAAAAGAGTCCTGTCCCCCTGCTGTGTCACATGGCAAGTTCAAGTTCAAGTTCAATCGAGCTGTCTCATGGACTTGTCTGTCCTCACGGTCTGCAGCCACCCCGTCGTTCTCCCACCAGGGCCTTCAGTTTAAGTCCTTTCTAGGTTTCTTTGGTTGGTTGGTCCCTCACCTTACCTCTGTCCATCCAGCTCACCCTTCAGGGGAATGTCAGAGTCATTCTCCCAAATGTTTTGCACTAAAGGTTTGACTTCTGCAAACTGCAGTTTTGAGG
Organism: Cervus canadensis; assembly: GCF_019320065.1. Taxonomy (NCBI): domain Eukaryota; kingdom Metazoa; phylum Chordata; class Mammalia; order Artiodactyla; family Cervidae; genus Cervus; species Cervus canadensis. The sequence continues at coordinate 110,498,318 of NC_057387.1, forward strand.
ACACCTGGTCACTGGCTCCTGGCCACCTTGGGCCAGAGGCTGGGCTCAGTGAGAGGGCGGGAGCCAGACTGTCCTTCCTCCCCATCTCTGCTCTGGTCAAGGTCTCCAGTAGTGGCTACATTGTCTCTATAACCCTAATTCCCCCTGGCTGTGCCTGACCACAGAGCCTCTCCCGCTGGGTGGCCTTGGTCTCTGCTCAGGTACCACCTCCACCCACTGCTGATCTCCAGGTGGCCTCATCGGCCTTGAATGACTCTTTAGCACGGTCAGCACTGTTTACCAAGTTCCCTGTACTACGTGCTCTGGAAGAATTGCTGCTTTTGAACTGTGGTGTTGGAGAAGTCTTTTGAGAGTCCCTTGAACTGCAAGAAGATCCACCCAGTCCATCCTAAAGGAAATCAACCCAGAATATTCACTGGAAGGACTGATACTGAAGCTGAAGCTCAGATACTTTGGCCACCTGATGCAAAGAGCCAACTCATGGAGAAGACCTTGCTGCTGGGAAAGACTGAAGACAAAAGGAGAAAAGGGCAACAGAGGATGAGATGGTCAGATAACATCACTGACTCAACAGACATGAGTTTGGGCAAACTCCGGGGGATGGTGGAGGACAAGGGAGCCTGATGTGCTGCAATCCCTGGGGTCGCAGAGTTGGACATGACTGAGTGACTGAACAACAACGTGCTCTCTACTCAAGGACAGGTGTGGGGTCCTTGTTCCTGGCCAGACTCTGAGTCAGTGAATCCTGCCTTTGAACCTGACAAGTCTCCTGCTCTTGGTAGGGGAGTGCAGGGGCATTCCTGATTCCCACTCCTTGCTCCCACCCCCTCATGCTTGATATTTTTCTTCTCTGTTTTCTTTTTAGCAAATGCTGTACTTGACACTAGCATGGGTAAAGAAAGAAAGAAAGTGAAATTGCTCAGTCGTATCTGACTCTTTGCGACCCCGTGGACTACGAGGTTCCTCCATCCATGGGATTCTCCAGGCAAGAGTACTGGAATGGGTTGCCATTTCCTTCTCCAGGGCATCTTCCTGACCTAGGGTTTGAACCCAGGTCTCCTGCAGTGCAAGAAGAGCTCCATCTGAGCTACCAAGGAAGCCCAAAGCACCACCTCATTTCCAATGCTGCCCGTGTAGAATCCTGGGACCTAGAACACCTCCTTGCTAGTGCTCAGGGCTTAACCTCTTGCTTGCTGGTGCCCAAAGGCCACAGCGCTGGCAGAGGCACCAGCTATGCAGAGGCACCAGCTAACAAGCAGGCTGGAGGAGGAGACACAGCCCAACAGCGAAGGGGAGCAAGTGACTCACAGGCATGGAATTTCAACGGTCAGGCCCTGAGCGGTCACTGAGTAATTAGGTGTGGTCACTGGTTGCCTGCCTGGAGGCTGACTTAATCAATTTGTCATTTCTGAGCTGCTCGGGCTCAGCTTGCTGTGGGGACCCTGCCCATTTACCTTCCTGGTTCGAGTGCCCGCTGGGTGAAATAAATCATGAGAAGACCAGGCTCGTCATCACCCTCCTCTGTGACCAAACCCCAGAGCCCCAGGCTCCTTTGTCACAGGTTACAGATGGCTTCTCGTATGGCCAACTCTGGTGTTCAGGCTGGCACTTGTTTTATGAAGAATAAACAGACACAACCCAGCGCAAGTGTCTCAGTGGAGGTTGAAGGATTGTCCTTGGGGTATCGGATTTCAGCCAAGTTATGCCCCAGGGAGCAGAGCCCTGGCTTCGGAGGAGCACACGCTACAGTCAGGATGAGGGATGAAGTGATGCTCAGTACTCGGTCCCAGGTCCCAGCAGCACTTCTCCAGGGGTGCCCAGTGCAGCCAGAGTCCCAGTGCTCGTGGAGAAAGGGGGTTCTGCAACCACCCACTTTTAGGAAGAGCTGGACTGCCCAGGTGGCACTAGTGGTAAAGAATCTACCTGCCAATGCAGCAGACTCAAGAGACCTGGGTTTGATCCCTGGATGGAGAAGATCCCTTGGAGAAGGAAATGGCAACCTACTCCAATATTCTTCCCTGGAGAATCCCATGGACAGAGGAGCCTGGTGGGCTACAGTCCCTTGGATCACAAAGAGTGGGACACGACTTAGCACTTGTCAGCCGTCTTGCGTTGTGGGAACGACAGGTGCATCCTGGTATGTCCAGGGGTCGGAAAGTCTGGAGGTGAAGAACCCCTTTCAGCTCTGTTGGCCGTGGGACCCATTCCTTACTGGTCATGTGTTTCTGGCCCCAGAGCTGGTTTCACAGGCAGTGCTCACATGGAACATGGCAGAGTTTCCAAGCCTGGCATCAGGCATCAGAGATGCTCCCTGGGAAAGTCTGAAACCAAAGCGACTCCTGAGGTCCACCCGTGGATGTTTTGGTTTAGGAATTCCTGGGTGGAACCCACAATCCATGCATCTTAAAACTTCCCCAGAAAATCTAATGATCACTCAGGTTAGGATGTGGACTCAAACACCCAGAGGACCATTTGGGTGGCCACAGAGTCCTAGAGTTGAGTTTTTCTTTCTGGTAAGTCTGAGCACCCCAGAGGCAAACAGGGGAGGCCAGTGGTGGTTCGAGTCCATCTTAGATCCACCCTGGGCAGTGAGCATCGTGGAAAACCTGGACTTAGGAGATACCCCCATAGGGTCATCATGTTTTTCAAGGGCTGGGAAAGACAGCTGTTGGGAAAGTAACTTTGCATCAGTGGCTTGCAGTGAAATTGTGAGTGCACAAAAATTGTGAGATTGTGCTGCAACTGAATTGTTGAATTAACAGCTCTCCCTTTGGGAAGAAGAGGGGAGAAGAGGGCCTCCTCTGTGATTATTTACTCACCCTTGACTTGCACAACATCCAGGAAAGTGCTTCTAGTACATTTCTACCCATCCTGGGAAATGTGTCCTACATCTCCTGGGAAAATCAAGATGGAAGAGACATCTGAACTGAGGATGGACCCATTTAGAATCACTTGAGGAACAGCCTGAGGTTGTGGATTTGAACTGATCCATGGGCACTTTTAGTAACAGGGGAGTGGCAACCAGACCTATTTCCAGGCCACTAAAGGCAAGCATGAGCAGCCAGGGGATACATGGGGGGCAAGTGGGCCTGGCCATCTGGAATCTTTGGCACATTTGGAATGTGCCAAAATCATGCAGGTTAGAAAGCGTTAGTCCCTCAGCCATATCAGACTCTTTGTGACCCCATGGACTGCAGCCCTCCAGGCTCCACTGTCCATGGGATTCTCCAGGGAAGAATGGTGGAGTGTGTTGCCATCCCTTCTCCAGGGGACCTTCCCGACCTAGGAGTTGAACCTAGGTCTCCTGCATTGCGGGCAAATTCTTTACCATTGAGCCACCAGGTAGGACAGAAGGACCCGCAAAAAATTGAGGCTGTCCCACTCTCATGGAATCAGGTCCTACCGAGCGGTGGTTCCAGTAGACCCGGAAGCAACAGCACCCTGGGCTGCGGAGCCCCGAGGGGAGCGGAGGCTGAGCAGGACACGACTCCTTGCAGCTCTTACGAACCTCACATGGTTCAGCTTGGCTGCACAAAAGAATCTGCAAATCAGTGGAACAAGTCATGTTTAATAAGTGACCAGATCTCAGCCTCAAATGAAGTTCAGATCTGTTTGACCCATTTTAGGGTCAAAATCTTGCTGAGCTCACTGAGGACTTCCTTGTAGAGAAAATGCTGGAATTTATTAATCATACTCTGCAAGCATGAACCTCCCTACCCACACCATCAAGGTGCCTCAGGGGCTTTAAATAGCAGACAAAGCAGAAAGGGGCGTGGGTGGAAAACTCAGGTCTGAAGTGAAACAGAGAGATGTGAAGCGACCGCCAAGCCCTGGAGTCTGTGGGGTCTTGCAGGTCTGGGTCCTACTCTCTCTTCAGCTCCATGTGACTTTGGGAGAGTTACACAGCATCTCAGAGCTCTGGTTTTGATGACCATCACATGGGGATACAGGTGGTGACTTTTTCACGGGCTCGTTTTAAGGATTAATTCAGAGAAAGTGCATTCACTGTACGGCATTTGGTCCGATCCTCGTGCTCACTCAGGACAGGGTCAGTGTAGGCACAGAAGTTATAGTCCCTCGGGGTTCCCGTGCCCCTTGGATCTGCCTCTTTTTGTTTTTTCTGCGTCCTCAGTTTGACACGAGTGTGCTGAATCAGGAACCAGGTCGTTGCTGCCCACCCAGAGCCCAGCTCCGTGCCGGCTCTGTGCCAGGCACTCAGAGCACAGCCATTGAATAAACAGATGCACAAATGGAAGAAGAGAACGGCGCTTTTAACGCTAAGCCCCAAGCTCTTCACACTACAGTCTGCTGCCTTCAGAGAGACGCTGTGACAATAAACAGAGACAGCGTGAACGTTGGTTTAAATCCATTAAACAATGGTGTCCTGGGCCATGTCCTCTAGACGCGTTAAGAAACGATAGCCGAGGGGCCATGGAGGCTGCGATGCACCCCCGAAGTGTTCCTTGTCTCCCGTGGTCTTCCAGTGTCCCGTGGTCTCCCACTCAGAGACCTGAAAACCAAGACACTAAATAGAATATGGGTTTTCTTTTCTTTGTGCGAAAGTGAAAGAAATACTTCCACGTGCTTCAGCTTATAAAGTAGTATTAAAGTCCACATGATTCAAAGAAAAAAAAAAACTATGGTCTATTATGATTTATGTATCTCAGTCGGCAAAGAATCTGCCTGCAGTGTAGGAGACCTGGGTTCGATCCCTGGGTCAGGAAGATTCCCCCTGCAGAAGGAAATGGCAAACCACTCCAGTATTCTTGCCTGGAGAATCCCATAGACAGAGGATCCTGACGGGCTACAGTCCACGGGGTCACGTGAGTCGGACATGACTTAGTGACTAATAAGTCACTAATAAGTCGCCACCATAATGGAAAAGAACAAAAAAGAATGTATGTAGACAATAACGGAGTTACAGTGCTGTATAGCAGAAATTAGCACAACTTTGTAAGTCAACTATGAAAATGAAAAAGTGAGAAAGAACTTCCCTGGTGGCTCAGACAGTGAAGAATCGGCCTGCAAAGTAGGAGACCTGGGTTCCATCCCTGGCCTGGAAAGATCCCCTGAAGAAGGGAATGGGAACCCACTCCATTAAAACAACAACAACAACAAAATACCTCCTGCATTCTTGGTGGACAAAAGCAGAAGCTCCCAGCAGTTTTGCTCAAGTTTTGGTTTCTTGGCAGGTCCAACAATGATACCACGGGAGCAGCCGGCTGGAGATGGTGGATTGGGGGGTGGCCAGGTCTAGAGCGGAGCCCAGTGCAGTCTGAGCTTTGAGAGGGGATGAGAGGGAGGAAGCCCCTGTGTGGGTGTTGAGTGCAGGGTGAGCCTGTCACAAACGTCATCTCTTCGAATCTAGACTGAGCATGGTTACCACCCCTGCTTCATGTTAAAGGGACCCCCACAGAGTGTGTAAGGGGACGAAGCCTGGGTCTGAACCCAGGACTGGCTGCTTTTGAGGCCTCTTCCACCAGTTGCCTCCAGAAAAAGGACCCAATTTGCAAAAGAATTCTGTGTCCTCCTCTCTCTTTGCTGAGCTGTGAAGTCCTCGAATGTTTGATTTCAAGAGCAGATACACCTGATGAAATACAGATTTATTTTAGAGAATTTGCCAAAGTCAGAAGTTATACGAAGGCCAAGCAGGACTGCAGCCCAGGGGGACTATCTGAAGACAGAAATTAGACTTTTGGGGTTCTGCTCAAAGGAAGGAAAAGATGAAGGGGAGGGTTTAAAACTAAGCAAAGGAAGTGCACTGATTTTTACTTTGCAGTTCATTTTCCCCATCATTTCTTTTTTTTTTTTAATTATTCTTATTTTATTGTTTGGCTGCCTTGAGTCTTAGTTGCGGTATATGGGACCTTGCGATGGGGAATGCAGGCTCTCTAGTTGTGGCTGGTGGGCTTAGTTGCCCCAAGGTGTGTGGGGTCTTAGTCCTCCGACCAGGGAGGGAACCTGTGCCCCTGCGTTGGAAGGCTGGTTCTCAACCTCTGGATCACCAGGGAAGTCCCTCCCCCAGTTTTTTCTTTCTGAGAGCTGGGTCGAGTCTTCTAAGATCACTCGAAGGTTGTTAAACTGACCATTCTTTTTCCTATCTGTTCATAAAAATTATATCTATGGCATGTGGATAGAAGCCAGGTCCTGGGTGTAGGTAGGGCAGGCTATGAAGCCGGACACCAAAGCCAGCTTGCTTTTGGTGAAAAATTCTGAAATGTCTGGCAGCTATTGGCTTCTGTGCAGGGCCTACTTTTGGTTCCTTGATCTAGAGGATGCCCGTAGATTTGAAGGCTCAGCAGAGCATGCCCTTGGTATGTTTCCCTGCGGTTAGCTTCTCACTCAATCGTAATCCTGGAGAAGGGCAACTAGGGGGGCCCCTTCTGCATTTCTGTACCTCCGGCTCTCACGTTGAGCCTGGCAACAAAGTAGACCTCACAGAGGCTCCCTGACTTAACAAGCAATCACACGAATACGGAAAATAACTGCTCTTTCTGGCAACGCTCGTCTCAATGAGGGAACATGCAGTCAGAGCAGACCCGTTTGGATTCTAAGCCAGCTCCAAGAAACTGGAGGAGTCTGAGAGATGATGATTGTGGGGTCAGGTCCGGCTTTGGGCCAGATGAGGTGATACGTCACTCCACCTTTGGGTGTGTTTCTCTGAATGTCCTGGGCTCCAGGGTGGGCCCGATACCACCTGGTCCTCCTGGATCCTGCCAACTCAGACCTGGGAGCCGGCATCTCAGTGAGCCAGACTTTCATTCTGGATTCCCCTGGGTCTGGACCACCAAGCTCACAGCCCAGCTCTGAAAGCACATACTGCCCATCCCCCAGGGAAGCCTTCCTCTGCTGGTCTAGAACGTTCTGGCTCAGAGATGGCGTCATCAGACATACCTAGATCCATACTCTTGCTCTGGACCAGTGACTCAGCCTCTCCGAGCCCTCATCCTTTCCTCGAGAGTGTGGATCCCGTGCTAGCATCCATCTCAAAGAGTGTGGGAGAGGTAAGACAGTGCAATAACCGCCCTGACTGCACGTGTAATAGGGAAGAACAGATCTGAGTCCACGTTGGAGCTGTTTCTCTTCCTTCACCCCTGTGCTTTGTTGCCTGGATGGAGTCATGCTGGCTCTTTCGTGAAAGAATGGCCTAGAGCCTGAAACACACAGAAGAGCCGGCTCTCAAGGTTCTGATCTTTAAAAGTACAGCACTCTTCCATTCACGTGGAGGAAAAAAGTTGCAGAACAGAGAATAACATCTGTCCTCTTGGATGTTTGCAGGACAGGGTGAATGACCTACATGGACAGCAGCAGGAATAAAGGATTCCAAGACCAAGAAGAAACCAAGCCATTATCCTTCAACTAAAAATAAACAAATAAATAAAAACTGGGGGAGAAAACCCACCCACAGACACACAAACACATGAGAAAGAAGTTTGCAACAATCAACCAGGTCCCTCCCTCACCTTAAATAAAGGAAAAAAAGAAAAACAAAACAAAACAAAACAAAAAAACATTAAAAAAAAAAATGCTTTGCTAAAACCTTTCAGGGAGCTCCAGGTTTTTCAGGGCATGATCTACCCACCTCCTTGCAAGGCTCCCGCAATAAACCTTTCTCTGGTCCAAACTCCGACCGACCTTTCAGTTTGTTTGGCCTCACTGTGTGTTGGGCACACAGACTTGCATTTGGTAACACACAGCCTAGCACACTTGTCCCTTCAGGGCTGGCCCCCTTTTCCCTTTGTCCAACAGCATTCTTTTTCTAATTTCCTCCAATGTTCAACATTATCGTGAAAGGACAGTTGAGGATAGGAGAGCATGTTTGTGATATACAGACTTGGACACCGCTGGGACTTCCCTGTGCCCACCACAGACCCTGCCCATAGGAATCTCAGAGGATTGTTATTAAATGAATCCATTCATTATTTCAATTTCACAACCCACAACCTTGGCAGATTCTAAGTTGACCGGGTGATCTCTGATTGCGCTGTAGCCTTCTTGGTCTTTTCAAGGAGTCTTTCCACATTATCCCTCTTTTTAAGCATATTTACCAGAAGTTGTTTGTTCTTACATTTCAAATGCAGAGTTCTTTTCTATTTTAATAGCCCTCTGTGATTAGTTTCTAAAATCCTGCCCTGTGGTCATGTGCATAATATTTGAGGTATTCACATATTTCTAAAAATTGGTAACAGTGGGGAAAATAAAAAACATTCTTGACCCCACCTATGATGACTCAGTTTTTGTAACTCTCTTTCTTAGCCAGGGTTTGAGTAAGTCATGATCAGGCGCCATTCCCCAAAGTCAATTAACTCCGTCTGTTGGAACAACACTGAGGCAGAGGGATGGGGCTCCAGCTTGCCTTTCAGACCCCTGAGGGCTGCCTGGAGGAGGTGGAATTCCCTGAGGGGCCTTAATCAGAATCTACTCCACATGCCACATTGGGGCAGCCCTCTCCCCACCCCTTTCTGCCCATGAGCACCTGGCCCTCTTGATACTGCATTGCTTGGTTTTCAGTCTCAGGGGTGACAGAGAAGGGATGTGAACATTGGGAACCATACCCACCCGGGAGCACCCTGCCATATAAGAGGGTCTGGGTTTTGTTGCACTTGCATGTTCTCCAACTTCTACTGTATTTTTCACCTTAAGGGAGTTGAGAGGAGGGCAGTGGCGCCATTAATCAGGAGGCTGTCCTGCTCATCTTGGTGTCTTTGGGTCCTTCTAGTGTCTAAAACATGGGACGATCCATCCATACTTTCTGAATTAAGGAATGAATGAATGAGACTCCTGCCCTTAGAGGGAACCAAGGGACTTCACTTATTCAGATCCAGCTGATGGATTTACATGCTTTCATGAAACTCTCATAAACTTGGCCAAGACTTACCACATCTATCCTCAGGGCAGGCTGGGTTTTTGAAAGCAACTATCTGCGGCTTCCTTAATGAAAACCAAACAACATAAATCGTGCCAGGACTTACCATCGACAGCCCTGGGGAGGCAGGCTCCTCTCTAATTACCTGCAGTGTTTCTGTGGGGAATAGTGGCTGGCAGTGGGGGCTGAAGATTGGACGGATCTGTAAATAATAGCAGTTATCACAACAAAACCCGAGTTGTCAATGCGCTGCCTTCTCACGTCTTGTGAGCATCCGATAGTGGACACATCACTGCAGATGGACGAGGGGACAGCCTCCAAACCAGCCTCGGGCCAGTCTCCCCAATCCCACCTTCACCCTGGTACCTGTCAAGTAACTTTCAGAAGAAGTAACTGTGAAATATTACTTTAAATGGTTTCTTTTTCCTACTGAGAACAAAACCCACAAGACAGAGTTACTTACCTTGTCTGGCTCTGCAGCTTATGAGCGACTTACTTCTGCTACCAAACAGACTACAAAGAATGAGTCCATTCATCATGAAACCCTGCTCCCCAGTCGGGTGCTAGAATTGATTTTTAACCAGCAGGAGCCAGAGGTAAGCTTTAGATGTTGCTTTAGTAAGAGAAACCTCACGGGCTATTTGGTGAGAGGGAAATACTGCCATTTTTGATGGCCTGCGTGTGGGTGGACCAGCCCACTCCCCACTAAACACATTGGCTAGGGAGACTCATTTTACTGAGACAACACCCAAACTTCAAGAGGGTAGGCCAACTTCACAGATTTTGGAAAAAAATGATGCTGTTTTTCAAAATCTCCAAATGACATCATAACCATTACACTCTCACATCTGAAATGACAGCATTTAATAAGGGTTCTCGGAATGACTTTTTTGCCAATCAGGTTTGAATAAATGGGATGGGGGGGAACCCAGAGCCCTAGGAGTTCTACGTATGAAAACTTCACAGACCACAGAAGGATGTTTACCCCATGCCATAGCTCTCTGGGCTAGGGGGAGAGGCTATAGAACCACGTGGTCCTGGGCCTGGCAGCTCAGAGACCATGACCAGCTAAAACAAAGGGCTTGCGTGTTTTTTTTTTTTTTTTAATCAATCTAGGAAAAATACTGTGTAAGCTAAATTGTCATCAGTCTTTTACATTTCATCACTTGGAAACACGTGGCAGACCCCTGGCCTCCTTGGCCTTTGGCATATGGGAGCCTGAGCACCCTCTGTGTGTGCATGGGGCTGTGGTACCCCGGCCCCGTGGCCGCATTTCCGACTCTCTTAGAAGCACCGCTTATCAGCGGCTTGAACAGGTACCAGGGTGTGTATTTTTCCGTTGCTGGCACGAGCAGAGACTTCCTACCATTTGTTTTTCTTGTGTCCTTAGAATTCTTTTCTGTGACTGCTCACAGTTCTTTCACTGGCCTTGCATCTGACCATACACCGTGGTAGAAATTTGACAGAGCTTTGCGAAGAAGGGTGAATGTAAAACATTTTTGCTTTTCTCTGGGTCAGTGGTGTCCAGGAGGTGACAGGACTTATGGAAGAGGACAGAAGGAAGGGTCCTAGGGTCTGGGTTGGGTCCCCTCTGCCCAGAGACCGCAGCCCAGCTCACTTTTCTGTTACATGCAGGTCCTCCGTCAAAGGCTCTCCAGACTTTACTGGGGAGGGAACAGGGGCATGGGTAGGAGCTGCCAAGTTTCCAAAAATGCATTTTGTCATCAGGAAAACCAGCGAGGAATTTAGTGGATGATGGAAAGGTGATTAAATATTTTTCTCCAGACATCGCAGTTCCTTCGAGGACTCCTTTATGGAATCCCTGTGGCTTAACAAGCCCCAGGAGGGGGCTAGTGGCTGGTTACTGAGTTTAATTAATCAACAGGCATCTTATCCCCCTCAAGGGATTTCTTTAAAATTGTTGGGGAAAAGATCCAAGGATCCGATAAAGCACCATGAAAATGTCAGTCCTGTAACTTTCTAGGACGCAGCTCTTCAGCACGTCTGGGACGTTTTAAGACTTTTCAGAGAGCTGCTGGCACATGATAGGAGCACAAGGTACTTGGAGGGTGCGGTGACCTCGGCCGACTGAGAAAGGGTGTTAAGAGAATGACCTTCCTCTCCAGGGTTCACACCTCAGCACAACTTTACTCCTAAAAATCATCCACCAGCTTCTAGGCCCCTGGCTGATTTCCCTTTGAGGGCTTAATTCAGGGAAGAGAGACTCTAATGATTTCAGCCTGTTCTTTCATCTGGATGAGCCTCCAGCCTGGCCTCCAGCTTGGCAGGCCCAGATCCTTGGCTGAAACTGGCCTTGTCTTTGCCCACCACGGCTCGCATACCCTGGATCCAATATGGTAGCCAAGAGCCACCTGTGGTTTAAATTTGAATTAATGAAAGTAGAACACATTCAGTTTGTCAGTTGCAACCGCAGCTTAGAGTGCTCAGTAGCCAGACATGGCTGGTGGCCCTAACATTTCCTTCGTGGTACAGAGTCCTAGTGGGTAGCCCTTCTTCTCAGGGTCCACCCTGCAAATCCCCACCCCCAACTGATACCAACAGCCCACACCTTGTCATGTACCAGGATGGTCACTGCTGGAGAAAAGTCCCAAGACTGTGAAGACTGGTGCTGTCAAGGGAACAGTATTTAATCTAGGCGGGTTCCCCTAGACCCTTGGAAATGATGTCCTTCTTCCAGAATCTTCCTGTCCATTCCCTGCCACATGTGCCCACCTCTCCCTGACTCCTCAACTCCTATTTCAGCCCCTACCCCTAACGCCTGGCCAAGGACCCTGGAGAAAGCAGGGGAGCAAGGGGGCACCCTCCGTTTCTTTCCGGGGGCCCACGCCACGCTCATCACCCCTCTCCTCTTTCTTCACAGCAAGTCTGACTTCTTGCGTCTTGCTCCTGACTCTTCAGCCCAGCCAGGGACTTTGTGCATCCCTGTTTCCCAAATCTGCCCGTTAACCTCTTTATCCCTCTGTATTAGTTTCCCAGGGCCGGCCTCGCAGACTGGAGCTTTAAAACCCCAGGAAAGCATTGTTTCACAGTTCCGGAGGCTGGAAACCCAGGTGCCAGCAGGCCTTTGCTTCCTGGGAGGCCCCAGGAGAGGACCCGACCCCTGCCTTTCTCTTGGCTCCAGTCCCTGGCGGCCGTCCCTGGCCTTCCAGGGCTTGTGGATCCTCACTCTAATCTCCTGTCTTTACACAGGGCTCTTCCTGTGTGTCCAGCTCCACACAGCTGTCTTTTTATACGAACACCAGTCACGCTGGAGTCAGGCCACCCTGTGCCGCGGTGACCTCATCTTACTCATTACATCTGCAACGACCTTGTATCTGAGTCAGGTCATATTTTGAGGTCCTCGGGGTTAGGATTTCAGCATTTTTTGGGAGGGGGAAACACAATTCCTGTCTATCAACCCCCATGTCCATGATCAGCTCTGCCCTGTATGCGGGGGCATGACCCCTTTGGCCTCTTCACTTGCCCTCGGTCCTTGGTTGGGCTTGTCTCCAGGAGCAGATGAGGGGTGGAAGAGGCATCTGGCCCCACTCTCAGACCCTCCTGTGATGATGTTGCGGGTCCGGAAGTGCCAGGCCCTCTGAGGCCTGCCTTCTGTCGGGCAGCTTCCTCTCCTTGGTCTCAGTAGACAAGCACGGTGCAGGAATCACCGTTTCTCTCTCTCCTCCCTTCAGCTCTGGGTGTTTAATCACTGTCCTTGGGCGTCTCCCTGGTGGCTCAGATAGTAAATACCTGCCTGCAATGCAAGAGACTTGGGTTCAATCCCTGGGTTGGGAAGACGCCCTGGAGAAGGAAATGGCAGCCAGCTCCAGGATTCTTGCCTGGAGAATCCCATGGACAGAAGAGCCTGGCGGGCTACAGCCCATGGGGTCGCAAAGAGTCGGACACGACTGAGCAAATGAAACTCTCACTTTCTTTCACTTGGCTGTCTCAGCAACCCCTCTCAGTCCCTTAATGCGGCCCACAGTTCTCTGGAAAAATTCTCTGCACACCCCTTGCTGAGTGTGCTGTACTGTCTGGCCGGATCTTGTAGGACGTGTCCCATGCCAGCCACGTGCTACTCCCCCTTGTTCACAGAAGCAGTCTTGAGTTTCCCACATAATTCACATGCTCGTTACTGAGAACATAAGAAAGCAGAATTTAAAAGTCTTCCCTGGATGCTCAGTCCCCTTCACACCACTTCCCCAGTATTTCTACCCTTGACTCCAAACATCTTGAAGGGCTGTTTACTCCTGCTACGTTCATGGTCTGTCCTCCCACTGACTCCATCCAGCCTGGCCTGGACCCCACTGCTCCATAGAATCAGCCCTGACTTTTCACTGGTGAATGGCCTCACCAGGAAGTGTCTACTTGACGTGGTGCCTCCCTGGAGGGTGCCTTCTGCCCTCCCCGGCTCTCCGTGGCTCTGTCCTCTATCACCTGGACTTACGCCTCACCGGCATCCTGACTTCTTGCAGGATTCCTTGGCTGTCCTCTCCTTGGGCTGCCACGGACTGGGCTTGAACAACGGAAGTTTGGTTCTGCACCGTCTGGAGGCAGGAAGTCCAAGGTCAAGGTGTCCACAGGGCTGGTTTCTGCTGAGACGTTTCTCCTCGACTTGCACCTGGCCCCCTTCTCACCGTGTCCGCACAAATTCTTCTCTCCGCGTGTGTGCATCCCTGGTGTCCACCAGTCAGATCGGAGTAGGGCCCACTCTAACCACCTCAGCTTGTGGATGTCTTTAAATGCCCTCTCTCTAAACGTGGTTGCATTCGAAGGAGCTGGGGGTTAGGGCTCTGACACATGAATTTGGATGAGGGCACAGTTCACCTGTAGCAAGTGATCTTCCCCATGCCAAATATGGGTCCATGGGCTCCTCGTGTCCGTGCCTCTGGCCCTGACTTCCAGGGACCCTTCCCCTTGGCCTCTAAGGCCTTCTACTCACACCTGTGGATTTGGGTGAGAGTGGCTCCCTTGGCCTGTTTGGGCCACCACAGCCAAGTAAGCCTGCCAGGGGGTTAAACAGCACATGTCTACTTTCTCATGGTTCTGGAAGCCAGGAGTCCAAGGTCAGGTGCTCGGTTTCTGGCAAGGGCCTGCTTCCTGGCTTGCAGATGGCTTCCCGCTGTGTCCTCACGTGGCCTTTCTTTTGTATGTCTGGGGAGAAGGGAGAGAGAAAGGGGACATTTCTGGGGTCTCTTGCTCTTCTGATCATGTCACAGTCCCAGTTAGGGCCCCACCCTCTTGACCCCATTTAAGCATAATTATCTCCCTGAAGACCTTCTCTCCAAATACAGTCACATGGGAGTTGAGAGGGGAGGCTGGGTCTTCAACATATAAATTTGGGGGCCCGCACTTCCGTCTATAAGCAGTTGGGGCTTGGGAATGTGGAGGGGACCTAGGGTGGGGCACAGGGCCAGGAGTCCCGGGGGACTTTCTGGACTCAGCCTTGCTACCTCTTGGCTGGGTGACCTCAGCCAAGTTCACAGCTTGTCCGACCTTCCAAAAAGTGTTCTGTGTCCCCACAGGGCTCGGGTAAAGATGAAGGAGACAGGGCTTATGGGGAGGTCAATGCCCTGCATATTCCAACCACGTGGAAACGGGGTGGGGTCGCCAGGAAAACAAACTGGTTGCTGCAATAACATTTCTTTTAAGAGAACCCTGTCCCTGGAGGTAGGGCCTGGCTGCTGACACTCACATACCTTCCATTTCCAATTAATACAGTTTTTTTTTTCCTTTCTTTGTGACTGGAAGCTTAATAATATTACCACCTAATGAATTCCAGATGAGAGATCCGAGATACCAGGGCTGTGAGCCTGTCCCGGACGCTCCCTGGGCTTGCCGGTCTCACATGTTATGTGTCCTGACATTTCTCCAAGCTGAACAAGAGGTAAAAACCCAGGTTTTAAACATTAAAAAAAAAAATCCATAGTCTTTAGTAATAGATGTCACTGACATTTTTGGTTCTTGACATTATATAGCAAATCTAGCAGGGATGAAAGGCCTCTGCGGATCTCACACGCCCCGAGGGCTATGCGCTATCCTCAGGGAGTTTGTTTTGTGTTTTGCTTTCTGGAATAACCTCAAACCATGTCCTATCTCTGTTTTTCATTGAGTCCTATGTCTGTCAGGCAGTCAGGTCTGCCTGTGTTGTGTGGTTCTGCCCTGTTATGCCTAATTTTATATTTGGTTGTAATAAAACCACCCAATCACCCAGTGCGTGATCAAGGCCAAGCCTAGGAGGCTCTGACTGATTCGATTACAGAAATGCAGGTGAGTTCAGACTTGTGGCAGCTGCCTGACGTGTTAGCGAGGATCCCAGGGAAGGGTGTGAGTCTGGGTCCTGGGTGGGGCGAGGTGCTCAGGGAGCTAAGGGACTCCAGACAGGTGCCAGGGAGACCAGCCTCAATTTTCTTGTCTGTAAACACGGCGGTTGCATTCGCTTGAGGCTGCTGTAATGTTTTTCAGATATGTAATACAACACAAAGGCATTCCCAGAAGGCAGAGTGGTGAAGGATTTGCCTGCCAGTGCATGTGATGCAGAAGACGTGGGTTCAACTCCTCAGTCAGGAAGATCCCCTGGAGGAGAAAACGGCAGCCTACTCCAGTATTCTCGCTTAGAGAAGCCCATGGACAGAGGAGTCTTGCAGGCTATAGTCCATGGGGTTGCAAAGAGTCGGACACAGCTGAGCATGCAATAAAACACAAACAAAGAAAAATCCAAGCTGCTCTGGTTAAGGTGGAAATCGTGAAATATAAGCTTCTGTCTTCCCCACCTCTATAAGAGAATCTGGGCACTGCTGGGGAACACGGTGTGAAATCCATGGATCCCACTCGAGTCAGACCCAGAGCTGTCAGCATCTGCACTGTGTGTTTAACGTTCACTGATCAAGAGCGCTACCTTCTGCTTACGTTTCATCATGAAGAATTACCCAGTGACTCCTTATTGATTTTATTTTGATGAAAGATAAATGATGACATCTTCATGTCAGTTAGTTGAACTAGTTCATTAATTGAAACAATAACGCACCCCCAGCAATAATGATGAAGTAGTCCAAGGTGCCATGGCATTTTGTATTTTTCACAGATATTTGCAGCAAGCTATTCTGATCCCTGCTCTCTCACAGCTTGACTTGGTCACTCCTAAGACAGGCCAGGTCCACGTTCCACCAGTCACGTACCTGTAAAAAGTCTTGCTTATTTATGACCCATGGGGACAGCAACATCGTTTTCCAGCTTAGCCACAGAATTTCTCTCTGATTGTGAAGGTGAAGTCAGTAGGAAGGTTTAAGGGTGGGGCGGCGATGAAATCCCTGAGCTCAAACTGCCATCTTTAAATGCAAACCAGCCTCAGAGCCAAGTTTTAGCTCATTCCAGCCACTTTCTTTGCTCACCTGACTTACTGCATACTTTTCCTTGGTATTTTTAAAGAAATCAAGTTATTATGTATATTACAATCAACTTTGGATTGGTTACAGAAAATGGGGAAATAAGCGAATGACTGAAAGACGAATGATGATAAATAATAAATGAATAAAAATAATAAATGAATCAGCATTGTTTCCCATTTGTGTAGAGCTAGATTCTCCAAATAAACCAGGTTTTTAGATGAGATCTCATTAAACAAGAGACAAACCCTGAACTTGGGTGGGAGAGACCAGTGCTCCATGGAGTTAAATTCTGAGAAATGGGAGAAGGTACTGTTCCTTTCTGCCAGCAGGTCCCCCGACAAGAGCCCTAACTCACTGGGTTCCCGTGTGTGACCAGGGCTTGTCAGCCAGCGTCTCACATAGTTTCACGGCCGCCTTGTAAGACTGCGTCCTTGTGATCACTCACCCATCTGCCTAGAGTCCTGCTGCTATCACTGGACCCTCGGTAGACTTCATCCCTAGGTTTTCTGTCTACAAGAGAGTAAGTAGGGTTTTCTTTTCAATGTTAGCTGGGATGAATTAGAAAGTGATGGTTCGTGACTGGCTGACGGAGATCAAGACACACAGAATACTCTCTCAACCACCCTTTCTGTATGCTTTATATATTAATAGAAGCAATATCTGTGGCCTGGAGGACTATAGTCCATGGGGGTCACAAAGAGTCGGACACCACCGAGAGACTGAAGAACAACACCAAAGTGCCATATCACAAAGGAATGAGAAACCAGCTCCAACAGCGTGATGGCACCCCAAGCGCCCACGTGGCTTAGTTTAGAAAAGAGGGGAGTGAGGTGAGTCCAAGGCTGTTCAGGAACTGGAGGGTTATCTGTCTACTGTAGACACTAATGTTGGAAATTAGTGTCCGGGGCCAAATTTCATGTACGTGCAAACAAACACGTCCTAAAGGGTGCAGAAGAGGACTCCAGTGACTGCCTGTGGTCCTCACGGGGCAGGTTTAGAATGATGAGTCAAGGGGCTTTCCACAGGTCACCACGATAAAGGCCACCAGCAGCTGCAACAGCAAATGGACAATGAAGCCCGTGCGTGACCGTTTGACAGTAAAGAGACAGGAGGAGAGCCTTGCTTCGGGCAGAGAGCAGCAGGGACAGCTGCACCCAGAGCGCCTCCCTGGGAACAAGGCTGGGGAGACCAGCCAGTGTGACATGTAACCCCCAGAGCAGGTGCCCTCATCCTGGGTGGGCGTCAAGGTCTTCAAGAAAAATTCCTCCTGTGTTTTGGCTCCACAAAGGTTTTATGAGAACAACGTCAAGTTGACAGTGAGCCTTTGGCCCTGGACCTGGTTGAAAAGCAAGTGGAGGGAACATGGCAGCTTAGTCACCCCTCCGAGCCCCATGAAAGCCATCCCTGTTAACACTTCAGCTCGTGATGTAAGCCCAGTGAGTTACAGTTCAGCCACTCAAACATATACAACTACTTACCTTCAGCTTCAGTGACAATGTTTCATCAGCCCACTCCTTCTAGCCTCAGCTTTCCTGATGGCTCAGACGGTAAAGAATCTGCCTGCAATACAGGAGGTGTGGGTTGGATCCCTGCGTCGGGAAGATCCCCTGGGAAAGGAAATGGGTCTCCACTCCAGTATTCTTGCCTGGAGAATTCCATGGGCAAGAGGAGCCTGGAGGGCTATGGTCCATAGGGTCGCAAAGAGTCAGACATGACTTAGCGACTAAATAACAACCTTCTAGCCTGCTCCTTGGTTGTGGATGGTTTGACTGATCCAAATTTATTTTGCTAACTATCTCCCAGGTAGCTGGAGGCTGCCCTGGGAAGCTATGAGTTAGAGGAGCTCTGAAGAAGTTGGGCCATTCACTTGGGCCCAGCTAGGGAAACCAACCAGGTATGCATAAATACCTGCAGGTCAGGAGTGAATGTGTGGCTGCATGGACACCTTCTGTGTCCTTGGCAGGCATGGTGTATCCATCCTGGTTCTCTTCCCCTACAGTCCCCTCTCTCAGGCTTGGCTCAAAACCTTTTAAATGTAGTGACTGTAGGAACCACTGCCAATCAGTTGGGCTTGACCTTGAAGGGGCAGCTCATTGGCCGCTTTGGCCTTAGGGGGCCGGCACTAAAGAGGTCTGAGGTCAGGGGGTCTCCCGTTGGGTTGAGTGTGGGGTGGGGGCTGGGGACGGGACAATGTGGCCTTTGCCTGCTGAGCACGGTGAGCCTGGCCTTGGAAGTACCGGGGGTTGAAGCTCGTTGCTACTTATCTCTGAGTCTGACCTCGACGACCTCATGGTCCTCCTTCTGCCCTAGACGGAGAAGTCCCCGGGACAGAGGTTGAACTTCACTCACCCCTCCATCAGCTGCAGCACCTGCATGTAGCACAAGGTTCTCAGAACGTGTTGAGCAACCGGGAACCAGACACCCAGAAGAGACGAGGAGAGATGTTTACTCCATGGAAAGCAGCAAAGATCGCTGCTTACTTAAAACCCAAGTCTTCTTTTACATCCTTTAGAAGGATAGTTTGGCGGTAGCCATTGGTTGCTGCTCTGAAGGGTCTCACCCACAGAAGTTAAGGGACTGCTCGCCTGCCACCGTTCTGCAGACACTTCCCTGTAAGGGGCGTGTCTAGTTTGGGAAAAGTCAGCAGCTAAAAGCTTTGTGTGAATTCTGGAAAGTTCTAGATCTCTTAAAGCACCCCCAAGGGCCCCCAGGCTCTTGGATTAATTACACGGATTGCAGAAAGCCCCAGCTGGACTGTCCCTGGTGGTCCACTGCTTAAGAATCTGCCTTGCAATGCAGGAGACCCCAGTCCGATCCCTAATTGGGGAACTAAGACCTCACATGCTGTGAAGCAACTGAGCTGGCGAACTGCTAGCAGAGTTTGTGTGCTGCAGTGAAGATTCCATGCGTTGCAATTAAGACCCGATGCAGCCAAATCAGTAAATAAACATGCTTTTGAAAAAGCCCTATTTGCTGGGTCTCTGCATCTCCACTTCCCTCTAAGGGAGAGTTAGTGCTGGGCCCACACTACGACGCCCACCAGGTTCCTAGGACCATCTGAGTCCTCTGTCCTCACTCAGGGCTCCTCCTTGACCTTCAGGTGGGCCTAACTCAGCGTGACATAGAAGATTGCTGGCTGATCCTTGCCTTCTCTCCTGCTCTCTGCTCCCCAGTGGTCGGCTTGGAAGATGAGGGTCTCGTGACCCAGCTGTGCCAAGTCCGGCCCCTCTGTGCCACCGTGTCGCAGAGCTGGAAGCAGCCGTGTAGCCTGATGGACCTCTGTCTGTGTCTCTGAAGGGCAGGACCTTCCTGCGTGGCGGTCCCCACGGGGAGGCCACAGGGCCCTGAGCCCAAGGGCTGCTTGTCCACGATGGCTGAGCACCTGGCACCCTGGTGGGAGGCAGACCCACCACCCTGGCTGGCCAGTGTCCACACACGGGTCCAGTGTGGGAGTCCCACAGGACCATCAGTGCCCACACTCACAGAGCAGTGGAATTTAAGGAAAAACAGCCAGACCCATAGTCATGTTTTCCAATTGGTCAGGGTTCCTCACTCGTCTTTGCTTGAACTAATATCCTGAAGACCCAGGAGGGCGGCAACTGCTCCTTCCAAGGCCCACAGAGATTTCTGTGAACACGTCAGACCACTCTGGGTGGAGAATAGCTATTGCCCGCTTGTCTTCTCCCAAGGGACCAGAGTTGCATCTGTGTCGTGGGTGTGTGAATGCGGGCACACAGGGATGCAGAGAGAAGTGATGTCTCAGAGGATGTGTTTCAGCCCTGGCCTGGGTATCACTGGTGCTCGTTCACTGAGCTCTTCCCACCATCCTGTCCACAGTTGAGGGTGCTGGGCTTGCCCGTGGATTCACCCCTGGTCTGTGCTGGGCTAGGAGAAGGATCTGCCTACTGCTGCAGCTTCTCAGCCCCTAGCTCTGAGCTCCAGCTGGGCTCCTGGGACATGCTGGCCGAGGCCTCTCCTCCAGGCTTGACAGCAAGAGCTGGTCCATTGCACCAGCTGCCAGGGGTGCTTTTCTCTCCAAGGTCGGCATTCGCCAAGGCCACCAAATGAGCGTCTCCCTGCCAAGGGCACACTTTATGTGGCCAAAAGGCAGTTTTATTAGCAAAGAACTTTTAGCTCTGCTAAACCAAAAACACCATCATTCTAAAGAAGAGGTATTTTGACTACTTTAACCATTTGTTTTACTTCAAATAGGTATTTTGAGTATGCAGTTTGTGTGCGCTAGGGTCTGTTTGGGAGCAGGGCATTTCTGCCCCCAGAGGGTCGGCTCTTGGCACAAACCCACCCATCCAGTGTGCGCACACACAGACCACTTGCATGCGTCTGCATCAGCTCCCCACCGACAACATGGAACATCCAGGGTCAGTGAGACAGCGGTGACTCCCCTCTAGTCCCACTCCAGTGTTCTTTCCTGGGAAATCCCAGGGACAGAGAAGCCTGGAGGACTAGAGTCCATGGGATCACAAAGAATTGGACACGCCTGAGCACGCACGTGCACTTTGCAAGTTATGTAGCTTCCCCTGCGTCTGGCTGCCTCTCCTGAGGCTAGCAGGATTAGCTGTGTGTGATCAGCCTAATGAGGCAGGGGGATTGTGTAAGTGGGGTCCCTGACTCGCCTGGCTGATGTGGGAAAGAAGAAAAGAGGGATGGAAGGATGGCGGGATGGTTTCCCAGGGCTGCTGTAACCAGTGCTACAAGCTGGATGGCTTAAACTGCAAAATGCACTGTCTCACAGTTCTGGAGGCTGGAAGTCTGGAATCAAGTACCCCAGGGCCATGCGCCCTGTGAAACCTTCAGGGAGAAGGCGTCCTGGCTTCTTCTGGATCCTGGGGTCTGCCGGCAATCCTGGGCGCTCCTTGACTTGAAGCTGCAGCCTGTCATTCTCTTCCTCTGCCCTCACGTGGCTCCTCTCTTTGCCCATCTCTCTGTGTCTCTTCTCCTTCTATAAGGACACCAGTTGTCTTAATTCACGGGGCTGGACCAAAAGTACCAAAGGCAGGATGGCTTACAGAGAGCATGTTTCTCATTGTTGTGGAGGCTGGGATTCTGGAACCAGGGTGCCAGCAGGATTGGGTTCTGGGCCGTGTGCGTTTCCAGGTTAAACATGGCTGGCTTCTCACTGCATGTTCGTGTGGCCGGGAGTGAGCTACCTGGCTCTCCCGTTCATGGGGCCTCCACCCTCTGACCTCTTTCCCTCCCAAAGCCCCCACCTCTAAGACCATCGTCTTAGATCAGGACCTTAACCTGGAAATCTCAGGGGCCAAGTCATTCAGCTGTTATGATACCAGCCAAGTTGTACTGGGGGCCCAGCCTAACCCAGTGTGACCTCAGCGTGACCTGATGACATCTGCCAAGATTCCATCTACAAACGAGGTTACCTTCACAAGCTCTGGGTGGATGTGAGTTTTGGAGGGACACTGTTCGGCCTAGCAGAGCTTGACCTGGCCATTCAGGATATTTGGTGATTCCTGAACGAGGTCGGGTGAGATAAAACCTGCAGAGCTCTACCTGGCACGCAGGGAGCTCAGTACCTCCCTCTGATTCCTGCACACACCAAGAATGTCACCCGGAAGAACACAGAAAGGCAGATATCAGTTAGAGGGCCATGGCGTGGAGGGGTGGCCGTTCATGACAATGAAAGCGCAAACATGTGGACCCAGGGAGGTCTACCACCACGAGATGAGCATGTCTGTGTGTAGGCATGGACCCAGTGAGTTCATTCTGACATCCACTCAACAAAACCGAATGCCTACTATATTCCAGGAACGGTGCAAGGGCTGGGATGTGAAATGAGTGTGATTCACTGAGCAGTGTCCTAAGAGTGGGGAGCCTCACTCTCTGCCTGCAAAGACCCAGGATGACCCCAGCAGAGGTGTCCAAGGAGCTGAGAATTGACTGGGGGGGTAGGCCAGGTAGGTGACCGAGAGGCTGAGCAGGGACCATCTAGCGAGGTCACTATGTGGGCCATGGCCAGGCAGAGGGACCTCAGCCTGTGTTCAGGGTATAACACCTGGTTACACCCTGGGCTGTGCGTGAATGAATGATGGGAGGAGAATCAGGGCCTGGAGGTGAGACACCAGCCTCAACACGTGACGATGGAAGCAGCTGGTTGACGAAGACCTCAGAGGTAGAAAATTGGGAACAGCCCAAGTTATGGGGAAACCTGATTTAACTTATTGGCCAATCCAGTAGTTGGAACCAGCCCAAAGGCTCAGCACGGAAGGAATGGTGAGGAGAGCTCAAATGAGTTCCTACAGCAGGGTGCGAGGCTGCCGTGAATAGTAAGTTTATATGTGCAGACACGACAGGAAACCCAACCCACACAGTTAACCGGAAAGACTGTGCCTAACCCGTAAGTTATACACAGGCAAAGAAGAAACAAGCAAACCAAACGGATCTTTCAAGGACACTTGCATGTGCCCAGCATAGTTTTCAGTGTGTGTATATATATATATGCTCCGGACTAGAAAGATCTGGAAAGAGGAAACACAAGCTGTTATTAGTGCTTACTTCTGGGCAGTGGGAAGGGAGAGCATGGCCACGATGACTCTGAGAAATTACTCTGTTTTACAGAAAGGTCGTCTTCATCTCTTTTGTCTTGTCTGGGACCAGGATGTGAGCACACACCCAAGGTTCGAGAACATGCTTTGCTGAAGGCTTGGCAAGGATGCACAGAAGCTGTCACCCCCGATTTACATTTTGGCCTTTCCCCTCCAGTTCTCCTAAACTCAGCTATCTGGTGATACTGGTTTCTTGTCCCTAACAAATGGCATGCCCCTCATTACCGGAATCTGTTTTCTGCTGGCGGGACAGGGGAGTGTGTTGGGTGACCAGCAGCAGCTGCTAGACTGATAAGGAAGGCTTCACCAGCCTTTGCTGGAGGCCAGACTCCTGACTAGTGTGCTCTTTGCCTCCATGTGTCTTCCGCGGAATCTGTCTGGGAGGATTTCGCCTGGTACCCTAATGCTCATGGAATGTGCATGCCAGAGGACTGATGTCTGGGACTCCAGATAGAGGAGGGCGAGGAGGCACGTTAACCACTTCTTGTTTGGCGAGAAGCTGGTGTTGCTTTGAGAGGAGAGACTGTGAGGGTGGTGGACATTTGAGAGCAGGATGTTTGAATGTGTGTCCAGCGGCCCTTGGCAGGGCATGCCTGGGAGTCAGGAGAAGTTAACTGCAGGGGGATATTGTAGCCATTTTTACTTCCACACACGAACAATAGATGACATACTTTTCCAATGACAGGTAGCTAAGAAGTCTATGAATCGTCTGGGTGAACAGTTAGGGAGGAATACTGGATGGCAGCTAAAAGGATGCAATCTCTAAGCAAAATTAACTTGACTTCAAGAAAACCAATTGCATAGATACAAGGATGTGTCAGAGTGAGGGCAGGTGCATAAGAGGCCGGGGATTTGAGAGGATGAGGTAATGAAGTCAAGGGGTGAGCCACACGGCTGTGGGCTACATTCACGCACCTGTAGGTCATGCAATGAAAATGCAGAGGGAGCCCCTGGGGACGTGTGTTCATTTCTGGGCAGCAGCCTTTCTCAGAGCTTGTTGGAAGAGGTAATTTTCAAGGGGTCCTTAGAACTTTCTAAGAGTGAGCTCTTCGAGGATGAGCGGGTCAGAGTGAAGTCCCCGGGGCTGGACGTGTGCAGACAGCCTCACAGCGGGAGCTCCTCAAGGCGAGGCAGCAAGATTGTCTTTGTCACCTCCACTCCCCACATCGGCGCCACGCTCCACTCAGATGTGCTACGTAATGTTTGCTCAGTTAATGAGGTGCTGACTATTGCAAACCTGGAGAAGTATTAGATGGCCCATGCTGTGCCTTCCCGGAGAGGGTCCATGAAGTCCCCACTTGAGGGAAAAGGAATGTATTAGTTTCCTGGGCTTGCTGTAACAAGTGCTACAAACTTAGTGAGTTGACACAACACACTTAGTCATTTCAATTTCTGGAAGTCAGGAGTCTGATGTTGGTTTCACTGGGCTCAAGTCAGGGCGTTGGCAGGACTGGCTCCTTCTGGAGTCTCTTAGAGAAGGATCTGCTCCGCGTCTTTGCAGTCTCTAGAGGCCGCCTGTAGTCTTTGGCTCATGGCCCCTTCAATCGCCTTCAAGTAATCACCCCAACCTCTGCTGGTCATCACACTGTATTCTCTCTCCCTGCCTCCTTCTCATAAGAATACTCGTGACTACACTTAGGGTACAGGAGAATCTGTCCATCTCAGAAGATATCTCTCCATCTTAATCACATCTGTGAAGCCCCTTCTGCCACATAAGGAAACACTCATGGGTCACAGGGGTCGGGACGTGGGCATCTTTTGTGTGGGTGGCTGAGCATCATTTAGCTCACCACCAGGTGGAAGAGATAAGACCACTGTGGAGAACAGTATGGAAATTCCTTAAAAAAAAATACAGTTACCATATGATCCAGCAATCCTATTCCTGGGCATATATGTGGAAAAACAGATGGTCCAAAAGGATCCATGCACCCCAATTGTCATTGAATCACTGTTTACAACAACCAAGACCTGGAAGCAATCTAAATCGTCTCTGACCAATGAATGAAAGAAAACATGTGGTATATTGGTATACACACACACAGACACACGTATACATATATACAATGGAATATTACTCAACCATTAAAAAGAAGAAAAGGATGCCATTGATAGCTAAATGGATGGACCTGGAGATTATCATACTAAGTGAAGTAAGTCAGAGTAGAACAATTATCATATGATATTGCTTGTATGAGGAATCTTAAAAAATGATACAAATGAGCTTACTTACAAAACAGAAACAGACTCGTAGACAGAGAGAATGAACCAGGGTTCATTATGATTACCAGGGGGAAGGGTGGGGGAGGACGGGTAGATCTGGAGTTTGGCACTGAGATGTACACACTGTTTCATTTAAAATAGATAACAAACAAGGACCTACTGTATAGCACAGGGAACTCTGGCCAGGAATCTGTAATAACCTAAAAGGGGAAAGAACAAGAAAAAGAATAGATACATGTACATGTATAACTGAATCAGTTTGCCTTATACCTGAAACTAACACAACATCATTAATCAACTATATTCCAATATGTAATAAAATGTTTTAAAAAATTAAAAAAAAACAACTGGAAATGGGTTATTGGAAGCCCTTCTGTGTTTGGGGAAGGGATGGAAGTGACGCTAATGAAGGAGGCAGAAGAAGGTAGCTTTGACCTCTGGGGAATCCATGACCATATAGCTTAGGAGGGTCATCGGAGGGAGAGAGATAAGGGTTTGGCCTGACTTTTTCACTGCAGCATCATCAGTGCATGGCATAGGGCAGGTGCCCAATCGGGGTCTGTTGAATGAACGTGTAATTGAGGACATTGCCGGCGACTGTGCTCACAGTCCTGGGTCAGCGTTTCCCGAGGCTGGGTTCTGTAAACCCCCTTGGGAAGCTGAGATGGGGGCTGGCCGTGCCCAGGGCCAGGAAAGAGAGCAGGGCGCAGAGAGCACAGCTCCTCTACCTGCTCTGTTTCGGGGGCTGTGGGTTCTGTGTCGGGGGGCGCTGAATCCAGGGCAGAAGTATGGGCACACGGGCTGGAATACTGATGGGCCTCTGGCGCACAGAACTGAGAGCCAGGCCAAGTTCAAGGCTTTGGGTTTTGTCCCGTTTTTCTGAAGGAGAAGACGTGAGGCTTAGAAAGCAGCGAGCATTCGTCTCTAGAAGCCAAGCAGTGGATTCCACGCCAACAAGAGAGCTCTTTATTATTCTGAAAACTTCCCCCTTTCCCTCAAACGTTTTTGCTTCTGAGACAGAACCGAAAAGTCCCAGCTCTCCAGCTGTAACCCTAGACCGGCGGCTGATGAGAGAGCGGGGCGGGGCGTCCCACGACCTGTCCCGCTGGCTGCGTCCAGCAGACGGAGGCTGGCGTTTCCTTGCGGTTGCTCCCTGGAGCTGCCGGCATCCTTCACATGTAATTACCCACATCTGCAGAATGAGCGTGGATGAGACAGTCAGCCTTCCCCGAAGTGGACACCTCGGCAGGCAGGATGAAGGCTCCCCCTAAAGAACACCCCCGGGCTTTGAGGCTCGGCAGATAGAATGATGCTGCAAAGCTCAGAGCTCCTTAAATTCTCTGCACAGCTCCGTCTCCTGTTACAGGCTTTGATACCTGATTTCTTAGAATTCAGAGACAGTGATTCATGTTTTAGAGCCTCACGTTACTGCAAAATAAGCTCTCTGTGAGGCTCTGGGTTTACTCTGATTGGAGGAGCCCCTGGGCTGTAAGTTCATTCCCTGAATCAATCATTCATTCGTTTATCTAGGACCTAGGGGGTGTCTGCCCCGCACCAGGCACCGTCAGTACAGAGATGGAGGGCTTACCTGGCCGTCCAGTGGTTAAGAATCAGTCTTGCAGTGCAAGAGACACCAGTTCACCCCCTGGTCCGGGAGGATCCCACGTGCTGCCGGGCAACAAAACCCACGGGCCACAACTACTGAGCCTGCGGGCTGCAACTGCTGAAGCCCACAGGCCTAGAGCCTGCACGCCACAACCAGAGAAGCCACGGCCACAAGAAGCCTGCGCGCCACAACCAAAGCCCGTGCAGCCACGAAGACCTAGCACAACCAGAAGTTACATAAGTAAATCTAAAAAATAAATAAAAATGTGGGGATGGAAAGGCTTTGTCCTCTGCTGGCTGGAGTCAGTGGGCGATAGAGGGGCCGACAGCATCCCCTGAGCTTGTGCAGGGACAGGCCTGTATGAAGCCCTTGGGCGCACAGAGGATGGAGTGACCCTCACCTGGGGGTGAGGGCAGGATGCCCCGCTGGAGGGGTCGTCGTCTGGTTTTCCAGGTAAAGGAGTAAGCGACGAGAGGAGCATTGGGTCCAGGGAGAGGGAAAGAGCTGCTCTGACCTGTGCCTGAGAGTTTGTATCAATTCAGGGTGCCTGGTGGGCAGGGTAGGGGGGTGGGAGGGGGAAGCAGCTGGGTCAGCAGGTGAAAAGACACTTAGTCTTTTTCTCCTGCAATGATGGTTAAGTGAAAAAGCAGCCTGGTGACTGGGGGCAGCTTGGCAGGTGGATTAGAGAGATGAGGGCTGGGCTGGGAGGCGGGGGTTGGAAGCAGGGATGGGGGGTTTGTTCTCACTGCAGGGCAATGCTGTGAGGACCACTGCTGAGCAGAGCAGATGGAAGGAGAGGGTGACCTTGGAGGTGCTCAGTTAGGGGGTACATTCTGGGCTGAACCATGGACCCCATAACTTGCATGCTGAAGTCTTAACCCCAGAGGCTGCCTCAGACTGTGTGTGGAGAGAATCTTTAAAGAGGTAATTAAGTCACACTAAGGTCTTAATGGTGGATCCTAATCCAGCCGGAAGTGAAGTTACTCCGTGTGTAACTCTTTCTGACCCCATGGACTGTAGCGCACCAGGCTCCTCTGTCCATGGGATTCTCCAGGCAAGAATACTGGAGTGGGTTGCCATTGCCTTCTCCAGGGGATCTTCCTGACCTGGGGATCGAACCCAGGTCTCCCGCATTGCAGGCAGATGCTTTACCCTCTGAGCCACCAGGGAAGCCCAATCCAGTTGGACTGATGTCTAATAAGAAGAGGAGACTAGAACACAGACATGGAACAGGAAGATGGTGTGAGGGCGAAGGTGGCCATCTATTAATGAGGGAGGGGACCATCTATTAATGAGGGAGGGGCCATCTATTAATGAGAGAGGGGGCCATCTATTAATGAGGGAGGGGCCATCTATTGATGTGAGGAGGGAGGCCCCAAAAGGATGAAACCCTGCGGAGCTTTGATCTTGGACTTCCGTGGCCCAGGACTGTGCGAAAATGAGTTTCTGTTGCTTAAGCCGCCTGGGTTGCGATGCTTAGTTATGGCACCCCGGGCAGACGGGGATGCTGTTGCCCACAGCATGTGGGGTGGGCAGGATGGGCATCTGCTGTGTGAACCCACAGCCCCGCTCCTGCTCCTTCCACTGAGCCGGGCAGCCTCAGGAGATTCTGATATTCAGCCCCTAGTGGGTGCTCACAACACGTGGACGAGGTGGGCAGATGCGTCAGGTGACCGGACAGGTCCTGGTCAAAGGAGCTGCAGGCAGTCAGCTGGCCCACAGGGTGTGCCTGGGCCCCGGAGCTCACAGGCAGGACCAGGTTTAACTCGGTTCCTTCTCGGGGACCTGGGGGCTCAAGGTCAGGGGTCCTGCCCCAGCAGGACCCAGAGCTACCATCAGGCGAGGTCCTCACTGGCCTGGAAGGGATGTCATCCCATAGGAATTCACCACTGAAGGAGCTTCGAGAGGAGTCCTGGGAGGTGGGAGGCCTGGGATTGGGGGTGGGGGAAAGCAGAGTGGTCCAGGGGCTCCTGGAAGGAGGAGCTGAAAGTGCAGGCCCCCGCTTCCTGCTGACCTCATCTTTAAACTAAGGATGAAAACAACAATGGCAGGTAGAAAATAATATTCAGAAAAACAGAAGGGAAAAATAAACTGAAAAGGAAGACACCAGAGTTGAGGCTGAGTGAGAGCTTGGAAGAAAGGGCGAGTTTCAATCTTCTAAGATGCTGTTCAGCTTCTGGGGGCTGAGAGCTGCTCTGCAGGCCCCCGGGATGCACACATAGCTGTGCTCTGCCTCTGCCCCTCTCCGACTCCCCTGGCCTGGACCTGGGCTCCTGGCCCTTTGAGGGCCCTTCTCCTCCCTGGTAGCTGGTCGGTCTGACCATTCTGGCCAGGATGCAAAGCCAGCCTCCTCTGGCCAAAGCCCCCCGGTGCAGGGCCTGTGACTCCACCCTCTTCCCTTCTGCTCAACCTGTGATCAGGGACACGGATGCACATTTGGACAGGCTGTTGATTAAAATTCCAAACGGCAGGAGGCTGCTTGCTGGAAACAACCCTGGATCCAAAACGACCCCGGGGGCCGAATTTTGCAGTGAACTGAGCTGAAGGTGCTGAAATGTGGTCCTAACGGGCTGCCTCCGCCTCCCCGTGCTGGCGCTAGAGGACGGCTTGTCCTCTCCAAGGCCGAGGATGAGAAACGCCGGCCTGAAGAACCCCGAGGGTGCTAATCTTCCCCATTGTGTTTCATCACAGAACTCACCTAAGAAAATATGGGACACGTTCTGTTTTGAATTCCTGCCAGGAAAACGTTGGTCTTGGCCCGAGGCGAGCTTGCTTCCTTTCACCTGTCGGTGGAAGCCTGTCGTATTCCCCTTCTTGCACTCTCTTCCAGGAAGCCCTGTGTGAAAGTTTGCCATCTTATTTCAAAGACCTGGAGGCATTAACTCTGTCTGTCTTTTGTATACTCGCAATTTCCCCGTTTTGCCTGGATTGTGCTGTCTCATATCTTTCTTTCTCATAAGATACTGAAATACCTTGATAGACAGTGAAAGTGAAAGTGCGAGTCTCCATCACGTCTGACTCTTTGCGACCCCGTGGACCATAGCCCTTCAGGCTCCTCTGTCTGTAGAATTCTCCAGGCAAGAATATTGGCGTGGGTTGCCGTTACCTTCTCCAGGGAATCTTCCCAACCTAGGGGTTAAACCCGGGTCTCCTGCATTGCAGGCAGATTCTTTACCGTCTGAGCCACCAGCGAAGCCCATAGAGGTTATCATTATTGTTATTATTTTAATTTTTCACATCACTTAATGTTTTCAAACTCTAAACTTTTTATTTTGTATTGAGGTATAGCCAATTAACATCGTTGTGAGAGTCTCAGGTGAGCACCAAAGGGGCTCAGCCATGCACATCCATGTATCCATTCTCCCCCAAACTCCCCTCCCATCCAGGCTGCCACATAACATTTAATAGAGTTCCTCATGCTATACAGTAGGTCCTTGTTGGTTATCCATTTTAAATATAACCGTGTGTACATGACCATGCCAAAGTCCCTAACTATCCCTTCAACAACAGACGTTATTTTAAAGACGTGCACTAAGACACAGAAGAGCCCGACTGATGAAGGACAGTGGATGGGAAAGGCTGGTTTCACAACAGGACATCTGAAAATGACGTGGGGGAGTCAGTGGCTGTGACTGTACAGTCAGGACAGTGGTGGGCTGCCCTGACGCCCCCAAGCTCTGAGACAGAAGTGGCCCATCATATCCAGGTGGGGGTGGGGGGGTCCCCCAAGCTGTGCCCCAGTCAGAGTATGCTTGCTGATGGCTCTGGCTCCAGGCTGGACTTTAAGAGGGGTTGGGGCTGGCCAAGTGTGTCCAAGCCAACGGGCAGTATTGGTCAGGGAATAAGCATCTTCCGAGGTGGTACCTGTTTGAAGGCTCCGGGGACATGGCTTAGACCCCTTCATATGCTTCCAGATGGGGGTCCAGGGCGAGGAGCCGGAGACTGGCTCAGTGCAGAGATTCCCCAGGTTGTTAGCGTGTACTGTGAATTAGTGGTGATGAGGCTCCAGTCAACAGAGGCATTCAAGAGGAGGCATTCAGCCACTTCCCTAGGATGCTGTGGAGGAGTTTTGTGCCTGAAGTGGGGGTGACCTTCCACTCAGAGTTACTTGATTTGCATCTTACCTGTGGAGGGACCTGAGAAGCCTAGACAGGTAAACCCAGCTACTCAGGGGCTCCTGGGGTGCTAGGACCTTCCCGTCTGAGCACGGCTTTGTTCTCCGTCCTTCAGGATCCACATTTTGCCCCGCAGCCTGCTGTCCGGCTGCTCTGTGTGGGTTTGGGGGCGGTTTCTGGAGTTCAAATGGGATGTTGAGGACTTAGAAATCTTCCCGGGGAACATTTGGGGAGGAGAGGGCAGATCAGAGAGGGGGCGGGGGCCTGGTGGGTGCCCAGTTTCTGCAACTGAGCCTTTCCCACTGGTGGCAGGGATGCCAAATGGAAATGCAAACTTGGGTTGGGCTCTCTGCTTTGTCCTAACGCTCTTCTGGACGGTTTTCTTCTTAGAAACAGTTGGGGGGCTACTTGGGAGACTGTATTTAAGGTGTGAGTGGGGCGTGTGGTTTACTTATGGATGCCGACTTCAGGACTGGGACATGAAGCATGGTGGGGGCTGTCGTCTCAGGACGTCACTGCGACCTTCAGCAACTCGGCCTCAGACACCGATTAAGCTACTGGGGGGCAAAGCCAGGGCAGCCATGGCCCCTGGTCCCTCGGGAGGATGGGAATGGAGAGTGAGGAGGCATCCACCTGGGAAAGATGTATGGGGCAGGTAGGAGCCCTGCTGAGGCTCCAGTTTGGGTCAGGAGCAGGAGGTGCTTGGTGCCAAGCTGAGGGCATAGTGCACATGCAAATGAATGCCGAGGTGACCTAAGGTGCCACCTAAGCAGGGTAGGTGTCAGGGAGGAGGTGACGCCTGTGTTCACCAGGTGGGAGACTGGGCCGGGAAGGCCGCCGGGGCCCCCGGGCACAAGCGTCCACTCTGCTGGTGGCAGGACTGGACGCCTCTTCATCACCTCCTAGCCCAGGCCCCGCCCGCCTTATCCTGCCCATTTGTTAATATCGGGAAACTGATCACAGACGGTACCAGGCTTCCTGACCTTGATTTCCATTTAATAATTTCCAGCTTTTTAATCCAATCCATCAGCTGTTCTGGAGTGAGCACTGGATGCAGCCCAGGAAAGGAGCTGGCAGGAATAATAAAAGTCGGAGGAAGAAGAGAGGTAGGGAGACAGAGAGAAGCCAGCAAAAAGGTTTAGAGGTTTCAGGGGACCCAGGAATGAGCTGAAGCTGGGGGTCGGGGGTGTGGGTAGGGAGGGACTTCTTCCTGGCAGCTGAGGGCAGAGGGAGGTGAGCTCAGGGTGCTTTCCCCCGAGCTGGCACCCTCGTTTCAGCATCCCTCTGCAAGTCAGCCTCCAGCTTAAACACAGTCAAAGGGTTCTCTGAAGTCCCAAGGGAAACTGCCTTCCTTGCCCAGAAACCAACCAACCATCTCCCTCGCTGACTCCTTGGCTGGATCTGTCTCCACCTCAGAAAGAGCGTGGACATGTGAATAAAGGCCTGGGGAGGTGGCCCAGGGCCCCCTTTTCTCAGGACCCACTAATGTGCCATGGCCTGGGTGCTACCGTTACGGATATCTGAGCCTTTTAGACAAAAGGGCCATTTGTCACTGCCATCGGTCTCCAGGAAGGCACCCTGGAGGGGCCCCATCTCTACGGGGGTGCCAGGCTCTCAGAGTCTCCCTCTCACTGTGGAAGCACCCAGAGTGGGCAGGACGGGGAGGGGGAGGGGGCAGCCCCTGGTTCCTCCTGTCTGTGGGGCATGGCTCCCAGCTGAAGTCAGGGCCGCGGGGCTCGTGGAGGGAACACGATCCCAGCCATTGCTCTGAGGTTCTCTCTGGGACCCACAGACCCTGATGTTTCCCAGACCTTAGGGGCTGGAGGGGGGCTGACCTGACCTGCAGGAGGGGCACTGAGGACCCTCCCCAGTCCCATCCCTTCCAGAGAAAGCGCTTTGGGTCAGGATCACTTGCGGCAATTCCATGTAAGATTCTGGGGAGTCAGGTAAATGATTTCTTTTGCTTAAGAAACTTTGTGACCATCTGTGTAACAGACAGGCATTGAAGACCGGCTTTGGACTTCTTTACTGAGGACTGATGAATGCCTGTGTGTTCATTCAGGGCCTGTCCCCTCACTGGGACTCTTCCAAGGGCAGGAGCTCCTGGCATTTGCTGGTTGCTGTCTCCCCACACCCAAGCTGTGCTGGCTCATGTCTGGCCTTGATAGATGTTTGCTGAGACCAAGGTGCAGAACTGCCCTCGCCGTGTGATCTTGGTAAAATGATTTGTCTTTGAGCCTCAGTTTTCCCATCCGTAAAATGGGTGCAGTAGTAGAGCCAACGACCTTCACGTGTGAGGAGTATGGCCCCCCCATACCCTGGACCCCCAGGCTCTCTGATGGTTTTTTCTCCCTCAAATTCATCCCAGTGCCATGGAAAAGGAACCATATAACTAATGCATCAACATGGGAGAGACATCATGGGCAGGGCCAGTAAGTTAGTTTCTCTCATTCCTCTGTTTCCCAGAAGCGTGATCAGAAGCCTGTCTCTGCAGAGTCACCGCCTGCCAGGCTGGGAGGGAGCTAACCTGGGGGGCGGTGGTAGCTGGGAGTTGAAAGTGAGGCTCAGAGTGTAGTCGTGCTCTCTGGGGGGTGTGGAAGCAGGGTGCATGGTGGGGATTGGGGTGACCTGCTCTGGGGACCAGCTTGTGATGCTGGGGTCAGAGGGGAGGGGTGATTCAGACTTGCCCGACCCCTGCTCCCTCCAGTGTGGCTTTCAGGTCCTCCTTCCTGCCTGTCTGTCTGCACCACCCCACTCCCCCAACCCCGCTCTCCCAACAGTGTGTCTCTCCGCCCTGGGGGCCGGCAGGATCACACAGTATGGGTGGTCAGTGCTGGGCCTGGGGGGTGAAGAGCCTGCACTTCAGCGATGTCGGGGGGCCCAGGCGTCAGACCAGCAGCTGTGCCCGGGGCCCTCCCTGGGCTGACCGGCAGCTACTGGGTTTCCAGGGACCAACCCGTCAGCGCAAAGATGCTGATCAGGCGGGACCCAGAAGACAAAGGTCTCCAGACCAAGGCTGAGGAAACGTGTGCTGACTTTCTCGCCTCCTGACACAGCCTGTGCTGTCTGGGCTGTGGGTACCTGGGGAGGCGGGGAGGGTGACCCCTGGGCGGGTTTGAGTGACATGCACAGGGGTGCCACTCAGGTCAATGGGCTCACTCAAGACTCCGGGATTCGGGACAGACTTTCTGCCAGACTCGGGGTCCCGGCAGGACTGGAGGTGAGTGTGAAGAGCTTGTCCTGGTCTGCCGAGATGATGTGGTTTTAGCACTGGGCTTCCAGCATCCTGGGAGCACCAGGGTCCTGGGCAGGTCGGGAGGTGGGTCTTAAGCAGAGGAGGCAGGCGAGTTTTGAGCTCCCAACTTCTGGACCCAGTGGAGGGGCCTGGGCAAGGGGCTGAGAGGAGTCACTACCTGGAGAAATGTACTTAGGGAGAGAGCTTGATCCATACAGGCTGGCCCTGCTGATCCTGACCTTGCGGGGCAGCTGGGGCAGTGGGCAGACACTCTGGGGGTGGGGTGTGAAAGTTCTGAGAGGAAGTCAGCCCTCCTCCCCCCAACAGGAGCCCAGAGTCAGGAGGGGACGAGTGGAGGGACAGCAAGACTTGAGCAGTGGCTCCTGCGTCCTGGATTTCCCTGGGGACTCCTCGGGGAGGGGCGGGGGCCCAGATCACAGGAGGAGGGCAGGCGATGCGGGTGGCTATGCTGTCCCTGAGGCCTTACGGACGGCCACCTCCTTTACCGCTCATCAGTTCAGTCCAGTCGCTCAGTCGTGTCCAACTCTTTGCAACCCCATGGACCACAGCACGCCAGGCCTCCCTGTCCATCACCAACTCCTGGAATTTACTCAAACTCATGTCCATTGAGTCAGTGATGCCATCCAGCCATCTCATCCTCTGTCATCCCCTTCTCCTCCCACCTTCGATCTTTCCCAGCATCAGGGTCTTTTCCAGTGAGTCGGTTCTTCTCATCAGGTGGCCAAAGGATTGGAGTTTCAGCTTCAGCATCAGTCCTTCCAATGAACACCCAGGACTGATCTCCTTTAGATGGACTGGTTGGATCGCCTTGCAGTCCAGGGGACTCTCAAGAGTCTTCTCCAACACCACATTTCAATTTATACAGCTCATCGCCCCCATTCATTTCACAGATGGGAGAATGGAGGCAGGGCAGGTGACCTCATGGCGGCCACAGGGCCAGGGAGTGAGGAAGACGGGGTGGGCAGGCAGGAACCCACCTGGCAAGCCCACGGGACCACACAGCCTGGGGCGAGGTTGCCCACGGTGCTGGCTTCCTGCGGCCTCTGTGACAGAGGAGTAGGGGCCTAAAGACAACAGACGTTTCTTCTCCTGCCGTTCTGGCCAGAAGCCGTGAAATCAGGGTGACAGCACAGGCCCTGCAGAGGCTGCAGGGCAGGGCCCCTCCTGGCCGCGTCCTCTCCCGCGGCTGCGTGGCTGTGGTCCCTGTCTCTGGTCACGTGGCCTCCCCCGTGTGTCTGTCCCCTGTGATGAGAACACCAGTCCTGTTGGAATGGGGCCCACCGTGATCCCCGAGGACCTCATCTCAGTGTAACTAACTACAGCTGCAGAGACCCTGTTTCCAAATAAGATCACGTGTCTGAGGTTCCCGATACACGTGAACCTGCCCTGTTCAGCCCAGCACACTCACCCCGGCCCCTCACGACAGGCATCGCCATCCTTAGTCCTCGTCCTGCGGACTCAGGTGAGAAACGAGCCTGTTTGGCTTGATTCCTTCCAGAGCATTCTAGACTTTTCCTGGAAATGGAGCCCTTTCTTTGCGTACGTTCTGAGGCTACCCTCACGGCCAGGCTTCCAGCATCTCGCAGCCCCACGCTGTGTGAAGGGGATGGTTGGTTTCCCGCAATAACCATCATCTGGGAGAAGCCGGGGAGGCATGGGGCAGGGGCATGGGGCAGCAATGTCAGCCTGCAGGGACCCCAGGGAAAGCTCTGGAGCCGCAGCGGAGGAGGTAGGGGCAAGGCGGAGAGCTCAGTGCAGTCTTGGTAAACTTGCTCTCGACTTTTCCAGGGTGACCTGGAGGAAAAAAATGCATTGCTCTGACCTGTGATTTCTTCATCGTCCGTGGATCCCCACAGGTGGCTGCTGGAAGGAGGACAGGGCTGTTGGGGGGCGGGGGGCTGGGCTGTCCCTTGCACCAACTTCCGGTGGTCTCCACCTTTCTGAGTCTGGCTGGCCTTGAAGAAGCTGAGTGCATTCGCTCCCTGGGGCTGCCATAATAAATCACCGTAAATGCACATGCGTGCCATGTTGGTTCAGTCATGTCCGACTCTGTGACCCTATGCACAGTAGCCTGCCAGGCTCCTTGCGGTTCTCTAGGCAAGAAGACTGGAGTGGTTTGCCAGGGCCTCCTCCAGGGGAATCTTCCAGACCCAGGGAGGGCAAGCGGAGTGACTGTCGCTTTGAACCTCTGAGTTCAGAAGTCAGCTCTGTGGTGTGTGCAAGGGTCTCTGCCCACACGCCCAGGGGCTGGAGCTTTGGGCCCTGAGCCCCCCATCCTCAGCTCAGCCTGCAGGGTTGGGAGCAAGGCCCCCAAGTTTACTTCTGTTGCTGTTGTCTGTCTGTCTCTGATCAGGGAACACCATCCGGGTGACATGCCCCCGTCCACAGGGACCTCGGGTGGGCTGGAGCCTTTGTGCACCACGGGCCCCTCCCTGCCAGAGAGTGAGTTTACCAGATGTCTCTTTATTGCTGTGCACAATGCCCCCGGCTCCCCAGCCATCCATCAAGTGCTGTCCACACCCCATCCAAGACGCTTCTCTGGGGGGCCACCTCCTCACCACTTTCATGTGTCCCCTTTCCGGGCAAATAGCTGTGCAACACTCCTTTACTCCTGGGCCCAGCTGTGCCAGGCCCGGGGTCCTGTTCAACCCTCCCACGGCCACCATTGTTTCGGGGCACCTGTCTCTCTTTCCCTTTTGGCACGTTGTCGTCCTTGACAGACATTTGTCTTGACTGCCATAAATGACGCTTTGCCACCACTTCCTAAACTTTTCTGGTAAGTTTTCTAATCATTACCAAGAAAGGGAGTGCCTTCCTTTCAGAAATTGACGAGGAGGAGGTTTCAAAGCAAAGACAGGACTAAGGGCTGATCGCCATTGTCTTACTTTCTTTCTTTCTGTTTCCTATTCAGATCCCTCTTCTCTTTGGAGTCTTTCTTTGGCTCCAGTTTCCACTGGCAAAAGATGTAGAATTCACCGTCTTCCTTCCAAGTAGCGCTTTCAAATTCATCTTGTATTTTCTACCTGCAGAAAAAGAAACATTTGCTTCCAAACAAATCATTAGAACCTTTTTGGAACTCCAGATGCCTGAGAAAGGTATAAAGTGAGCCTTTTTTTTTTTTTTGTAATGAGCTGCTTCGGATGACAGGGTTGAGCTGAAGCAGGAGGCCTTTGTGGAGTTTGGAGGAAGGACAGCAAGAGTCGGTTCTGGAAAGGATTGAAACACATATACTCTTGGCTTAACTATATCTTACAAAAATGAGGGGATAACGAGCGTCTTACTCTGTGCCAGACACTGGGCTTGGCTCCTCAAACCCCTTATCTGACTTAATCCCTGCAGCCTTGTGACGTGGTGTCTTTTATCTGGGGCTTCTTCCCAGGGAAGGCGGCTCTGCTGTAGATAAGTTTTGGAAGTTTTGTTTCATACCCTCATCGAGCTGGCCCCAGAGCCAGTCTTTCCACAGTGCTTAACTGTGGCCAGCATCATTCCTTCACCCCTTCAGTAAGTGTTAATGAGCCTCTGGGCCCTTGATCTATTGGATGAGGCCTGTGTGGTCCTGCTGTCACGGGGCTGATGGGTCAGTGGGTGGGGGAGGCAGCCAGCAAGCCAGAAATCTCAAAGGAGGACAATGACTAGGGGAGGGGAGAGTTTAGAGGAGACTAGAAGGGTCAGGTGTATCAGGGATGGGGCAAGGGCAGGCAATGAAGGTGGGGTTTGGGGTGTCCAGGGGATGGAAGGGGTCCGATGTGAGTGGTCCACATTGAGAGGTGGGAGGGAGAGAGGGGAGTGAGATAAAGTTGGGGGTAGGCAGGGTCTTTTAGGCAGAGGATGCTGGGCTTCTTTCCAAGCATGAGAAAAAGCAGCCGGCAGTTTGCAGAGTTGGGGGGTGAGTGACTACTAAACAAGCCCTCATGCGGGCAGCGCTGAGATCGGAGGTGGGGGAGGCAGAGGGGGGACCGCCCTGTGAGGTCACCGCTCATCCTCACCACCAGGATGCCCCGGTTCCACCAGAGTCTGACCTTGGCCGTGAGACCAGGTTTCAGACTTACAGAGAACTTCTCTCCATGCCTTCCCCCCTTTTGTGTCTGGGGGAGTTTTTTTTAACTTTTTAAACTTTTTTTTTTTTAATTTATTTTGTATTGGGAAATAGCCAATCAACAATATTCCAATAAAAGCTATGGTTTTTCCAGTGGTCACGTATGGATGTGAGACTTGAACTATAAAGAAAGCTGAGCACTGAAGAATTGATGTTTTTGAACTGTGGTGCTGGAGAAGACTCTTGAGAGTCCCTTGGACTGCAAGGAGATCCAACCAGTCCATCCTAAAGGAGATCAGTTCTGAATATTCATTGAAAGGACTGATGCTAAAGCTGAAACTCCAATCCTTTGGCCACCTGATGCGAAGAGCTGACTCATTGGAAAAGACCTCGATGCTGGGAAAGATTGAAGGCGGGAGGAGAAGGGGATGACAGAGGAGGAGATGGTTGGATGGCATCGCCGACTCAATGGACATGAGTTTGAGTAATTTACGGGAGTCGGTGATGGACAGGGAGGCCTGGCGTGCTGCAGTCCATGGGGTCGCAGAGAGTTGGACACGACTAAGCGACTGAACTGATAGTTTCAGGTGAACAGTGAGGGGACTCAGCCATACATGTACCTGCATCCCTTCTCCTCCAAACCCGGCTCCCATCCAGGCTGCCACATAACACGCAGCAGAGTTCCCTGCACTATACAGCAGGTCCTTGTTGGTTCTCCATTTTAAATAGAGCAGTGCGTACCTGTGGGGTTTGAGACAGCCCAGTGGTGACGGGGGCGTAAATGAACTGACCTTGTTGCCGGGCAGTGGCCGGGTGGGGGTGGTGGTGTTCAGAGAAGACTTTACAGGTTAGAAGCCTGAAAGCATTTTACATGGATGTGGCTGGTCAGGCAGGTGATGGAGAGAAGGGCAGTGCAGGCAGGGGGCAGGCAAGGTGGACAGGGGCAGGGCCATGAGGTGGCATTGAGGCAGGAAGTGTATGGTTAGCATTTCCCGGATGTGGTGTGGATGAGACCAAGGGCGGATGGGACTGCAGACAACCTGGGAGCCACGCTGAGCCTCCCTCCTTCTGTGGGCTTAGAAGCCAGGGAGGCTCTCGGGTGGCACGTGGGCACGTGGGCGCAATGCCAGGAGGACTGGTCTCCACTGGGACCCCGGTGGTGAGACAGCGGTCAGGGGCTTCCTGGAAAAGTCTCCAAAGAGGACCTCAGTGGTGGAGGGTGGGCGATGGGGAAAAAGGGATCAGATGAGTTAAGAAATGAGAAGGGGAAGACAAAGAGGGGATTAAGTGGAGATGGCGGGCGAGCCTGAGACCCAAGAGGGGGTGACATCCTCCAATCCAGGCTGAACGGATGGCGGGGCTGAAACCCGCCCCCCAGGAGCTGAAACCCACCCCCCAGGAGCTGAAGCGAAAGAGCAGGTGTGCAGGCCGGGGAGGCACCGGGGCATCCGCTCTGTTGGGACAGCTGAGGGACCCGGTTGGAAACTAGGATGTGCGGGGCATCTGTCTGGCCATGGTGGGGGGTGGATCGGTGAGAGGCCTGGCAGCTAGCCCCTTGGCAAGAGCCGAGGAGATGGTCAGAAGCAGAATCCTTGGGGGCAGCAGTATGGGAGAGTGAATCAGATCGAAAATGTGGACTCACACCAGCAATGGCAAGTGTTTTGGACAGATACCGTTCCTGTGTCTGTAACATTCTCGAGCATTCATTTAACGGTATTAGAGGTGGCCCCCGACTGCTGAAAACCAATTTCTGGGCTCTGCTTTGTCACGCTTGCACATCTTTGCAGAAGCAGCCACACAATGAACCCGAAGCTCCATCTGACACCACTCAGCTCTACCATCTCTAACCCGATGCCCAGGCTAAGATCTACACCAATATTTTCGGAGACCGGCTACTGGGTTTGGAAGCAGGCGGAGTCCTCAGCTGGTATTGATTAAAGTCAGAGGGAAACTTGGCAGCTTTTAGTGGGAAACCTACTTTTTGGGTATAATGGGGTGAGCTGTGTTGGAGCCCGGCTTCTCCCAGAAGCATGGCCTGAGGAGTAGAATGTCTTCTGTCTTGTCTCCTAATTTCTCTGTCCTCTGGCACTAGTGGTAAAGACCCAGCTTGCCAGTGCAGGAGACATAAGAGACACGGGTTCAATCCCTGGGTTGGGAAGATCCCCTGGAGGAGGAGAAGGCAACCCACTCCAGTATTCATGCCTAGAGAATCCCATGGAGAGAGGAGCCTGGTGGGCTACAGTCCATGAGGTCACAGAGTCAGACATGACCGAAGTGACTTAGCACACACGTGTCTTCAGGTCCAATGCTGGGACTGGAGAGTCAGCTGCTAAATGCTCTTTGCACGTGAGAAATGCTTCTCCTTCTTTGTTTCCCTGTCATCTCTTTCTGCCTCCAAATTACAGGTGAAGGATTCTAAATTTGGCAGGTTAATTAACTTTCCATATTTCCTTCTCTCCCACTTCCCTCTGCCTCTCAGCGGCAAGAGCACACTGATGGATCCATCTTGCTAGCGTCACATTTTCTGTTGTCAGCCCTTCAGTCTTGGATCAGTGGTCTGGAGATCTCGGATGTCTCTTCCTAGATTTCTGTAATTTTTCCAGAGGGCTTGTTCGCATGCCTTCTCTCCAAGCATCAGGCTCAACTCACTGGAGGCAGCGAAGCGAAGCCCCCGGGTGCTGGTGACAGCTGACATATTCCCCACAAGCTGTGGAATGATTTGCATTAAATGAGGATTTATGATCAGTCCTCATAAATTAAGGCTGCCTTGTGAGCCCCAGGTTGAGAGACTTGCCTGTGAGTCTTGGTTAATTAGCATGGGAAGCATCCTTGCCTATTCATGAAGAATCACCAGTGTGTGTGTGTTTGCTAAAGCAGCATCTTTCTATTTCACGGTGCGGTCACTGGGGACAATGTCACAGATCCTGGCTGGGATGGTGGCTGTCTGCTGGAGGCCCTGCCCTGGACAGTGGCC
The DNA here is from genome assembly GCF_019320065.1 of Cervus canadensis. Classification (NCBI taxonomy): domain Eukaryota; kingdom Metazoa; phylum Chordata; class Mammalia; order Artiodactyla; family Cervidae; genus Cervus; species Cervus canadensis. The sequence continues at coordinate 110,539,357 of NC_057387.1, forward strand.
TACAGTCTATGGACCGAAAGAATCTACATAAGCGCCCTAGTTCTAGGAGGATCAAAACAAATGCCATTTCTGGGAACTGAACTTTGCTCTGGGTGTCATCAGATGTCTGGGAGTTCTCTTTCTCCTTCTTTAGAACAAACACGCATACTCACGATCACACAGACCAGCCCTGAGAGCTGCTTCTTTCCAGTTTTGTACCCTTATCAGTAACTTTTCCTCCTATGTCCTCTGTGAAATCGGGGTGACATGGTGATCCCCACCCTCCTCCCTGGTTCTGTCCTGGTTCCTGTGAACTTTGTGAACTTATTTGGAAAAGGGTCTTTGCAGATGTGACTAGTTAAGGATCTCGAGAAGAGATTATCCTGGATTCAAGTGGACCTCGTTGAGTGAAAAAAAAAAAAGCACAACCTAAGAGTTGACAATTATGTTTTATTTGGTGGACTTGTCGAGGACTGAAGCCTGGAAGGCAGCCTCTCAGAAAAGCTCTGAGGGACTCCTCCAAAGAGGTGATGGAGGAGCTAGGATATATAGGAGTTTTTGCAACAAAAATCGGTAGTTGGAGCATCAAGATGTTAATCAAAGAAAAACTAGGCATCTCAAGTAAATGAATCTAGTGCTTTTCTATGTATGGGAAAATGCAAGAGTCTGGGCATATAGTAGATATAAACTACTATATATAAGGCAACCCACTCTAGTGTTACTGGCTGGAGAATCCCATGGTCAGAGAAGTCTGGCAGGCTGTATAGTCCATGGGGTCGCAAGAGTCGGACACAACTTAAAGACTACATCACCACCAGTACATATAAAATAGATAACCAACAAGGTCCTTCTGTAAAGCACAGGGAACTGTGCTATTCGTGTAATGAGGTATAATGGAAAAGAATCTGAAAAAGATTATATACAGACATGTATATGTATAACCAAATCACTTTGCTGTACAGTAGAAATTAACACAATATTGTAAATCAACTACACTTCAATAAAAAAAGTTAAAATCATTCCTCTGATACACATGCTAACCATCTCGGCCAATCTCCTGCTTCTCTCCATCCTGAATCCCCTCAGGGTGAACAGTTGGGGGGCTGCTGCAGCGGCCGATGGCTTGATGGTGGCAACATCCTTTGGTTACTGAGACGGGAGGTGACATTTCTCATCCACAGTCCTAAATACAGTGACCACTGTCCTTCTAAGAAGAGGAGAGGACAAGGGGGGCGGGGTACAGAGAAACGATGGCCATGTGAGAACTGAGGCAGAGACTGGGTGACGCAGCCGCAGGCAGGGAACTCCTGGAGCCCCCAGATGTTGGGAGACTCTCAGAGGACCCTCCCTCAGCGTCTTTAGAGACAGCATGGTGCTGCCTTGATTTTGGACTTTGAAGAAAGATGGAGGGCAGGAGGAGAAGGGGACGTCAGAGGATGAGATGGTTGGATGGCATCACCGACTTGAAGGACATGAGTTTGAGTAGGCTCCGGGAGGCAGTAGTGAAGGACAGGGAAGCCTGGCATGCTGCAGTCCATGGGGTGGCAGAGTCGGACACGCCTGAGCGAATGAACAAGGGTTCCCTCCCTGCGGTGGGATGATGTGAAGACAAAGTGAGACGGTAGGTCCGACTGGTGACCGGACAAGACTGACTGCATTCATTCTCTTCTCTTCCTTCTACTCCCAAATGCATTCCCCCTGCTGGGCTTTATGGGGGAAACTCCATACTCAGGCTGGGGGCCCCTCTCCGGCCCTTGTGGTGGGGTCTCACTCACTCATGCGACTTTCCTGGTGGCTCAGATGGTAAAAACATCTGCCTGCAGTGTGGTTTGATCCCTGGGTTGGAAAGATCCCCTGGAGAAGGAAATAGCAACCCACTTGAGTATTCCTGCCTGGAAAACCCCACGGTCAGAGGAGCCTGGTAAGTTACAGTCCATGGGATTGCAAAGAGTCGGACATCACTGAGCAACTTCACTTTCTTTCTTTCACTCACTCGCTCAGACTCTCAGCAGTAAGTCTTGCAGGCAGCAGATCCTCTGAGCCAGGAAGGAGAAAGCTATTTGCCACTCTTGCCTATTTTACCATTCTATAATAAAACATCTTGGAGGAGGGTGACAAGTCATGTCAACTCTCTGTGGGCTGAATGGAGTGTACAGACACTCAAAGGGTGAGGAATTCAGCCCCAAGACTAGCAGGTGGTTTAAAACAAGACATTGTACTGGCACCTTGACATCAGCCTGTGTCCAAAGGAGGCCAGAGGTCACACTTGCGGTTGGAACAATCATTCGGAGCATTTAAAAAACTGTGGACTCCTGAGTCCCACCACACGAACTGAATCAGATTCTTCTGAAAAGGGCCTGTCAAGGCTTGCTGGGGTGTTCAAGTGCTTCTGGGGGTGCCTAGGTGAAGGTCACCATGAGATCAGGTTACAGGGTCTCTCTAGAGCTGCCATGGTCAAGGACAGTGTGGTTAATGCCCTTATGCAGAAAGTGCATCTGAATGTCCACGTTTCTGCCCCACAAGGAATCCTGGCTCAGTGTGGACTCCAGTGGGGCATGCAGTGCCCACCACATGGGGGAGCAGACCCTGATGAATAAAAAGACAGAGGAAGGGCTGCAGTGTCTCTTGTGAGGAAAGTGAAGTTGCTTAGTCGTGTCCGACTCTTTGCAACCCCATGGGCTGGAACCCACCAGGCTCCTCCATCCATGGAATTTTCCAGGCAAGGGTGCAGGAGTGGGTTGCCATTTCCTTCTCCAGGGGATTTTCCTGGCCCAGGGATCGAACCCAGGTCTCCCACACTGCAGGCAGACTCTTTACCATCTGAGCCACCAGCGAAGCCCAAGCACAAGCAATGTCTCTTGGTCACTTCCTAATCTACCAGTCATCTCTGAGCCCACCGGGCAGGCAGGAGAGCTCATTCGGAAAGCTCTCTGATTGACTTGAGCCTGGTAGAAACCTCCCAATGGATACAAGTATATATATGGCTGAGCCCCTTCACTGTTTACCTGAAACTGCCACAAGATTGTTAATCAGCTATGCCCCAATACGAAATGTTTTTGACGTTAAAAAACAAATTAATAAAAAAAAAATGAATGTCAGTGGGACTCTGAATAGTTTCAGATCAAAGTCTAACCGATTTCTTTTCAGATAGCCATAAGGCTTTTTTGTTTTAGTATCTGTTTATTTTTGACTGCGCTGACTCTTCCTTGTCGCACGGGCTTTTCTCTAGTTACAGGGGGCTACTCTGTACCAGCTTCTCACTGTACCAGCTTCTCTGGTCGCAGAGCACAGGCTCATGGGCTCACGGGCTCATGGGCTCACGGGCTTCAGTAGTTGCAGCTTGAGGACTCAGTAGTTGTTGTTCCTGGGCTCTAGAGCACAAGGTTGATAGTTGTGGTGCGTGAGCTGCTATCCCACGACGTGTAGGATCTTCCTGGACCAGTGATCGAACCCGTGTTCCCTGCTTCGGCAGGCAGATTCTTCACCACTGAGCCACCAGCTGAGCCTGGTCTTGAGGTTTTAAACTGGGAATGATGTCCGCTGAGACGGCCTGGGATGATCAGAGCCTAGAAGAAGGAGAATGCAGGTCAGAATAACAGAGTGCCCCCCCGCCGGTGATCGCGTGAGGGGTCACCAGGAGGTCTACACGTAAGCTGTCATGCATGCACGTGTGTGTGAGTGTGTGAGCATGTGTGATCGCTACGCTATCAATCTCGTGTAACCACACACAGTTACCCTTCTTCAGTGATGGCTCATTCTTTCTCAACAAATCCTTTTGTAAACTTCAGAAAATCCCACTTTCCAAAGTGTCTCCAGAACGCATTTTCCGTCATTGTGTTTGGAGAAGCTTTGCAGGCCGGGTGGAACGCGGTCTGTAAGATGCTTCTTTATACATGAGCCACTTGGTGCACCAGCCCTCTGCTCTGGGGCCCCCTCTGTGGTCTGCATCAGAAGCACAGACTTGGCCCAGGAAAGTAGCTACTCTGAGATGTGAGCGAATAGGGGAGGGGAATGTGTCAGGAGGGCAGGTCCCCCTGGCCCTGGGCCCAGTGTTTGACAGGCCACCTGGTCCGTCTGGGCCGCATCCTTTTCTCCGAGGAAGAGCGGAGACTAGCTCTTTCTCTAGGAGCCATCCTGATGCGTGTGGGGCGGTGATGGTCCCAGCGCTGGACATGGCCCCCGTCTTTGCTGAGGTCCTGCCCATCCGTCATCATGCCCACCTGCAGGGCCTCCCGGAGCCTGCATCCTCGGTGCCCACCCTCCCCGCGGTCTGTCCCCTGGAGCGCTCCACCTCTCCTCCTCCCCCGTCTGGCCCGTGTCCATTCCTTCTCTTTTTCCGTCTCCATCGTGAGGCCTCCTTGCCTCCTTGCCCCTGAGGGCTCCATCCTTACCCTCTTCCTTTCTTCCCCCCTCCTCCCCTCACAGCCTCCGTGCCCACAGTCAGGCCGACCCCACTCTTTCTGTCCAGGCTGACCTGAACCCTGAGCTCGGAACCTATGTCGTCCCCAGGATGCCTCTACTGGCAAGACCCACAGTCACATCAAACCAGCTCTTCCAACATGAGACGAGATCCCTGTCTTGAAGCCAGGAGCCCCGACAGGGATGTGAACAGAATTATCTCTGGCCGCACCTCGTTCCCTCCTCCCCGGAACAGCGTCCGCCCCTCCGGAGGGTTGTTCTCAGGCTCACAGTGCACGCTCCCGTTTCACCTTCTTAAAAGCCTGTTTCCAGGTCCCCTTCTCAGCGTGGCTTCCTTTCTGACCTCTCCCACTATCAGGCATATATGCTTTTACTGGCGCCAAACACGCACGGTCATCCCCCAGCCCCGTTCTCCAGGATGTTCTCTGTCCTCCCGGTGGGCTTCTAATCATCCTTCAAAACCCCAAGCAGATGGCGCTACTTTGGCAAGCTTTGCTGGGGTCCTAGTAGGACCCATTGCTCCCTCCATTCCCAGGCTGGGCTTCTAGCGCATCTGCCCATGTGCCAGCACTGTCTCCTCCTGAAGGCTGTGTGTACCTCGGCAAGGACGTTTTCCACTCCTCTGCTTGTCTGTGGCCTCTCCCCGCTGTCTCACTAAGCAGCAGGCGTGTCCGGCTGGCCCAGCTTGGTAGCCGCCTGGAGAATGTTGCTAAAACCAAACCAAGGGCTTCAAGGCAGGGCGTCAGGCCAGGAACAGGGAGAACCCTTCCGGGAGCCAAAAGTTGTTTTCCACCGCGAAGTGCAGACCACTGCCCTGGCGGCTCTTGCAGCACCATTATGCTTTCCTTCTTTCTTCAGTTTTATTGTTTCCTCCCTCTCCATCTGAGTTGCAGGCCAAAGGGGAAAAAGTCATGGTTAGTGTGGGGCCCGGGTGGTTGGAACATGAGACAGAGGACGAGAATTGTTGCATTTTTGTCTTTTTCTCTTGTTAAGTTAAAAAAAATAGAGAGAAATTCACACACTATAGCATTTACCCCCTCAAAGTGTACCATCCAATCCGTTTTTAAAAAAATATTCACAAAGTTGTATGAATATCACCACTGATTCCAGAATATTCTCATCACCCCAAAAGAAAGCCGTTAGAGATCACCCCTCAATTATCGTTCTTTCCCTCTAACTTCCAATTACCATCTTTAACATATTTTTGACTTGAGACAGCTTACCATTAAAAGCAAATTTTACTTCTAGAGAATTTTAAGTTACGTGTGGAGGCCCAGGTTCACAGACTTACCTCTAACATGGTGAAGCTCCTGCGCCTAGGGGAATGTGTCACGTGAGTTAGTGTTTGCAGCTACATGAGCCTGTAACTGTCCCTGGCACAGAGTAAGTGCTAGTAACATTCTTGCTAACCAGCTCCCTAAATGGCAGTGTTATCAGGAGAGGCCGAGTTTCCAGGCTGATTCCAGACTCACAGAATCTGAGTTTTCTCTAAAAAGATCTAATGGAAAAATCCCATTTGTTCAGCTGAGGCCCAGCACCAGATTTGAAACACGAAGATGTCCTCAAGAAGGAGATGATTCCTTATTAAATATTGAAAAATATTCCTAACTTCCCTCCGGAGAGAAGTCATGGAAAAAGACCAATTTCCAGAAAACAAGCAATCAAATAAAAGTGGAGTCACAAGGTTTTGCTGTAACGATTTCCAGTCAGTGAATTCTTTCCATTTGTTATTAACTGTATTCCCATCAGATGCCTCAGTATCAGTGGTGTTTATTTCCCTATCGACGTCAATATTCATGAGGAACTCTGAACTTGCAGGGCAGTCCTGCAGGGGCAGAGATGGCCCACTCTCTCCTTTGCAGGATAGAGAAGTAATAACGATGTGGGCATTTCATAAAAAGTACTTATAACAAATTTAAAAAGTGATAAACTGTCATTTGGCTTTGACATAAATTTCTTGATTGTTAACATGATGTGCTTTGTAAGAAGAGCTCACTTTGCAGACACTGAGAACATTATATAGCAAGAGACAGATTGGCAGGTGATGTAGCAGAGCTGGCGATGGAAGAGGGCGTGCTTATCATAGCCCGGGTCTGGACCCAGGTGGGAATCTGGGTCAGTAGGTGGAGAGGCTGAGTCTTCCTAGAAGAGAGCTGGCAGGGTGGAGAAAGGTCCAGACGCAGGACAGAGAACTGAAAAAATTCTACTACCAAGGAACTCAGAATGCAGACCCACCCAAGGAATCCAGTTTCCAGCAGTGGGTGAAGGCAGTGACTTGGCCAGAACTGGGTGGCCGCAGCATCCTTCCTGTGGGCCAGGTGGGCTCAAGATCTCCAGCCTTTTCTGCCTGCTGGAGCCCTGTGATGTAGGAGCTGGCAGGGTGAGGCTGCGGGGGTGTGGCTGACTGGAGGGGAGAGTCTGGGAAGGGCACTGGATCGGTCTTTTCAGTGACAAGATTGTGAGTTTCATATTGTGTGGCCACTCTTCTCTGGGCCTGCTACTCTTCAGTCTCTAAGGAAGGTACGCAGGACTGACAGGGTAATTCAGCAGTGGCCAGACTGGAGAGAAGTGGTCTGCTGCTGATTTCAGCATGTGGTCTCTGGAATTAGGCAGGTGTGGGCTGGAATATCAGCTTCAGTCAGTTCAGTCAGTTCAGTCACTCAGTCGTGTCTGACTCTTTATGACCCCATGAATAGCACATGAATAGCAGCACACCAGGCCTCCCTGTCCATCATCAACTCCTGGAATCTACCCAAACCCATGTCCATCGAGTCGGTGATGCCATCCAGCCATCTCATCCTCTGTCGTCCCCTTCTCCTGCCCCCAATCCTTCCCGGCATTAGGGTCTTTTCCAATGAGTAAACTCTTTGCATGAGGTGGCCAAAGTATTGGAGTTTCAGCCGCAGCATCAGTCCTTCCAATGAACACCCAGGACTGGTCTCCTTTAGGATGGACTGGCTGGATCTCCTTGCAGTCCAAGGGACTCTCAAGAGTCTTCTCCAACACCACAGTTCAAAAGCATCAATTCCTCGGCGCTCAGCTTTCTTCACTGTCCAACTCTCACATCCATACATGACCACTGGAAAAACCATAGCCTTGACTTTGGTTTTGTTGGCAAAGTAATGTCTCTGCTTTTTAATATGCTATCCAGGTTGGTCATAACTTTCCTTCCAAGGAGTAAGCGTCTTTTAATTTCATGGCTGCAGTCACCATCTGCAGTGATTTTGGAGCCCCCCAAAATAAAGTCTGACACTGTTTCCACTGTTTCCCCATCTATTTCCCATGAAGTGATGGGACCAGATGCCATGATCTTAGTTTTCTGAATGTTGAGCTTTAAGCCAACTTTTTCACTCTCCTCCTTCACTTTCATCAAGGAGGCTATTTAGTTCCTCTTCACTTTCTGCCATAAGGGTGGTGTCTTCTGCATATCTGAGGTTATTGATATTTCTCCCAGCAATCTTGATTCCAGCTTGTGCTTCTTCCAGCCCAGCGTTTCTCGTGATGTACTCTGCATAGAAGTTAAATAAGCAGGGTGACAATATACAGCCTTGATGTACTCCTTTTCCTGTTTGGAACCAGTCTGTTGTTCCATGTCCAGTTCTAACTGTTGCTTCCTGACCTGCATACAGGTTTCTCAAGAGGCAGGTCATGTGGTCTGGTATTCCCATCTCTTTCAGAATTTTCCTCAGTTTATTGTGATCCACACAGTCAAAGGCTTTGGCATAGTCAATAAAGCAGAAATAGATGTTTCACCACTTGTCAATATCATGGCTTTGGGATTGCCTGTCTCCTCTGGGACAGGACTAATAATAAACACTTGCTATAGGGATGCTTATGGGGCTTCCCTGGTGGCTCAGATGGTCAAGAAATCTGTCTGCAATGCAGGAGATATGGGTTCGATCCCTGGGTTGGGAAGATCCCCTGGAGGAGGGCATGGCAACCCACTCCAGTATTCTTGCCTGGAGAATCCCATGGACAGAGGAGCCTGGTGGACTACAGTCCATGGGCTTGCAAAGATTCAGCCACGACTGAGCAACTAACACTTTCATAGAGATGCACGAACTAATGCATGCAAAGCCTGTATGGTTACATGGGATGAAGCCTGGGAAAGTCACCCTCACTGACTGCATTGACTGGGACAGTCCATTCAGCGGCCACAGCCATCTGCTCATCCATTAGTTTTCTGGCCCCCACATCACTGTTCCTTACCTTAAAAGAAGGTTTTAAGTTACAGCTCCTTTTCAAAACCTGCTGAAAATTTTGCATGCTTTCTCCTAAAATCCATTCATTTTGCAAGGAATTTCAGAGGGTTTACAGACATCCTAATTGAGAACCCCTGCTTTTGTGGCTATTATTCTGTTGCTGTGCCATTTGCATAAGTAATCCTACACAAATGCTTCAAAATTCTAATCTGCAAAGTTGACTTCGTTCATTGGATCTGACTGCATCCTGTTGGTTGGTTAATCTGCTGTGTAGGACTGTGTCCTCCACTCAGTCTGGCAGCTCTTTGGGACCCATTCTGAGCTTGCAAGGAACCCCACTGCTTGGACATTATGGGGACCCTTTCTTCTTTTTGTCCTGTTGAAGCCTTTCCTTCCACACAGAGGGAATGCTGTATTGCTGTTCAGTCATTCCGTCACGTCCAACTCTTTGTGACCCCATGGACTGAAGCACACCAGGTTTCCCTGTCCTCCACCATCTCCTGGAGCTTGCTCAAACTCATGTGCATTGAGTCAGTGATGCCATCCAACCATCTCATCCTCTGTCACCCGCTTCTTCTCCTGCCTTTAATCTTTCCCAGTATCACAGTCATTTCCAATGTTATTTCTTTGCATCAAGTGGCCAAAGTACTGGAGCTTCAGCTTCAGCATCAGTCCTTCCAATGAATAGTCTGGGTTGATTTCCTTTAGGATTGACTGGTTTGATCTCCTTGCAGTCCAAGGGACTCTCCACAGTCTTCTCCAACACCACAGTTCAAAAGCATCAATTCTTTGGCACTCAGCTTTCTTTATAGTCCCACTCTCACATCCATACATGACTGCTGGAAAAACCATAGCTTCGACTAGACGGACCTTTGTCAGCAAAGTAATGTCTCTGCTTTTTAATGTCTAGGTTTGTCATAGCTTTTCTTCCCAGGAGTCTTTTAATTTCATGGCTGCAGTCACTGCAGTGATTTTGGAGCCCAAGAAAACTCTTTTACTGCTTCCATTATTTTCCCCATCTATTTGCCATGAAGTGATGGGACTGGATTTCATGATCTTAGTTTTTGAATGTTGAGTTTTAAGTCAGCCTTTTCACTCTCTTTCACCTTCATCAACAGGCTCTTTAGTTCCTCTTTGCTTTCTGCCATAAGGGTGGTGTCATCTGCATTATCTGTGGTTATTGATATTTCTCCCTGCAATCTTGATTCCAGCTTGTGCTTAATGCTGCATCAGATTCTGTCAAATTACCCTCTGGATCTGACCTACCTCTATTTATCACCATTCTCTGGTCTCTGTTCTAACCTCTGCTATTCACAACTTCAATTTTCTTCTCAACTGATGTGTGTAGACAATGAAATGAGATGGCTTGACAATCAATGGAATAATATGCTCAGTAAAATTAATAAGGAGATCATTAAGAATTAACATAATATGAATTCCAGGATATATTATTAAGTGAAGATGTTAAGATGCAAAAGACTGTTAAAAAGAACAAGTAAAAATATATGATTATATTTGCATATTTATGAAAAAAGAGCTTCAGAAAAAATAAAGTAGAATTTAGTAAAAGTGCTGACCTACAGGGATTGAATAAAAATGGGGTAGAGAGTAGGAATGGAAGAAAGGGATGTGCACGTGTGTGTACGATCAATTGTATCTGACCTTTGTGACCCCATGGACTGTAACCTGCCAAGCTTGTCTGTCCATGAAATTTTCCAGGCAACAGCACTGGAGTGGGTTGTCATTTCCTACTCCAAGGAAGAAATAGTTGTTTGCATATAATTTTTCATAGAATTGTGATCTTCATGCCATACATATTTATTATTCAAAAACAAAATTTAATACAGAAGCTGCAAACTCTAGTATTGAATAAAAAGATAAAGAAATGAATTTAGCAGTGGATCAAATTGGTAATCTTAATTGTACAGGAGAAAAGAATTAATTCAAGTAACTTTGAATGTTGCTAAGGAGATTTGCTATTTATAGTGGCTTGGCTGCCAAAATTCTGCAATTAAAAATTTTTACTTATTTATTTAGCTGTGTTGAGTCTTAGTTGTGGCATGCAGGCTCGGTAGTTGCAGCTCACAGGCTTGGTTGCCCCACAGCATGTGGGATCTTAGTTCCCTGATCAGGGATCAAACTCACATTCCCTGCATTGGGAGGCAGATTCTTAACCACTGGACCACCAGGGAAACCCCTGCAATTTTTAAGTTACTTTGTGAATATTGTAGGAGAGATAAAGTAAGCAAATGCATTCATCTTGCTGGGCTCCAGGGCACTCACTGTGGGAGAAGAAAGACACAAATATGGAATGGCAGAGGTGAGGAAGAACCATGGTATTGGGTTTGAATTAGAGGTATCAGACAGGATCACAAGTGTATTGATTACCTGTCACCAATAGTGTGTTTGTCACTCAGTCATGTCTGATTCTTTGTGATCCCTTGGACTGTAGCCCACCAGGCTCCTCAATCCATGGGATTCTCCAGGCAAGAATACTGTAGTGTAAAGCCATTCCCTTCTCCAGGGGATCTTCCTGATCCAGGGATCAGCTCTCCTGCACTGCAGGAAGATTCTTTACCAATAGTGGCAAGATACAATGACACCCCAGGACCAATGAACACACCTAGCACCCACACCTTGGTCTCTAAACACCATTCCCCAGTAAAGGGAACCAGGGATCTTGGGAGACATGACTTATGCAGGTAAGGGAGGCACAGTTTGCGCCTGGAACATCTGATTTCAGAAACCAAGGGAGTGCTCCTGGACTGACAGGAGAATGACACAGGCGCTGGCTTGAAGGTCTCCCAGAGGACATATAACCCATTAGAAAAGATAACCATGCCCTGCAACCAGTTCACCTATGTAGCATTCCTCTGCAAAATGTTATAATGAGGAGACAATCAGGCAGATCCAGAAAGCCATGTGTTCTATAAAAAAACTCATCTAGCCTGTTCTCTGTCATGAAAAACAGACAAGCAAAAGATGGGTAACTGTTCTAAAAGAAAAGAAAGTAAAAAATATAGAAACGATAAAATGTAGTGAAAGAAGTTTACTTGGATCCTGGGGCAAAAGCTGAAACCTCTATAAAAGGCACGTGGGATGACTGGGGAGGTGTGCGGTGGACGGCCAAGTGGAGATGGTTAAGTCCAGTTTTGCTTCTGGAAAGAGAAGGGCCTGCAGGTGCCGGGGGGACTCTGTTCTCAGGACTGAGCACCCCTGCACTGGGGTCACATGGCTCCCCGCTCCCACTCACCGGGGGGCCTGGAGACTACTGAGGATGGTGTCACTCACTGCGTTTGCTTCCAGCTTACTGAAGGGAGAGCAGGTCAGTTCCCTGGCCGGGCTCCTCTGGCTGCGATCCAGAGGCTCTATTCAATACTCCCTGTAACGAATGCCCCTAAGATCCCTGGAATTTACGCAGGAAGAGTTTATTGCTGTCTGAGCCCTCCCAGCCTGGCCACAAGCTATTTTTCGAACTCGTGGGTTTCTGACTCGTAAACCGCCTTCACGTATGAGCAAGTCGTGTTTTCCTTTTCTCCAAACCAAACATCCTTTGTTTCTTTGCTTCCTCTGCAGGGGTTGGATCAGGTGCGCCTGGGTGAGGCCGAGTTTCTGAATTCCCTTCTTAGGGCTGTGTGCGTGCTTGTGCTCAGTCGTGTCGGACTCTCTGCAACCCCATGGACTTGTAGCCCGCCAGGCTCCTCTGTCCCTGGGCTTCTCTGGGCAAGAATACTGGAGTGGGTGGCCATCCCCTCCATCCAGGGGATCCTCCTGACCCAGGGATCCAACCCGTGACTCCTGCTTTGGCAGGAGAGTTCTTTACCACTGAGCCACCTGGGAAGCCCGTCTTAGGGTTGCTTCTCCCCCGAGAGGCTGTGGGCAGCCTTCTGTGGGAGGAAAAATACCTGGACATCAGGAGCTGGAGTCTTAGTGAGTTCGCTGGTGACCTGGGCAGAACACTGACCTCTCCCGGGGGCAGGGAGGGGGTGTTGGTTGTCCTGGACGGTCACCTTAGTCCAGTGGACTCAGTGCTTCAGGCGAATCTCTGGGTCACTAGTGGAACATTCAAACAACAAAAATCCAAACCACACAAACCCTCAGTTCAGTTCAGTTGCTCAGTCGTGTCCGACTCTTTGCGACCCCATGAACTGCAGCACGCCAGGCCTCCCTGTCCATCACCAACTGCCGGAGTCTACCCAAACTCCTGTCCATTGAGTCAGCGATGCCATCCAGCCATCTCATCCTCTGTCGTCCCCTTCTCCTCCTGCCCTCAATCTTTCCCAGCATTAGGGTCTTCTCAAATGAGTCAGCTTTTCGCATCAGGTGGCCAAAGTATTGGAGTTTCAGCTTCAGCATCAGCCCTTCCAGTGAACACCCAGGACTGATCTCCTTTAGGATGGACTGGTTGGGTCTCCTTGCAGCTCAAACCCTACTACTTATAAAATAGATAACTAATGGGCACCTGCTACATAGCACAGGGAGCGCTACTCAATGCCCTGGGGCGACAGAGAGGGGATATATGGACACGGACGGCTGATTCATGCTGCTGTATAACAGAAACGAGCACAACGTTGAGAAGCAATGACACCCCAACAAACAGAACAAAACACCGTGCAAACACATGGCTGCTCTCCCTCCTGGGGGCTCTCGTCCAGCAGGTCTGAACCCACACGTCCTGTTTAGAAAGTTTGCGGTATCTGTTGGAGAGTCGCTGGAGCAGGATGACGTCCAGCAGAGCTCGTTCCAGAGGCGGGGCAGTTCAGTGGCTTCCAAAACATCCCGGAGGAGCAGAAAAACAGGGCTGCAGGGACAGACCCAGCGCCGGGGCCACGCACGTTCTTCCCGAGTGAGGCTGAGTCACAGCAGAGCTTCTGTTCTCTCTGCTCACATCTGGTCCTCCATATGCGGCCGCCCCCTCCACCCCCAGGGAGGAATGTTTTCATGCTTGCTGGCTGGCCCCGTGCCTTCCGAAGGGTCAGTTCAACCTGAGTGAAGCAGTGGAGGGAAAATAGTCAGTGGGATGACAAATGGGTTTGATTTCAAACAAGCTGGTCTTCGGACGAGGAAGAGCTGGATCGTGACAGCTCTGGCCACTCGGATTTCACAAGCAGCCTCTGGGTTGACTTGAATCACGCCCTTTCCAAGAAAAAGTCCAAGCTCCACCTATCACTGTGCTTTCTGTGTGTTAAACGCAAAGCTGATTCTGTTCAAAATACAAGAGTAAACAGACTTGGAAATGTCACAGGCTGGATTTCCTAGGGATTCCTCAGATTTTAGACCTCATTTCTTCTATGGCTCTATCAGTTTAAAATTCTATAGCCCTAACAGTTGGAAAGGGAAAGTGAAAGTCAGTCAGTCATGTCCAATTCTTTGTGATCCCATGGACTGTCCCTGGAATTCTCCAGGCCAGAAAACTGGAGTGGGTAGCCTTTTCCTTCTCCAGGGGATCTTCCCAACACAGAGATCGAACCCAGGTCTCCTGCATTGCAGACTAATTCTTTACCAGCTGAGCCACTAGGGAAACCCTAACAGTTAGGACACATCAATTAAGTACCTAGTTGTCCCCAGCCCAGCTTTTCAAGCAAATACCTAGCATCTTCTCCCTGGGCTCTTACTTGAGAAGCTCAAGTCAATGTCAACAGCAAGGGAGTCAGCACTTGCCTGGGTCCCCTGATCTGATGCTCCTAGGCCCCTCTGGCCATCGCTGGCTCCCATGGCCTTGGAGATCACCTTTCTGGCTGCTTGCTCTCCTGAATGACACAACCCAGGCCACCTGGGCCTTCCAGCCATCTTTCTACCTCACTTGTCCCCTAAGACTCAGTCTTCCCAGATCAACCTCTCTGCCTCTGTTCATTGCCCTGAGGAAGCACAGCAAAAGGCTTCATTAAATGTTGACAAAGCAGATGTAGGAAGTTGAATGGGGGGGCTTCCAAAAAGGTGTGTCCACACCAGAATCCCTGGGACCCCTGTGAATATTAATTTAATTAAAATGTATCATTTAAAAGTTCATGGCAGATCTTTGTGGGTGTCTCTAAGTAAGGCATTCTGAATGAGGAAGTCATCCTAGACTATCCCGTGGGCACTAAAGCCAATGGCAAGTTTCCTCATAAGAGACACAGAGGGAGAGGCAGAGACTGGAGGGATGCAGACATGAGCCAGGGACGCCAGGAATCCCCGAGGCTGGAGGAGGCAGGGGGGAGGCCCCTGGAGCCATTGTATGTGATCCTTGGGCACCTGGCTTTCAGGGATCTGTCTTCCAGAGTTGTGAGTTCTGTAGCTTAAAGCCACTCAGTTTGTGGTGATTTGCGATGGCAGGCCCAGGAAGCTCAGACAGACAGACAGACAGACAGACACCCCCTAGCGAGGGTGCTATAAACGCAGAGGTGGGACTCTGCAGGCCAGAGGGCAGCTATAGAGCAGCTGGAAGAGGCAGGACCATCGCCTCCTTCGACCCTGCACCTCTCCTCCATCTAGGCCCTCCGTGTCTGCCCCACGGGCATCCACCCACCAGCCTCGGTCTCCAGGTCATTGACCCCGGATGTCCGGCTCTCAGTTCTGTGCCCCGACAGAAGGGCTGCGCGCCTGACCTGCACGAAGTCCACGGCCCTCAGGCGTGCAGCCCAGCTCTGTCCTCCGGCTGAAGGCCCCGCTCTTCCCCGGTTCCTCCCCCTGCTCCCTGGCGGTCTGCTTCTGGAGAGGGCTCTGCTGCTCTGGTCTGCTCCCCGCCCCATAGCATCCAGGACGCCCTCAGGGTCCAGACCAATTCAGTGTCACTCCGATCATGTCGTCTCGTTGACTGCATGTCCCTGTTACCCAGCTGTAGACTGAGACTTATTATTTATTTTTTTCTTGAAATATATTCTGTGAATCCTCCCTTTACCATTTGGATTAAAAAATATTTTTAAATGAAATATAGTTGATTTACAGTATTGTGTTATTTTAAGGTATTCAGCAAAGTGACTCCGTTTTATATATACATTTATATATATACAGTTATATATATATATATATATATATATATATATATATAAGGGCTTCCCAGGTGGCGCTAGTAGTAAAGAGCTTGCCTGCCAATGCAGGAGATATAAGAGGCAGGAGTTCAATCCCTGGCCAGGAAGATCCCCTGGAGGAGGGCATGGCAACCTATTCCAGTATTCTTGCCTGGAGAATCCCTTGGATAGAGGAGCCTGGGGCTACAGTCCATGGGGTCACAAAAAGTCAGACTTGACTGAAGCAAGTTAGCACACACGCACGTGCTATGTGGTAGGTCTTTGTTGCTTATCTATTTTACATACAGTTGGATGTATCTGTTCAACCCAAACTCCTAACTTATCCCTCCCCCATTTGGCTTTTAATGATCATTTGAGCCATTCTGGATTTTAATGAGGAGAATCTTGATTTTTTTTCTCACCCTCCTTTTGTATGCATGTGTCAACTTGGAGACATTAATGATCTTACAGTGTAGGCTGGTGCCAGCTTTTCCTTTCTCATATAAAAGCTTTCAGCACATTAACACTGCTAATAATACATTATTAATGTTCTGAGAGTAAAGAGTCTAATTGTAGTCTGTGTCACTTTTCACCGTGACTATTCATGTGATCTAGAATACAGATCTAACGTTTAGGTCATGCGTGTTATCAGGCTTGCATCTCAACGGACAGAATTGGACATTTCCTGTATTGGCGTCTTCTTTCAGTTTGACTTTTGATAAGATAGTTCATAGAAAACAAATCTTGATAAGGAAACAGAGAGAGGTAGATAACTCATGACCTCATGAAGACGCAGGTAACCCGTGATCACCTCTTTTCCACCGTCAAGTGAGCTCCTTCCACAACCGTTAATGGAGAAGAGCACCCTGGGGTTTTCTCCTTCACTGCTTCTTTGGAACCACGTATGAAGTCTTGTTCTCCACAGGATAAATAAGTGTTGGCCTCACGATGCCCCTGCCGTCCCTGGAGCAACGAGCATGCCTTTCATTCCAGCCCAAAGTGTATCTTCTGATTTTCTGCATACGTTGCATGCAGGCTTTCAACCCCTTGCCTCTGTCATGGTGGAATGTGCCAGTCACGGACTCTGGTGAGGAGGGTCAGATGGGCCACCTGTTGGACATACTGCGTTTGTCAAAACATAACCAGAAAGAAAATAATTGAAAGGAGGCAGACAGCAATTCATTACTAATTATACAGTAGGACCATCTTGGCCTCAGATGTAGAGTTCCAGTTAAGTATATTTGGAAACCAAGCAGTATTTTTAAAAAGCTTATGTTTACACATTGGACATAGTTCACACGTTCTGTGAGACTTCAGAGTTATAAGCCACCAAGGAGACGCTATGAGAGACCCAAAATAAATTCACTTTGCATGATGGCTAGCTTCACTTTCAAAATAAAATCTCCCCAGTCATGATGTCACTTAATTACTAATTAAAGCCATCAGAGTCTCATCTTGTAATGTTCTAAAATACTTATGATTAGAACGCAAAAGTTGACGGAATTCACCAGATGACTCTGAGCTGACTCAAGAGTACTGAAATCAACCACCAGAGCTGTCCATGGAGGCAAACAGAGGTCACCTAATGACAGATCCCCTTGGGTGCCTGTTGGAGACGGGCTGCTGGGGGCAACCTCGAAAACAAACATTTCCTCTCCTCCTGACCCTTCTCTTATTCTCTGATTCACCCCTACCCATGGCTAGGGAATTTTGCTAATACGAGGAGTTTGTGACTTGTTTATTCATTTTTTCCCCCCACTGTAGCTTTGAGAAAACTCAGAGCTAAGTGTAATGATCATGGGTAATAGTTATTTCACAACAGCTTCCTCTAGTCCTTGGAGATGGTCTCTCTTCTGCCTTAACCTTTAATTCTATGTTACATCCTACAAGTGTCAGGGATGCCAGGGCCCAGCTAGGAATTGGCCTTCATGCTCAGAAAGTAGGGAAGTTTGAATGATTGTGCTGGTGGGGAAAAGTTTAGAGGCAGGAGGGGTTGTGTGGTGAGTATTATTGCCAAGTCTCCCCAGGAGAATCTCCAATTCTTCCAGCATGCCTTCCCCATTCCCACAGCATCCCTTCATCTCCTCCACCCAGCTGCCTGCACTCCCACCGCTCAGGATTCCATGTGGAGACAGATATGACCCTCCCCACCAAGGGGCCGTCTTGCCTCCCTGATGAACCCTGGCTGGTCTGGACTAGGGCTGAAATCTAAAATGATGTGTGGCTTTATTACCAAATTCTTCAGCAGTTTTATATGTATTCATAATGGAAGATAAGGTGAGTAAAATAACCCCTTGCCCATAATTTTTTCTGAAACATCTGTTTTCAAAATATTGTTTTACCCAGAGGGTGCCACTTTCAAATAGTTGAAGCAAACTTCTAAAAGGACCAGGCTGTCAAACTCGAGTTTAATGCATGAACTATACTTTAATCCTGCAAAGAAGATTCCCTCAATTGCAATTCATTGCTTAACGTCTGTATTTCTTAAATAGTTTTTCCCAAGTGTGGCCCAGAACTACTTGCTTTAGAATCATCTAGACATCTGTGGACTTACATCTCTGGACTTACTGCAGACCTACTCAATTAGAAATTCTCCAGGTAGAACTTGAGTTTAACAGGCTTCAAAAAGATATTCAGGCAACATAAAGTTTGGGACCTGCCACATTAGGGGTCGGTAAACACTTTCTAAGAAGAGCTAGGTAGTCAATATTTTAGGATTTGTGGACACAGTTCTCTGTGACAACTACCCAACTCTGCTACAGATGATGCACAGGTGGATGGCCGTTGGCAGTATTCCAATAAAACTTTATTTACATAAATAAGTGGTGGGTTGTGTTTGGCCCTCACACTATAGTTTGTCAATGCTGCCAGTAGACAGTGAGTTTAGAGAGTAGAAACTGTATTTATCTCCTTTGCTACCACACAGAATCAAGTGAAGGCTGTATCATAAAATGGTCACTTGGTGAAGACAGATTGTGTATATAAATGAATGGATGCTTACAAAGGACACTGACTTTTAAGGTTATTATTAAATTTATACAAAGTGAAAATGATCTTTGTTATTGCGCTTACATTTGGCTACCTATCACTCAAGAATCCAATACTGAGAGACAAGTGTTCTGTGAAAGGAAAGATAGCTTTAGTAAGAAAGCTGGCAATCCTAGGGAGAAGGTGGACTCATGTTCCAAAGAACCAATTCCTCACCGCCAATGAGGGGGAAAGGGGAGTATGGGGGAGGGGGAGATGTGCAGAGCAGCTCCGGAAATTGGTCACACAGTGGTTTGATCAGCATCATCTTAATTGTTTTAAGTACAATCTTCAACTCTGGGGTCAGTTTGTTCCCATTTCCTTGAGGCCAGTTCACGGAATTGTGCAAGATGGAGCAGCTTATGTCATGGCGCCAGTATAGTCATCACGTAATTAACTTCTTCCACCTGATGGGGGTTTCAGTATTCAAAGGAAGTGGCTCTGACTATTATCGACAGCCCTTGAGGAGGAATTAAGTGTCCTTGACTTTGTTTAATGGTTAAACTATCATTATTTTGTCTTGACTGTTTTCCTTTGTTTCTGCATTTTCTAATTTCTCTGATTAAATTTATTCATTGACTAAATTATTCTGATTAAATTTATTCTTTGGCTCTTTTCTTACAGACATGAAGCAGGCGGAGGGCATGGGGTCTGTCATGGGAAGGTCCCATAGGGTCCTGCTCCATTACATTTTTGGACTACAGTTCTGTGGGTTTTGGCAAATGCACACGGTCATGTGACCACTGTTAAAATCAGGGTACAGACAGTTACAACCTACCCCAAAGTCCCTCAAGCTGCCCTTAGTCAAACTGATCTGTTCTCTCTCCCTATATTAGGCCTTTGTCAGAAGGTGAAATTAATAGCATACTATAGCAGATGGTTTTCTAGGTCTGGCTTATTTCACTTTGCACAGAGCGTCTAAGATTCACTTGTGTGGCTACTTGAATCAGTGGTCTACCCTTTGAGGGCTGAACAGTATCCACTGTATGTTTGTGCCACAGTTTATCCATTTCCCAGCTGAGAGAAATTTTGGTTGTTTCCAGTTTTGGACAATCAGGAATAAAACTATTACAAACATTCCTGTGGACATACATTTTCATTTCTCTTGGGTAAGAACCTAGGAGACAATTGCTGAGTTCCAAAGGAAATGTATTTTTAACTTTATTAAGAACTGTCAAGCTGCTCTTCGAAAGTTGTCCTGTTTGCATTTCTACAAACAACATATGTTCATGCTCAGTTGCATAGCGTTTTCTGACTCTTTGCCACACTATGGAGACTACAGCCCCCCAGGCCCCTCTGTCCAGGGGATTATCTAGGCAAGAATAATGGAATGGGTTGCCATTTCCTTCTCCAGGGGATCTTCCTGACCCAAGGATCAAACCCATGTCTCTTGTGTCTTCTGCATTGGCAGGTGGATTCTTTACCACTGAGCCACCAGGGAGAGTTCCAATTATTCCACATTTGTGCAAACACTTGGCATTGTTGGGTTTTTAAAAATCTGTAATCATTTCATAAGCATTGGTAGTATCTCGTGGCTTTAATTTGTGTTTTCTTAGTGAGTAATGATGTTGATCATCTTCTCATGTGCTTCTCTGATACCTCTGTATTTTTTCTGTCCATGTTTTAAAAATTAGGGAAGAGGGATGAATTGGGAGATTGAGACTGACGTATATATTCCCTATGTGGGAAAAGAATCTAAAAAAAGAGTGGGTGCATGTATATGTATAACTGATTTAGTTTGCTGTAACTCTTGACACTAACACAACACTGTAAATCAACTATACTCCAATAAAAATTTTAAAAATTGGTTTTTTTTTGTAGTTGTTGAATTTCAAGACTTGTTTATATATTCTTAATACAAGTTTATGGTCAGCTACATGATTTGCAAATATGTTCTGTGAGTAGGTGGTTTGTCTTCTCATTCTCTGCTACAGAACAACTGTTTTGAAATTCTGATGGCATCAAATTGCTTTATTTTTTTTCTTTTATGAATTGTGCTTTCACTGTCTTATCTAAGAATCCTTTTTCTAACAGGAGGTCACCAATTTTTTCCCCTATGCTTTTGCTAAAAGCTTTATAGTTTTACATGCTATGTTTAAGCCTCTGATTCACTGAATTAAATTTCATGTAAGGAGGGAAGTATAGGTGTAGGTTTATTTTTCCAACATAATTCACTGATAAGACTATCCTTTCTTCTTTGAATTGTCTTTGTACATTTCTTGAAACTCAATTGACCATGTTTGTAGGGGTCTATTTCTGGATCTCTATTCTGTTCCATTGATCCATGTGTCCATTTATTTTCACCTCTCTTGCGTCCCTGAAATTAATAATCTGTGTTTTCTCTCTTTTTCTCTTGATTAGTCTCTCTAGAAGTCTGTTAAATTTGTTGGTATTCCCAAAGAACCAGTTTTTAGCTTCACCACTTCCTATTCTGAATTTTACTATTATTTTCCATTTTAAATGTCATTGATTTATGCTCTAATTCTTATTTTTTCCTTCCTCTGCTTGCATTTCGGTTAAATTTGCTCTTCTTTCCTTTATTTTCCTAGGGTGAAAGTTTAGATTATTGAATTTAAATATATTTCTCTAAAATGTGTGTTTAATGTTGTAAGTTTCCCTCCAAGCACTGATTTCACTGAATCCCACATTTTTGTCTCATTTTCTTTTAGTTAAACATACATTATATTAACTTCCTTTAGAGTTCTTCTTTAACACACGGATTCCTTAGAAATGTATTGCATAATCTCTAAATACTTGGGGATTTCCCAGCTATCTTTCTTATTAATTTTCAGTTTCATTTGTTATGGTCTGAGAATGTACTTTGTACCATTTCTATTTTTAGAAGAAATTGTTAAGGTATGTTTTATGCCTTAGAATGTAGTCTATCTTAGTGAATGTTCCAGGTGCCCTTGAAAAGAATGGATATTCTGCTAATGTTGGGAGTCAATTAGGACAAATTAATTGATACTGCTCTTCAGGTCATCTATTTCCTTACTCATTTTCTGTTTGTTTTGTCAGTTATAATACTTACAGAGGAATGTTGAAGTCTCCACCTATAATTGTGTATTTATCAATATCTCCTTTCAGTTCTACAAGTTTTTGCTTCATGTAATTTGGCATCCTGTTTCTAGGTGCATACAAGTTTATGATTGCTGTCCTCTGTAAGAATTAATCGCTTATCATTATGCAATGAACCTCTTTATCTCTGATAATGTTCCTTGTTCTGAATTCTACTCTGTACAGGGTTAGTATGGCCCCTCTAGCTTTCTTTTGGGCTTCCTGGTGGCTCAGATGGTAAAGAATCTGCCTGCAATGCAGGGAACCTGGGTTCGATTCCTGGGTTGGGAAGATCCTCTGGAGGAGGGCGTGGCAACCCACTCCAGTGTTCTTGCCTGGAAAATCCCGTGGACAGAGGAGCCAGGTGGGCTGCAGTCCATCCATGGGGTCTAAAAGAACTGGACACAACTGAGCGAGTAAGCATACCAGCTTTCTTTAGATGAGTATTTGCATATTATCTTCCTTTGCCCCTTAACTCTTGATGTAGCTGTCTTTAATTTAAAACAAGTTTCTTGTGAATAGCATATGGTTGAATCTTTTCGTCTCTTTTTAATCCAATTTGACAATCTCTGACTTTTAGCTGTTGTGTCTAAACCATTTGTGTTTAAAGTGATTTTTCATATACAGGCCTGCCTCGCTTTGTACAGTAGTGTGGACTGTGGAACTAAATATGGAAGATGAAACAACACAAAGTGATGTTAATAATCAATGGAAAGATTAATATGGTTTCATAACCTTTAATCTTTCATAAGTCTTCTGCTATTGATTATAAAAATATAGAAAAATTAAGAAATTGTGCAAGTATTGTTTATTTAGAATACTATCATTCAAGACATTAGTATGTGCACACATGCTCAGTTGTGTTTGACTCGGTGCAACCCCATGGACTGTAACCCACCAGGCTCCTCTGTCCATGGAATTTTCCAGGCAAGAACACTGGAGTGGGTTGCCACTGCCTTTTCATACTGTTCCTTGGAAGGATCGATGCTGCAGCTGAAGCTCCAATACTTTGGCCACATGATGCAAAGAACTGACTCATTTGAAAAGACCCTGATGCCGGGAAAGATTGAAGGCAGAAGGAGAAGGGGATGACAGAGGCTGAGATGGTTGGATGGCATAACCGACTTGATGGATATGAGTTTGAGCAAACTCCAGGAGTTGGTGATGGGCAGGGAAGCCTGGCATGCTGCAGTCCATGGGGTCGCAAAGAATCGGACATGACTGAGCAACTGAACTGAATTCAACAACCATTTCCTACTCCAGGGGATATTCCCAACCCAGGGATCGAACTCAAGTCTCTTGCATCTCCTGTATTGGCAAGCAGATTCTTTACCACTGTACCACTTGGGAATTCCCTAAAAGCATTAGAAACATTGAGAATTAATGTGCTCATTACTGGTAAAAAACTACCAACAGTGAGTGTACAGTCTTTCTGCTCATTATGTAAGTAGAGGTACATAGTGGACATCTTTTCTATGCTTCTGTAAATTGTCATACTTCTTTCTAAATTTTGATCAGCCTACAACATTTTATCCTCTGCTCTTATAACATCATGAAATATCTCTGAGAATTCCTTTAAGGTGACATTTTATCTGGTATCACTAACACTGAAAGGCTTCATCCTTTTTGTCAGAACCACTGTCCTCATTTATGTTGATAAATGTACCTTTCTTATGTTCCTCTGGTTGCTTATGTACAGTCTTTTGAAAGGTGGTAGTGGCTTTCTCAGGGTCATCTATTTCTTCCATAAATCCATTTGTGTCCAACTGGAATTTTTCTTGCACATTATCACTTTTCGTTTACTTGATGCAATCTCATGTACCTTGACCAGCTTCTTCTTCAACTGTCTATTCTTTGTAAATACCACATGGTTTTATCACCGGGAGGCAAGCAGGAAACCAGACGACATGCTTTGCTGTCTGTGAAGGGACCGAAAAAATAGGTGTGCAGTGACCACCCCCGGCAGACTGTGACAGAACGACGGGATTGGCGGCTGGTCTGATGCTCACTGTTTCGTGTCTGTGGACCAAAAAGCCAACAGTGGAGTCTGTGCCTTGGGCAATTTCTCACGGTCAGTGTTCTGTGGTACCCGAAGGCTGAGCGGTGTCATTGGGGCATCAATTAACTGGAGTGTCCCTGTCTCCCCTCTTGGTTTTTCCCTCCTCAGTTGGCTCTGACAGCAACCCAGCTGTGACAACTATTATTGTAACTGGAGGCCTCAACAGGAGGAAAGGAACGGGGACGGTGCCCTGTAACTAGCTGGATGGGGCCCTGCTGTGGTCTGCCGAAATGCCCTGCCCGGGAGCAAGGCTTTTGTTCTGTAGGGAGGATGCTCTTGGTTGGGTTACACAATGATTACCCCTTCCTTCCTTCTGTCAGGACAATGGAAAGAGGAGGTACCCTCTACCTTCACCCCGATTTTCTCTGTGAGAGTCTGTTGGAGTTCCTGGAGGAAAAGTCTGCGGAGGTGAGGGGCCCCTGCAGGACTCTGGCCCCCAGGAGCTTCTCACGTGTCACACCACACACAGACGCCAGCAGTTCATTCCCACCTTAGTGTTCCTACTGGCTTGCGGCGTCTGGTGGTGTCTGCTCCAGGTTAGCAAATCTCCCCTGTGTTTCCCCTGAAAGCCCATTCCTTCAGATTTATGGATGGTGGTTTGCCCAGAGCCTCAGTTCTCTGATGGATCCAAGAAAAGCTGTTACTATTACGCTCATCTAGCTTTTCTTAGTATAAGGCTGAGAATGCTGACTTCCAAGCTCTTTAGGCGTCTGAGCTGAAACTAGAAGTCCAGCAAAACAGTGTTGGAGTTTCCTTCTCGATTTTCTGGCTGTGAGGCTCACAGAGAGGGGGAGGCCTCCATGGGAAAGACATTTACTGCAGATCAGAACAGGCTGGCTCTCATCACACCCAGACAGTTTTGGAGGGTCTGGGAGTCATTCCAAGGGGATGGTCTGGTAGCATCCCCATGACCCTGAAGCCAGAGGACAGGACCCCGGGGGAAAGAGCAGGCTCATCCTCCAAGTTACTGGATGTTTTTTGAATGTCAGACACTGTGCCCTGTCCTCCACATGGATGAGGCAGTATGATGACCCCAAGTCCAAGTTCACCTGCTCTGTTAAGCCCCTGCGAAGACCCAACCTCTTTGCACATGACCACAACCACCTTTCCCAAAGTGTGCTCCGAATGCTGGCTCTGTGACAAGTTAATCAGAGTCATGGGAATTTAGAGCAGAGGAGGTGCTGCAGGGAAACTAGTTTGGGAAACTGATTGCCACTTAGGAGAATTCTGATTCCAAGGTGCTAATCCTGGCACAAAGCTTGACTCTTGACTGAAGGAGGAAGGTGGCAAAGTTCCTGGGGGCAGATGTCCTGTGAGCCATTCACGTGGGACCAAAGGGAACAAAGTGATTGGAAACAGACCAGCTGGGAGGTGAATGAAAGGGGCTCTGATGACCAGACTCTCGCAGATGAGCTAAATACTTCTTTAAAAACCCTGATGGAGAAAGAATCTAAGTGTGCACGAGACTAGCTGAAGCAGATGAAATAATTGATGCCCTTAGGCATCACACCAGAAGCCTCCACCTCAGGAAAGCTTCACCACAGTCAGATAGAGGAGGTTGTGGACCCCAGGGAAAACACCACGCCCTCCCAGCCTGCATCAGGGGAAAGAAGACATGTTTGCCAAATTCCAGACTTAGAGACAGTTTACCCTGTCACGGTTCGGGAAACCCTTTCCAAGTATATGACACGATCCGTCACACGTGTGCAGCAGTCCCATCTGACACCTGGAACATACAAGCCAAATTTCTTGCAGGAAAATTCGAAAGAGTCACTGGCTGACATCCAAGCAGCTAATTCTCCAAGAAAGAAGAGCTCGTGATAATGAGCTGAGCGTACTTTTTGGCTGAGAGATGCTGGCACAAATTAAAAAATGAGTGCTTATCTGAGACCAAAAATATCGAGAAGCCTTTTAAAGGTTTCCAAAATATCCTTTTGTTTCGATGTTGCACATGGGGAGTTTGGCAGACGCCTGCAAGGATAACCCCCATGAGGGGTCCAGGGTCCAGAGGTCAGAGCCTCTGATGGTTGGCCCATCCCCACGTGGCAGCTCCTCACTGAGCATGAGAAGGCAGGGCTGGCTTCTGCTCCAACCCTCCCACGTTCAGACGGCGCCTCTGGCCTGGCTCCATCCTCCCCTGTCTGATGTCCCTGGGGCAGCTCTTGGAGGACTCTTTGCCTAGCCCCTCTCCCCAGCCTGCCTTAGATTCCAGAATGGAGGAGGAGACTGCCTGGAGTTGTCCTCATGGGTGCTCCCCTTCCAGGCTCATCCTCCACCAAGAGCAAGTGTCTACATGTCTACACCATGTCTACACATAGACACAACACGTCTACACCAAGCCCTGTCCACACAGCAGAAGGTGAAAGCAGAAGTGAATTGCCTTCCTTCCAGTGAGGCTGCTTCTGCGGGTCCAGAACCACAGAGAGAGGCTTTTCTCTCTACTCAAACAATTTTGTTTTTTCTTTCTTCCCTTTGCTTTTTATTGCTGCTAGTTTTTATTGGCCCAGATGGAAACTTGATAGGGTTTTACCATCCTTAGATAATGTTTTATAACTATAGTTTATATAAATCTGACTCATATAAGTTTATTGATTGAATTATATTTGTAAGGAGTGTGTTATAGTGTCTTTATTGTTGTTCACAAATCATCCAAAAAGATGGCAACACTTTTATTTTGTCTTTTTCCTAGAAGAAGTTAGAAATTTTTCTCTTTTGCTCTTCCTGCTGTTGCTTAGGTAAATATACAATGATTCAAATGGAGACTTGCTAGCAAAATGTTTAGGACAGTGTTTTACAAATCCGCATGTAAATGTGGATCTTATTCATTTTTCCATTTCCGTCTCCTGTGAGCAGCAGTATTTGTGTTATTACTCTTTCAAAATATCTTCTGCTGATTCGGAAACTGTAAATTTTGGTCTCTCTTGTCAAGCAATGTTGAAATTTCTCTCATTTGATGTTGCTGCTGGAGTTAAGTGTTTACCCAAGTGTTCCAATGGCAGCTCAATACAATTATAATTCTTTGGAGAGCATTGTATAAATGGAGCTTGTTTAAAAGTGCATTTCCTGTGTGCGTGGGTCCCTTTCCTCTGTCTCTGCCTGGAGGGAGGGCAGCATTTCTGTCTCCGCTGCTCAGCAAAGCCCAGGCGTGAGCTGCAGGGCGAGTTTCACATGAGCTGTCTCCCAGTCAGGTATTTGGAGCCCACAGTTTCTTTTCCAAGGGGCGAACTTAGCCTGCTGTTGTTGTTCAGTCACTCAGTTGTGGCTGACTCTTTGCGACTCCATGGACTGAGATATGCCAGGCTTCCCTGTCCTTAATGAAATAAAGTTTGGTCTTAAACAATAGTTTTGGAGGGACTTCCCTGGCAGCCCAATGGTTAAGACTTCATGCTTTCACTGAAAGGGGTGTGGGTTCGAACCCTGATTGGGGCACTAAGATTCCGTGTGTCATGTGGTGTGGCAAATATACATATATGTATATATACATACACATGTAGTTTTGGAAACACTGCACATGGCCAAAGACCCCTTACCTCCATATTCATTCTCAGTTTTCGCGTGTAGAGGAGGGCAGTTTTACGGAGGACCCTACGGAGGGTTTCTGCTCCCTTCACCAATTTCACCATTAAAACTGAGGAAGAACTACCTGAAAGAGCCTCCAGTGGTCAAAGCTAGAACAAATTTGGCAACGGAAGAGATAGCACAATACTGGATTAAAATCCAAAGCATCAAATAAACACGCAGGATGCCATACACACATCCCATAGACGATGGACAAAGAAAGGGGAGGAGAGACCAGCCCTCCTTGCAGAAGAATTCCAGGCCACCTGGCAGGACTCCTCGCTCCAAGAAGGGGACTGTAAAGTCCTCTACCTTCACATGCGAGTGGATTTAATGACTAGCTTCCAAAAAACAAAGGATGAAGACGGAAGAATCCTCACACCACAGTGAAGAGGCCTCACAGAGAACACGCTAACCAAGGGACTGAGGTTAAGATCTCCCTGGATGAGTTGCTCTGATGTCATGTTCCTGCCTCATATGAGAAGGTCACTGCATCTCTGTGGTTTCTTCCAAAGGTCATCACAAGAAAACATCCTCCACACCCAGATTGAGGGGAGCTGTGAAATCCTGACCAGTATCCTCCAGTCTATGAGATCATCAAAAAAGTACATGCTGAGAAACTGTTATAAACCAGAGATGGCCAAG
This sequence comes from Cervus canadensis, assembly GCF_019320065.1. Classification (NCBI taxonomy): domain Eukaryota; kingdom Metazoa; phylum Chordata; class Mammalia; order Artiodactyla; family Cervidae; genus Cervus; species Cervus canadensis. The sequence goes on from NC_057387.1 coordinate 110,567,292, forward strand.
GAGTCTAGCTGATAGTGACATACCAGTGTTAATTTCTCAGTTTTGAGAAAGGCACCCTAGTTGTTTAAGATGTTAACACTGGGAAAACTGGGTAAAGTGATACAGGAACCCTCAGCCCAGCTTTTGCACCTTTTCTGTAAATCTAGAATTATTCCAAAATTAACAGCTTATTAAACTTCCAAGCCACCCTCATCCTGCTCCTCTTGCTAAAGTCAACAAAACCCTGAGCAGCCAACTGCAGACAGTCCTAAGACAGCTCTGAATGGCGAAAGGACTGGCTAAGGACCTCAGGCCTCAGGGACAAGGGCAGAAGCCCCCAGGCCCCTCTTTTTATGATCCATATACAGTAGAGTGGGTGCTGGACGAGCCTGAAACCCAGGACTTCCAACAGGAGCAGACAACAAAAGCCCCAAGAAAATCCCAGGCTTTCTGGCCAAGAGACAAGCAAAGGGACATCCCAGTAGGACAGAGAGGTTTGGCAGCAACCTCCTGCCCACCCCAACTCAAAGCCATGACACCTCCTCCTTGTCCCACCCCATGGTGCTGTCAGAACAGCTGAGCAGCGTGTGGACACCCACCCTGGCCCCCCACCTCTCGTACCATTGAGGACCCAGAGAAGATCCCCTCTTCCCCGCTGACCCAGTGTCAGGGCAGACAGAGAGGGGACTCTGGGCTTCCTCCCTCTGAACTTAAAGAGTGAGGGCGACTCTCAGATGGGACAGAGCTGGAGAAAGGGGCTCTCTCAACTTCCTTAGAAAGTCCTGGGCAAACTCCTGGCCTCCTTAAACCGGCAACCGACCTGCATGAACATGCCAGGTCTCAGAGCTGGACCGCAGCGTGGAAAGCCAGCTGGGCTCTCCGAGCAGCCTCTGAGCTGCACACAGCTGACAGAATGGCACAGCAAGGGCCCTAATTCATATCGTCACTGGAACTACAACCCACAAAAGTCAGCCAGACCCTGTGTGGCAAACCTAGACTGAGCGACTACTGTGAGAGCAGAGATCCATGAGGAATCCAGAAGCCTAGTGCACTACCCGAGGTCCGGGGCGCAGTGGAAAATCGCTGGTCAGGTCAAGGGGGCCCCTGGAACGACACACCCGGGTTTGCACTATGCAGTTTTACACGTGATACAGATGGTCCTGAGAAGGGGCATCTGTACTCAGGGCTTCTAAAGTTCCCAGTATTTCCAAAGAGCTTGCCTTTGAGCACGTGCTTTGGGTGGGTGTGGGGTAGAGACCCTCACTGGCTGGACTGGGGAAGGGGGAGGAGAGTCGGCAGGTGCAGGGAGGGGGCGTCAGACCCACCCTCCTGCCGTGTTTGGCTGGGTGCCCACTCCATCACTTCCAACAGTACTGAAATAAGAATAGGGCTTTTCCTGGGATTCATCGCACAATTGACTATTTCCCATTGAAAACGCTCTTGACTTGTGTTCATGGCCAAGAACAACAAACAGACATTTTATCATCACCTGGATATCTCTTTGGAATTGGAGGAATGATGAAGGATTTGTTATTCCTAAAGAACTAAATTCACAGAGCGCCGTGTTACAGTTTTAAATTTCAGGACAGAATAGAGCCAGAACACCTTCATCTCTTGTCTAAAACCTACAGTGTTCGCTTCTCTGACCTGGAACATCCACACTGTGCTGCCGTTTTGACCTTACCTAAGCTTTGCTCTTGGCATGCTGCAGTCCACGGGATCGCAGAGTCAGACATGACTGAGCTACTGAACAACAAAGCTTTACTCAAGAAAGGGGCTATTTGAGAGTCAAAATCCTGTCTCTCCTTTATTTTAGAATAAGCAAACCAACCAAACACTTGTAGATCATCAGAAAGCAAAATGCCTTGATCATACGACCTCACCTATCCATCCCCCACCCCAAATGCTTCCAATTCATTATGAAAACAGAGAGGCAATACAAGTAGTGTGGAGATGGAACACAACTTTCAGTTTAGATCACCTAAGATTGGTTAACGTCCTTTACAGTTTACAAAGCAGTTTTACTGTTGGCAGCTTCTTGTTTGAACCTGGTACTAGTCCTAACCCCTTGGATTTGCAGAGAGAGTTTTTTTTATCGTGTCACTCATGGGAAAGGGTTTTCCTTCATTAGGCAAGAGTTAAGTCCTTGGGTATAGCGTCAGTAGAACTTTCCAGATGTACTTGCATGGAACATTTTCTTTAAAATTGCCAATCAGGCACTGAAGTATTTCACTTTTGATTGGCCTTTGGGAAACTTGTTGCTAAATTCAATATGGACTTGTAATAATAAGCTCATATTGGGATATTGTAGCATTCACTCCTTCTGTGTCTTTAAGATGGTCTCCAATTGTACTACTTTTCATTATGTTCAATCATGCAGGGTCTTTTAGGCATGTGAAGGATTTTGGATTTTATCCAAAGGGCTGTAGGAAGCCATAAAAGGGTTTTGGCGGGGAGTTGACATGATTGAGTAACAATTTAAACGGATCATTCTGGCTGTCATATGTGGGATAGAATTGAGGGGGGCCAGGAGAGGAGGAGAGAGACCAAATGTGAGATTATTTCAGAGGCCTGGAGCGGGGCAGGCGTGGAGGAGAAGGAACAGTCTTGGACAGACTCGAGATAACTTTGGAAGTAGGAGTGACAGGACTTAGTGATGGTCTGGTGGTGGGGATGAGCCCAGGGATGCTGGCCGATGGATGACCGGTTAGTGGGTCATGCAGGAGGAAGTTTGGGGAGAGGAACAGTCATGCATGTCCCACTTCAAGCCAACATCCCAGCCTTCTGCTGTTAGTGAAGTTGCAGGAAGAGGAGGGTAATGAGTCAGAATGGGAAGGAAACTTGCCTTTCTCAAGGAAATGGGGACACCCGCACAGACTGGTGCCCCTTGTGAAGCTGCTCTGGTTACCTGAGTGCAGCCCTTGGCGAGGGACAGGGTTTCCTGTCTGCTGAGCCATGGCTGGGCATTCTCCAACTTGTGATCCAGAAAGAAAAGCCTTTGGCGGTGGGAAGGGTGGAGGCAGGTGTTGCCTCCTGAGGTCTATCTGACTGTCACTCACCGCTCCCTTCTTTGACCCTCTCGGTGTGAGAAGATAAGGGAGCCCACTAATCAGCCTCTTGGACATTTCCTCCCCCACTTATCCCACTTCCCAGCTTGTGGACCGTCCCCTGTGAGTGGGACCTCCCCTGATAGCATTGTGGAGCCACCATCAAGATGCTCTGATATCAGGATGGTTGCTTTTCTCTTTGTAACCAGGCTGCTCTTGCCAGTTCCCTTCTTTTTTAATTTAATTTTTATTTTAGGTTGGACTTCCCTCATAGCTCAGTTGGCAAAGAAGCTGCCTGCAATGCAGGAGACCCTGGTTCAATTCCTGGGTTGGGAAGATCCCTTGGAGAAGGAAATGGCAACCCACTCGAGTAATCTTGCCTGGAGAATCCCATGGGCAGAGGAGCCTGGCAGGCTGCAGTCAATCGGGTCGCAAGAGTTGGACACGACTTACCAACTAAAGCAACCAACCAACCAATCAGAGTTAATTTACAGTGTTGTGTTAGGCATACAACTAAGTGATTCAGTTATACGTATGCTGCTGCTGCTGCTAAGTCACTTCAGTCATGTCCAACTCTGTGCGACCCCATGGACAGCAGCCCACCAAGCTCCTCTGTCCACAGGATTCTCTAGGCAAGAATACTGGGGTGGGTTGCCATTTCCTTCTCCAGTTATATGTATACATAAATCCATTCTTTTTCAAGTTCTTTTCCTGTAAAGGTTACTACAGAATATTGTGTAGATTTCCCTGTGCTATACAGTAGATCTGTATTGATCATCTATATTATACTTAGCCCCTTGCCAGTTTCCTTCCATCTCTGGCTTGGTGTTTGAGTCCAGGGCTTTAAAAGAGGTGTGAGGGACAGGGCAAAGGGCAGGCATGCCTTCTCATGCCACATCTGCCTGGTTCCCGGGGAAGTGCAGTTGGCTTCCATTAAATGGAGGCTCAGAGTTACAATGAGGCAGAGAGTAAAAGGATGCTCCAACCTGGGGCGTCTCCCAGACCCAGCCACATGGCACTCACCCAACAGCTTTAGTTGGATAAGCATCTGTTTCTATAAGATTCTGTCTTCGGTTTCGCGTAGAGAGCTTTTCTAACCTAATTATGTGTGTCAACTCCGTGGTTGTAATCAGTGCTCTTAGGTTAGCCTTCACAAGCAGTGAAGTTTAGATGGCTTTATGGGCTGTCTCGGGGAGCCCTTGGGTTACACTAGACATGACTGATTGCCGCACGATGGAACCGCGCCGCGCAGCCCGCTGACCTTTAATAGGCACGTTAATGGTGATTGAGTCTTGGCACCACCTTGCCGTGTTGGCTCTCGCATTGCCTTTGTACATTAAAGTATGGATCATAGTGGACATGTCTGGCAAATTACAGAGTGACCTGAACTGCTTCCAAGTTATGAGTACTTGGTGAGTTTATTTAAGAGGGAGTCCATCAATTAGCGCTCAAGTCATTCTCATATTCCACTGCCCACCCCTCACCTCCCCACTCCCCACCCCAGCCCCAGGTTAAGCGAAGGGATTACGCATTAACCTAGTTTGGTTGGCCATCAAGATAAAATCACGCACATTGTCTCCTTGGAAATCCTGAAGCATGAAAAGGCATTTGTCCCTTTAATTCACTCTTTTCGGCTGTTTCCCTTCTCGGATAAATATAAAAGTGCAACAGAATGGGAAGGGAGTTTTAACTTGATTTCATGTTTATATCAAGTTACTTGATGTGTTTAAGGATTAAAGGTCTCTTCTGAGTCTTTCTAGATCGTTATGGCATTTCTTCTGTTTACGAAGCCCTTTCTCCTACTGATGGGTCCTAGAGATGCCGTGTGCTCAACCTTTCTCTTTGCCCTGGGGAATTCTAGTGGAGGATATATTTACAAACCTGTGGTCATCTTTTCATCAAAGTGGTCATTTATTTTTCAGTGTGAAGGAAGCAGTGACCTGAATGTCTCAAGTCAAGCTATGAAGCTTCTTTATTGTTGTTCTTCCTGTTACTAAAGATAAATTATAAGCTCATTTCGTGGAGGGAGGTAAAGTAGAATTGGTTGTTTTGTGGAGACATTATCAATACTCAGCCACAATAAAACATTAATGGGTAAAAGCAGTCCCTGATACATAGTAAAGATTAGCCTCATGGTATGAAGCAGGCTACTCCCTAGTTGAGAAGAGTTGAAGAAAAATAAATCACCTTTCCCTCTTCTGGGAGATAAAATCTGGTGGTATTTATTGTTAGGTACAGCGTATATTCTTTAGAGTTCAGGGTTGAGAATATTAAAGTTTCCTGTACTACTTTGTAGCTACCCTCTCTCTCACACACACAAAAAAACAAACAAACCTTAAATTTACTCAAACTTCCCTTTGCCTTGCCCAGAACCAGATCATCTGGTTCTCTTGCCAAAAACGTTTTAACCCTTTGACATTCGTGCATGCGTGCCTGTGCTCTCAGTAGTGTCTGACTCTTTGCGACCCCATAGACTGTAACCCGCCAGGTTCCTCTGTCCATGAAATTCTCCAGGCAAGAATACTGGAGTGGGTTGCCATTTCCTTCTCAGGGGATCTTCCTGACCTAGGGCTTGAACCTGTGTCTCTTGCATTTCCTGCATTGGCAGGTGGGTTTTTTTTTTTTAACTAGCTGAGCCACCAGGGAAGGCCCTGGCATTTAGGGGACAAGAATAAATAAGATTCAAGTAAGTAAGATTTGTTAGAGATCTTACCGAGGGGGTGTTGCATGGGAGAAAGAGCAGGGGGAGGGGGTGGGTGGGGCTCGACAATGGTACGCCAGAGGTGGCTTGTGCTTGCTTGCCAGAGCTGAGTGTTAAATTTCCAGATGTGGGGAGAGCTGGCTGACTACACGATAGTAGCTTGAAATTGGTCGTGGTGGGAATATTTACACCATGGCAATTGGCAAGAGGAGATGGTTAGACAGCATCCCTGACTCAATGGACGTAAATAAACTTGAGCAAACTCTGGGAGATTGTGGAGGACAGGGGAGCCTGGGGTGCTGCCGTCCATGGGGTCACCTCGAGTTGAACATGACTTAGCAAATAAACAACAACAATGGGCACGTGCTGAAAATCAGGTTTGCCCCACCCCAACCGCAGGTGGTGCTAGTGGTAAGAAGCTGCCTGCCAATGCAGGAAACATAGAGGCTCAGGTTTCGTCCCTGGGTCAGGAGGATTCCCTGGAGGAGGACATGGCAACCCACTCCAGTACTCTTGCCTGGAGAATCCCATGGACAGGGGAGCCTGGCAGCTTCTAGTCCATAGGGTTGAAAAGAGTCAGACACAACTGAAGCGAGTTAACACAACACTCAATCACCTGGGAAGCTGTTAACATGTATCAGCTCACCACTGCTGAGTCTGCTGCTGCTGCTAAGTCGCTTCAGTCGTGTCCGACTCTGTGCGACCCCATAGACGGCAGCCCACCAGGCTCCACTGTCCCTGGGATTCTCCAGGCAAGAACACTGGAGTGGGTTGCCATTTCCTTCTCCAATGCATGAAAGTGAAAAGTGAAAGTGAAGTCGCTCAGTCGAGTCCGACTCTTCGCGACCCCGTGGATGGCAGCCTACCAGGCTCCTCCGTCCATGGGATTCTTGAGGCAAGAATACTGGAGTGGGTTGCCATTGCCTTCTCTGACTACTGAGTCTAGAATAGGTCAAAACCTGGTGCAGAGGCCAGCCTCCACCATCTGACTCACACAAGGAGGTGGGGTCATTTCTAAGGAAGTTCTTTGGAAAACACTAAGGCTCTGTGGGGTCAGGGACTTCAAGGGGCTGGGTTGTTTCATCAGGAGGCTTTGCAGCTGGGATTCTCTCATTTGTATCCTGGTTCTTTTGAGTCATGGGACTTGAGAAGCTTCTCTGCTCTGGCTTGCTTTCCTGGCCTCGGAGTCACCCAGGGTTTCAAGCAGAGAGGATGGGATCCTGGGACAATGGGAGTCCTGACGGGCAGGAGGTGGCAAAGCTGGTTTTCACTCAGTCCTGACCCCTAGACTGCTGTGGCTGTCACAGAGAAGGTCCAAGTAGAAAAGTTTTAGGAGTAAAAACAGTGCAGCAATTAGTTTAAGATCTCTTGCTTTAATCTTAGCCACTGACTTTTCCATATAAAAGAGAAACAAGCTAAAAAAGATGTTTTTGAGATCCCTCAGGCAGGCAATGAGGCAATCATCTCCTTGGCTTTCTATCCAATCTTCTGGGCTCCGAGGATGAAATTTTACAATGTGTTGGATGTGAGTGGCATGTCTCTTCTTCCTGTGGATTTCTGAGTTAATTGCAAACCAGAATCAGATGCTTTGAAATCTCAGGTCAGGCATCCCCCTACATTCTTAAACCAATACACAATCCTGGCCACACTACAGCCAGCAATGAGACATCTGAAAGCTGGCTCTTGATTTTCTTTAAAGCTCACTTGGTTTTCGCCAGCCAGCCATTTATTTGAGGATGTCTGAGCACCAACTATCCTATTCCATTTAATTTAAACTGTGGCTCTTTTATTTTCTCTCTCTTCCCGCCAGCTGAAATTATAGGAAACCACCATTTGCAGGTGGAAAGAACATTTCCTGAAGTTCATTTGCTAAGCTGTCTGCTGTGAATGCTCTTAGTCAGAAAGAGCAGTCCTTGAGGATCAAGGTTTCAGGAATCTTCCCCTCCGCTCAGTTCTTGCACCCCCTGACCCCTTTCATTCCAAGGGAGACTGAGCATTCTTGCAATTTCACCTTCACTATCATAACCTTTCAGTATGATTTTCATTACCCACTGAGAACTTTCAAAATGCCAATTTTTTTTGGTGTGAGTGTGTGTTAAATTATTCTTATGCCTTTAGTGGTTTCACAATCTGACTTAAGCAGACGATTTGGGAAAAGTTAGAAAGTTCACGGAGTTTTTAAGGTTTGAACCTTGTCGTTGGAGGCACTCTCATCCAACATTCTACCCTAGTGGTTCTCCCCCACTTTGACTTTGCCTCTCAAGGGACATTAGCAATGTCTGGGAACGTTTCTGGTTGTCACTGCTGGGAAGAGAATGCTCCCAGCTTCTGGTGGGTAGAGGCCAAGGATGCCGATGAGCCTCTCACAATGGATAGGATGACCCGGAAGAACAAAGAATCATCTGGCCCCTAGTCTGGGGCTGAGACACCCAGGTCTACTCAATGAATGCATCCCATCCAGGCTTGGATCCAGCTCTAGGGATGGACCAACCCAAGAAACTATTCACAGGAGAAGCATCTCCCACCTGGGACCCACTTGCAGCTTATGTAGCAGGGGGCCAGCCGGGAGAGAAAGAAGGGCCTGGAGACCCAAGAGGATTCATCGGGGGACAGAGATACCTTAGGTGGGTGGTAGTGGTCTTCTGTCCTTAGAAGAGCATATATAGATTTACTAAAAGAGATTGGACTTGGTCTGTGTGATTCCAGAGGCAGGTGGAGAAACATTAGGTAGAAGTTATGGTGAGGTCAGATTTGGCTCGGTGTTCAGTTCAGTTCTGTCACTCAGTTGTGTCCAACTCTTTGAGACCCCATGGACTGCAGCACACCAGGAGTCCATGTCCATCACCAACTCCTGGAGCTTACTCAAACTCATGTCCATTGAGTCGGTGATGCCATCCAGCCATCTCATCCTCTGTTGTCCCCTTCTCCTCCTGCCTTCGATCTTTCCCAGCATCAGGGTCTTTTCCAGTGAGTCAGCTCTTCTTATCAGGTGGCCAAAGTATTGGAGTTTCAGCTTCAGCATCAGTCCTTCCAATGAACACCCAGGACTGATCTCCTTTAGGATGGACTAGTTGGATCTCCTTGCAGTCCAAGGGACTCTCAAGAGTCTTCTCCAACAGCACAGTTCAAAAACACCAATTCTTCGGTGCTCAGCTTTCTTTATAGTTCAACTCTCACATCCATACAGGACTACTGGAAAAACCATAGCCTTGACTAGACAGGGTGGGCAAATCCCAGCTCCTTGCTGTCGGTTTTTACTAAGCTCACAGTTAAGAAAATCTTGAGGTTTCCATCCTGTCCTGTGTTTCCTAATGTCTCCAGCCCCCTCTTCACTTTGTCCTTGTGGAATTGATGTTTCGGCCCGAGTGAAGTCCTCATTGGGCTTTGGGGGTGAAGCGGGGATGGGGAGGGGTGAAATTCCAGGAGCAGGCCTGCAGGACACTTGTTCCCGAGCGCAGTCTCCCTGGCTCTCCTCCTGCTGGCCTGGCCTCCGTGTCCTCCTATCAGGGAGACAGGCTCTCACGGCCAGACCTGTGAACCTTGCCCAGAAGAGAAAAAGAAAAGGCCAGACGTGAACTTAAAATTTAGGATGCGTGTGGGGAACAAGTGTGTATGGATGGCTCCTAAGTTATCACTGGCTCTCCAGAAACTCTGATTGCCCCGCAATAAAAACACACAGCATCCTGTGCCGGGCTGAGAAGGGCTTTGAGCATCTCCTGGGGGCGTCTTTGAAAGGCTGCCCAGACCGCAGCCCTGATGGCGGAGGCGTGTGGCTGACAGTTTAGCAGGCCGGCTCCGGCTCTCAAAGAGCAAGCCTGGGAATCATTTCACTCCCGAGGACTGCACTTCGCTCCTTTTCACCTCCCGCCCACCCTGGGCAGATGCTGTCTCATCCGGGAGATGTTTGTTTGCACTGTAGTCGCCCAGACTGAATATCCCCGGCAGAGCTGGGTCCGCTTCTCGGAGTGGTGGGACCCCAGGAATGTTGGCACGACGGTGGTTGTTGCTGCAATGATGTTGTTTGAGATTAATGATGCTGCTTTCATCCAGATGGGTTCTGAAGCATTCTACAAGCTTGATCGAGTCATTCGAACAAGTTATAACAGTTCAATTTGTCTACATTGAGCATGGCTTCTGGCTGAATCACGGGGCTTTTTGACCACACACAGGAACGAGATATTGATCACAGGCTGCGTAGAACCAGGAGTTTCAGCCGAGCTTGAAAGAAGCCAGGCCTTGGTCTGCTGAGACCAGCATTGTCCAGTTGTACGTGGCATGAGTCTGTGATGACCAAGGAGGACTTGAAAGAGGCTGCTGGGACATTTTACATGCCCATGGTCTATTCCCTAAAAAACTGTCTACACAGCCATGTGGGATCCCGATTTTAAAGACAGAAAAAAACCTTCACAGGAGTGCCTGTGAGTCTGGAGGGCAGGGACCCAAGGGGTCCTACAGGCAAGGGGGCCTCCAGGACTCTCTGAGGGATTTCTGCCAGGTAGCTGAAAGGTCAGGGGCGGCTGTGACCCTGGCCCCTGCCCCCTGCCTCTGACTGCTTTCCCATCCTGGGTTTCTGTACAGAGCTTCAGATGGATGAAAGAGTCCTCTGGCAAAGGAAAGGACAATAAAATGTGTGAACCTGACGGGTTCGGTGCCTGACGGTAGAGGTGGTGAGCAGAGAGGTCGTGTGAGTGGTTTGAAGTCACACAGCCAATGATCGGCCAAGCTGAAGCAGGACGGAGCTCTCTGTGCTGCCAGCCCAAGGGCCCACTGCTGACTTCGGAAGGAGGGGCAACCCCTTCAGGCTGCAGGACTGGCCTCGGACAGTGTTCTAAGGAGAAGTGGATTTTCTCTTCCTTTGAGTTAAAGGATCCCGTAGCTAAGTCGGCCTTCCCTGGTGGCTCAGATGGTAAAGCGTCTGCCTGCAATGTGGGGAACCTGGGTTTGATCCCTGGGTTGGGAAGATCCCCTGGAGAAGGAAATGGCAACCCACTCCAGCATTCTTGCCTGGAGAATCCCATGGACAGAGGACCCTTGTAGGCTACAGTCCATGGGGTTGAAAAGAGTCAGACACGACTGAGCGACTTCACTTTCTTTCTTTTCTTTCTTGAATTAAAGGATGGCAGATGGGTCCTGAGTCATGCGCTGGGGAGGGAGGGGTCGGTGCCTCTGCAGAGGAGCTTGAGAGGGAGGGGCCTTTGAATTTAATTGGCAGCCATCCTCTTTGTCCCGGGACGCTGACTTCAGCCAGTTGGGGATCCCAGCTGCACTGGTTGAACGTAACCTGTGATTGCGTTTGCTCAGAGGGGTTTTCTCTTGAATGACAATTCCCACGGTTGGGATTTCAGTGTCACCTTATTCCTCCCTGAGAATATGCCTGTGGTGGCAGAATAACTGCCTCCTCCCCCTGAAGATGCCCCGCCCTTGTCCCTGGGACCAGCGAATGTGTTAGATTACACGGCAAAGAGCAATTAAGGTTGCTCATTCAGTTCAGTTCAGTCGCTCAGTCATTAGTTGACCTTAAAGTAGGGAGATTGTCGGGATGATGCAGTTGGGCGTGACTAAAGTGACTTAGCCTGCATGGGTGGCCCAGAAGGTAAAGAATCTGCCTGTGATGCAGGACACCTGGGTTCAATCCCTGGGTTGGGAAGATCCCCTGGGGAAGCGATTGACTACCCACTCCAGTATTCTTGCCTGGAGAATCCCATGGACAGAGGAGCCTGGCAGGCTACAGTCCGTGGGACAAAGAGTCAGACACGACTAAAGCGATTTAGCATGAACGCATGTCTGAATTACACAGATTGGTCCAACGTCGTCACAGAAGGCAGAGAGTCAGCCCTCAGAAAGATGTGAGAACAGGAGCAGAGGCCAGAGCGAGACAGCCGTTGGCTTTGAAGATGGAAGAGGCCACAAGCAAAGGTATGTGGGCGGCCTTTGGAAGCTGGGAAAGTCAAGAGGACACGTGACAAGGAGGCAGCCCAGGGGCCCTGTGTGAGACCTCCAGCCTCCAGAGTTGTAAGGTGAGAAGTTGGTGCTGCTTTGAGCCCCTGAGTGGTCACGTGCTGCAGCAGCGTAAGGAAACTAACACGATGCCCAGGGCATCCAGGGGTGCTGAGAGTGCTCCCAGTGTGCAGGGGGCTGAGGGGGAGGGGCTCTTACTGTCTTTAAAGGCAGGGAGTTTTGCACCCATGCCCGCCTGAACACAGGTGCCTTTGCCTTTGAAGGGCCTGAGTGTGGGGAGGAGTAGACTATTTCTGGTCACTGCCTCTGCTGACCCCAAGGATAGGCTGGGATGGAGGGAGAACCCTATTCACCAGAGCAGTCACCTAATAGGAACGACCCTGCTGTTTGCTAAGCTGGACACGGTCACCTGTGAGCAGTGTGTTACCCACTCAGTTGCGTCCGACTCTTTGTGACCACATGGACTGTGGCCCGCTAGGCTCCTCCGTCCATGGAATTCTCCAGGCAAGAATACTGGAGCAGATTGCCATTTCCTCTTCCATGGGGTCTTCTGACTCAGGGATCAAACCTGAGTCTCCTGCATTGCAGGTGGATTCTTTACCATCTGAGCCACCAAGGAAGCCCCCATCTGTGAGTGAATGGCCCAAACACCTGTAAGCAACTGAGCTGAGAGGTGAGCCAAGGCGCCTGACTCAAAGGCCTGGTGTGCTTCTCTATTCAACATTCATTCATTCAGTTGTTTATTCAGCAAGTATCAGGGCCACCATGATCTGGACATGACACTAGGGGCCAGGGGCTAGAATTCAGAGCACAGCTGCGTTCACACACCTTACCACACACACCCTCTATCCAAAGTCACACCTCAGCTGTCTCAGGGCCAGGCAGGTAACAGGAGGGGCTGGGAGGCCTTGGCGGGGACTGGGATGTGGACACTGGGGACCTGGCTACCTGTGCTGCAGCTTACCTGACCATCACCTTGCAAGGATGTAGGTCCCAGCTTTTTTTTTAACACTTGGATTTTTCAAAGAAAGCCAGATATCTGGACTTCTTAAAATGTGAAATATTTTAAAGCTGGATGACTCCAGCTTGTGATTCGTGGAATAGTTTACAAATATTTGAAATTAATATTGACAATTATGTGGTGTTCAAAAATAGCAGAGACAAACAGAACACTTTGGGAGGCTGGATTCAATCTGTCAGCCACTAGGTCCAGGTTGGACGGGTCAGAGCTGGTTTTGCTCAAACTGGAGCGAATGACAAGTGTGACCCTGGGAAGTAAGGAGTGAAGGTCGCAGGAACAATTTGAGGCCACTCAGCACCAGCCTTGATGGAACCCGAAAACTGCCCTTCACAGCTCCTAGGTGGGGGTGGAGTGTAATTACATGCAGACAGCACTGGGCGGCCAAGAGGAAGGCTTCCAGGAGGAATTCCTGCATCTACTGATAGAAGTGTGTTGCTGTTCTCAGCAGAGAAAAAACATTAACTTCAGGATGAAGGAAATCTTCCTCTGAGTCTTAAGTGGGGCTTCCAAGGTGGTTCAGTGGTAAAGAACTCGCCTGCCAACATAGCAGACTTGGGTTCAATTCCTGGGTTGGGAAGATCCCCTGGAGGAGGAAATGTCAACCCACTCCAGTATTCTTGCTGGGAAATCCCATAGACAGAGGAGCCTGGTGGGCTACGGTTTGTGGGGTCACAAGAGCCAGACACAGCCGAGTGACTTAGCACAAGCCTTAAGTGCTTCTCCTTAGAAAATCAAAGATGAATCACTGTCTCTTCAGTTGACATTAGAGGGCAAGTTTTGCATGACCTGAGGGTCACATCCCCATTTTGAGTAATTTTGCAGATTCCAGGATGCAGGCCGTAGAGTTCCGTTCCAGCCCTGCCAGTTGCATGGGTCTAGGTATCTAAATTCCCCTTCCTCTTGGCAGAAGCCAAACTCTGCCCACCTTGGGAGGCTGCCACTACAGTTCAGATGGAGCCAGTCCCTGCAGGGGAGGTGTGGGGTGGGCTTCCCCTTCTCCATCTATAAGGAGACGCTGCGGGCAGCTGGCGCTCCTGGGCATAATGCCAAGGGCAGCTGCTCACTGGGACACAGGAGGCTTGAGGGGTCGACCACTGGTGTCCCTGGCCCCCTGCCACGGTCTGATAGGATTGTACTTCTGATGCCCGTAGAATCAGATGGGACTGTGTGCTTGGTCCTGAGTTGTAAGCAGAAGTGCATCGCTTCCAAGTGGGGCGTTTGTCTGCCCAGACTCTTCCCAGAGCTCAGTTTGAGGTGGAGATGGTTCCATCAGCCTGATTCCGTGGGTGACTAAGTGCCCTCAGCTGCCCTCCAGTGGACACATGTATGAGTGAGAAATGACTTTGTTACTCAGGCACTGAGATGTGGGAACCGTTTGTTACGTAGCATAACCTCATCTATCCTGACAGATACACGGGGCGGCTCTGTCACCCACCGCCCCTCACTCTCACTGGTTAGTGGTCTGTGTGATGACAGCCGAGGTCTCACCCTTTCCTGGAGCTCCTGCCACTTGTTCAGGCTGCCCAGCAGCCTTCTTTATAACAAATCACAGGAACTCACCCTGGGCAGCTCCTCCCTGCATCTGGTGGTCCCTGGGGATGAGCCTGCAGGTCATTTCACGGCAGCTGACAGTCACCCTGCACCACGCTCCACGCCTTTGCAGGTCACCTCTGCACACCTTAACTCCACGTCTCTCAGGCTCCCTGCTCCCCAGCACCTTGTGTCTCCCCAGTGTGGACACAGCCCCTTCCAAAATGACTCAAAGGAGAGCCAAGATGGAGCTGCCACAGCTCATGTAACCTGACGGAAGGCCAGGCCAGCAGAGAACTTACTATGCAGAAAAGTCACCTCGACATGAACTTGCAGCTGTTCCTTTCCCAGCGGGGTTCCCTGCGGCTCCATGTGCCCTTAGCTCACCCGCTATCGCCGTGTTTCAGGCACCACCTCCTGCCTCCTGGCCTGGGGCTGCTTATGTCTGTGCTCTCCTTTCCCAGGATCCACCCTTCCTTCCCCAAGCACTTCGGTGTTAGACCAGGCTTCCTCCTCCTCCCCATCACAGCTATCTTCCAAATTATACATCTACCAGCAATAAAAGCAGCCTTGAGACCCTTTACTGCACACACCTGAGTTCTTGAATTTCTCCAACCTTCCCATCCTGGAAGAGGACATTGGTTTTACCTTGCACAGTTATCATTAGAGGGTTTGATATTATATTTTTTTCCAAAGCAAAGTAGCAAATCCAAATGACCAGCTGGAGAGACAGAGATGCTAACCCCAATGCACTTGGCATCCCCCAATTTTCCAGCAAGTGAGGCTTCTGAAGCTTGGTTCTCAGCCTGATGCAGAGCAGTATGTTACCCAACATCTTCATGAGCTCCTTGGACTCACCACACTGTGAGCCTGGGACCCACTGTGCCTGGGATTCAGCACACCAGGGTCCCCAGCCCCCAGTGGAGCCCCCTGACTGCCTAGGATGGCCACTGTGCATCAGGGAGATGCTCAGGGCTTTGTAGCCCTGCTTATCCTCCCGCATACCAGATTGGCAGCTCCTTGGAGGTCCTGGGTCTTCAGGGCACAGGCTCTATTGGGCTGGATGGGGTGTGCAGTCTCATTCCCGATTCCCTCCAGCTCATCCTACCCAATGGCCTGGGGACAGGACTCTGTGCTGCTCTTCTGGACCAGGGATGGAGGTGCCCAGACTGCATCACACCAGCCCTACCTGGTCTCCTGTGCAGGCACCTGGGTTGTAAAAGGCCTGACACCTCTGCTGTCCCAGCACCTCTCTGGACTGGATGGAGGTGGAGCTTCTGACCAATGACAAGGCAATGCTTTTCCAGGGCCAGGAGCTTTGAGGTGTCTGTGTGGGTGGTGGGGTGGAGGTGAGTCCCACGGATTCTCGTTTGGATTTTGCTTGGACCCTGTTGCACTCACAGCCTCTCGAGAACTGAAAGGAATGTTTCTGTCAGCCCTGATCCTAGCCTCCCAGTGCAGGTGAGAACTGCTAATGCAAGGCAAATGTTCATTATATAGGTGATGGAGTCCCACCGAGTAACACTTGGGAAATGGGAAAAGGACAAAGATTATTAAAGAACTTTTGACCTGAGCACACCCATTGTTTTCATTTGTCTGTACTTTCCCCTTCTATTTTCTTTATATCATTTCACATCACAACCCAAGTATTTTCCATACTAATGTAGAGTGTGGAACCTTCTTAATGGTGTAAAACTTACCATTATTCAACTAATCATTACAGATTCAACTGTGTTCCCTCCCCACCCCCCAGGTTGGGGTTCTAACCCCCATGCTGTGACCTTATTTGGAGGTAAGATCTATATAGAGATATCAAGTTAAGAATGATGTCATCAGGGTGACCCTATTCCAAGGCTCATAGCCTTATAAAAAGGGGGAAATTCAGACACAGAGACAAACACTCACAGGGAAGATAACGTGGAGAGAAGGAGGGAGAACACAGCTTCTACAGGCCAAGGAGAGAGGCAGGAATAGGGTCGCCTTGCAGTCTCAGAGGAAACCAACCCTGCTGACACTGTGATCTCCAGCTTCCAGGCTTCAGGGCTGAGAGACAGTGGATTTGTGTTGCTTCAGGCAACCCAGTCTGTGGTCCTTTGCTACAGCAGTCCTAGCAGACTAACTTTTCATGTGCTTCTGCTGTTATAAATTAGTTTTTTTTTTCCTTTTTTTCATTTGACTGTGCCATGTCTTTGTTGTGACAGGCGGGATCTAGTTCCCTGACCAGGGATCGAACTTGGGCCCCCTGTGTTGGGAGCATGGAGTCTTAACCACTGGATCACCAGGGAAGTCACTGATGTTATATATAACCTATGTTGTTGCTGTTTAGTCTCCAAAGTTGTGCCTGCTTCTGCGACCCCATGGTCTATAGACTGCCAGGCTCCTCTGTCCATGGAATTCTCCAGGCAAGAATACTGCAGTGGGTTGCCATTTCCTTCTCCAAGGGACTTTCCTGACTCAAGGATCAAACCCGAGTCTTCTGCATTGACATAAATAACCTATTATTAGATATACTCAGTATCTTGTAATAACTATAGTGGAAAAGGATCTGAAGAAGAACATATATACCTGTACAACTGAATCTCTTTGCTCTACTTTTGAAACTAATTCATTGAAAATTAATTCTACTTCAATTCA
The DNA here is from genome assembly GCF_019320065.1 of Cervus canadensis. Classification (NCBI taxonomy): domain Eukaryota; kingdom Metazoa; phylum Chordata; class Mammalia; order Artiodactyla; family Cervidae; genus Cervus; species Cervus canadensis. The sequence continues at coordinate 110,584,162 of NC_057387.1, forward strand.
AAAAATAATCTACATGAGCATCTTCACCCAAAAATAATCTAGGCGAGCATCTTCACCTGTGTGTGAGGAAGAGAAGGTGCTTCCGCCCTCTGAGAGGACTCAGCTCCGTGGGTCCCCCAACCCTGCAGCCCCTGCCCACCCTGTTTCAGGAGGGTCCCGCTGTGTGTGTGCCCACCCCCCCACACAGTACTTCTCCAGGGCGCCATGCTCCCACTGGCCCCTCTTCACGGGCTTCACCCTCTGCGCCCCCGCTCCCAGCCCAGCTCATGGAGATGCTGACAGGTCTCCGCTGAGCCCGGGTGTGGCTGGCTGTGGTGGGGGCATCTCAGGGCAGTGGCCGCGCTGAGAGGCTGGTGGGGACAGTTTGGGTTCCAGCTGGTCTTTCCCTTGGGCCCCTGAGCCCTTGAGGTGCGCCCGGATGGGAAGCTGGTGGTTCCGGCCCCAGCTCTGGCCACGGTGGAGGGACGCAGGGCTGAGGGCCATGAGGTGGGAGACTCGGCAGAGGGGGGCAGCTGGGAGGAGCGGGCAGAGGACACACGACAAATGCGAAGCATGGCCTGAGGGCCACAGCCCTCCCTGAGACAAGTCTTGGTTTACAGGCAAGAGGTAAGTTAACAGCCTGTTTGTGCCAGCAAAGTGGAATTCTTGAGCACCAGCAAAATGCTAAAAATCCACTGCTTCAAATTTTGCAGTGTCAGTTTTTGAAATCAAAACGTCCGTGTTCTACAAATAATAAGAGTAAATGGGGCTTGCTGGGCCGCCAAGTTTCCTCTTAAAAAAAAAAAAGTTTCATTGAACAGTGGGAATTTGAGCCTCTTCCAAGTAGAGGAAGGCTCATGGAGGGCCCTAGGTCTAGCTGGGCTCGGGAGGCCTAGAGCCAGGCCTGGGATTGAGTGTGCCTGGCTGAGAACTGTGTGTGTGTGAGGGTGTGCCAGAGTGTGTCAGAGTGTGTGCGTGAAAGTATGTGAGAGTGAGAATGTGTGTTTGTGTGAGAGTGTGTGTCTGTGTGTGTGACTGTGTGAGTTTGTGTGTGAGTGTATGTGTGAGTGTGCGTATGTGTGTGTGAAAGTGTATGTGAGTGTGTGTGTGTGAATGTATGTGTGAGTTTTGTGATTGAGTGTATTGTGAGTGTGTGTATGTGTGTGTGTGAAAGTGGGAGTGTGTATGTGTGCAAGTGTATGGGTGTGTGTGTGTTTATATGTAAATGTATGAGTTGTGTGTGTGTTTGCATGTGTGTGTGTGACTGTGTGTGTGTATGTGTGACTGTGTGTGAGTGTATGTGTAAGTGTGTGTTTGAGTGTATGAGTGTGTGTGTGTTTATGTGTGAGTGTATGAGGTGTATGTATGTTTGCATGTGTGTGAATGTATGTGAGAGTGTGAGTTTTTTGTGTGTGTGTATGTATGAATATGTGTGACTCTGTGTGTGTGTCTGTGTGTGTTAGTGTGTGAGCGTATGTGTGTGTGACAGTGTGTGAGACTGTGTGTGTGAGAGTGTGAGTGTTTTTTTGTGTGTATGTATGAGTATGTGTGACTGTGTGTGTGAGTGTGTCTATGTGTGGTTATGAGTGTGTGTCTGTGTGTGTTAGTGTGTGTTTGAGTGTATGTGTGTGTGACAGTGTGTGAGACTGTGTGTGTGTGAGTGTGAGTGTTTTTTGTGTGTATGTATGAGTATGTGTGACTCTGTGTGTGTGTGAGTGTCTGTGTGTGTTAGTGTGTGAGCGTATGTGTGTGTGACAGTGTGTGAGACTGTGTGTGTGTGAGTGTGTGTTTTTTTGTGTGTATGTATGAGTATGTGTGACTCTGTGTGTGAGTCTCTGTGTATCTGTGTGTGTTAGTGTGTGTTTGAGTGTATGTGTGTGTGACAGTGTGTGAGACTGTGTGTGTGTGTGTGAGAGAGTGTGAGTGTGTGCCGGGCCTCTGCCCAGTGGGGACCTGGGTCTCGGGACGGGAGGGCTCCCTCGGGGCCCCTGCGGCCGCACGGTGCCTCAGGGCCGTCTGCCGTGAGAGGAGGTGCCCTGGCCTGCTCCGCGGCCGTGCCGGGCCAAGCCCCCCGGTCCCCACATGAGCTCCCAGCTGCGGGAAAGTGGAGCGAGGCGGGGAGAGTGGATGCCTTTGGTCTGGTAACCTCTGCACTCTGGACCTACAGCACCATTAACAAGCCCCTCTGTGCCCTGAGGCCTCAGGGGGCTTGGTCGTGACGCCCCGGCCCCTGGGGGATGCAGGCAGTGACCCCACCTTGTCAGCATGCAGTTTTCCAGATGTGGGGCGTGAATTTGTGTGCACACATGTCTATGAGTACAAGTATGCGTGAATATCTGCCTAAGTCTGTGAGTGTATGCATGTGAGCATAAACGTGACCTGTCTACTTACAGATGTGTGTGGGTGTGTTCATGCACTTGAGTGTGTGAGCCTGAGCATTTGGGTGTGTATGAACCTGTGTGTGTCTGTGTAAGTGATGTTTGAGTTTGAACAGATGACTCCACGCGACTGTACACACGTGTGAATGTGTGTGAGTGTGACCCACTTCCTCCCACCTCCCTTCCACAAGAAGGAAAAACATTCCTGACTCGACTCTCGTGCATTTCTCAAGAGTTCAGACGAGGCTAGAAATGATCACCCTTGGCTTTGACAGCAGAGAGCTCTGACCTTTCTGGGCGAGGATGCAGGAAGGGGGATGCCTGGGGCTCAGGCTGAGGTTAGCCCGGGCCGGGTGGGAACAATGAGGTGGCCGTTGAACGCTTCCTCTGGTGGCCGGGAATCCAGGGGGACAGGATGCTCTCAGGAGTGCATAGTTCTCACAGAGAAATGAAACTAACGACTTCCCTGCAATAGCTCATCAGTATTGTTGCTGTTGCCTCATTGCAAAGCTGGCGAGGGACTCAGGTTAGTCATTTAACAGGATGTGTGATGACACAGTAGCCAACGTGCTGAAGAGCAGGACTTTTACACTGTTCCCCGACTCCCGCCAGGAGTGTGCCTGGCAACCCTCCCTCCACCCCCAGGACGCCATGATGCAGAATGTTCAGGAGGGTGAGGCAGAGGGGGTGCGGTAATCAGCATCTTTAATGAGAGATGGTCATCCACATTCATCCACAGCTTCTTCAGGGCCGGGTGCCCAGGGCTTAGGCTGCGTGGTCTTCTGCCTGATGTCGGTCCCCATGGCAACCCCCTGCTTGATAAGCTGCTGGGCTGCTCTGGGACCAGTGATCAGGAGGTCGGGAGTGCTGGACCTGCTCCCGCCCTGCACAGACCTCAGGCAGGTCCTGGGTCTTGGGAGACCCCTCTTTCTCATCCTGACCCCGGGTGGGACTTAGCCCTCTCCTCTCTGTTGATGCCTGTTGTCACCAGTAGCTCCTGGGACCTCGGAATCCAGTAGCAGGCAGTTTACTGCCTGGTGAGCTGGTAGCTTTGCAAATATTCAAGCATCAACATTTGTTTTCTCTCGAAGGACAGTGGGAATCTACAGGCTTCAGAGAGTGGGCTAGCCGAACCTCACAGCACGATCTCAGCTCAGACCCCGGTTGAAGGTCAGACTTGCTGTCACAGCCTCTGTCACTTGAGCTTGGAGGAAAAGGAGCTGGTGGAAAGCTAGGTGGATGCACTGAGGGTCTGGTTGCGTGTCTGGCTCCAATTTCCCCATTTCCCCGAGGCCATGTTGGTGGGAATTTTTTTCAATCCTAAGTTTAGTTATAGTACCAGTTCGATCTGCTCATTTGCCAAAAGCACATGTTCAAGGCAAAAGCCCCGAGTGAGCTGTTTTGTTGAAATCATTTTCTGAACCTTTTAGTTTTCCCCCATGTACCCATCCAGAAAACATGTGACCTATTTTCAATCCAGAGCTCCTCTTAGGTGATTCCTGCCATCCATTACAGGGGGATTTAATCTCCTGGTAAGCGTATCTGGAAGCACACCTCAAAGTATGTATTTAATTCTTGAGCCCAAGAATTCAAGAATTCTTGATCAGAGAAAGAATTAAAATTAGTGCTGAATTTAAACACAGGAATACGCAAGAACATAGCCAATGACATTTGCGAATACAAAGACATTTTCTTTTTCCTGTAAGCAGGTGATAGGGAAAAAAAAAAAAAACTTCAGACATTAGGTCTGATTTAAAAATGTTATTCTGAAAATATTTGTTCTTGGCTATTAACGAGGGTGTAAGCATCAGTTTGGGGCTACTTCCTTCCAGGAATGTATTCTTTTGGCCAGATCCTCACTTGGAATGCTTTGAAGAAGCATTGCTATTTGAGGAAGTGTTCACTGGTTCCTCAAAACTGTTAAAACTTATTCATTTTACAGATAAGGAAACTGAAGTATATCGAGGATATTGACTCCCACACAATTGCTAGTTCAGGACAGAAATGAGACCAGACTCCAGAAACCCCACTCCAACATTGGTAGGATTTTCTCTGCACCCTGTTGTCTGCCATGACTGATATCCCAGCATAGATGGTATATTCTGCTTCTTAGGAATGGTAATTGCCTCACATCATGTCTTAAAAAACCTCCAGCTTCAAGGCCAAGCAAAAGTTTTGAATTTGCAATTCTAAACTTCATTCCAACTCAAGGAAAATCAGGATTTCTTTATAAAGGGTCAGACTTTAAAATACATCTAATTTGATTGAAGGCATAGCTTTCTCTGATCAACTCAGGGAACATAGTTATTGTTACCATGCAAAGTCAGTTTAGCCCTGCTGTAGCTTTTGCTGTGAGAACTTAGAAAAGGGAATATTGGTTTTTATCCATCTTAGTCAATCGATGTGGGGTTGATTTTGTGGTCATTAAACCAATTCACATTCAGTTATACTCATTGCAGGAAAAGGCAAGCAGGCTGATGAACCTTTACGTTTATTCTGTACTTTCGCTCTCCGCTATAAAGCAGCAATTTAAAGAATAGAACAAATAAGTGGAAGATATGGAAATTTAGTTGAAGAGTTGGCTCAAAAGAATAGACCCTTTCATGTTCTCTCCAGAGCTCTCTATTCATGTATCATGATGCCAAGTTTTGGCAAAAAAAAAAGTCAAGTTTGGATTAAGTTACAGCCAAGTATGTTGCCTTTGCCCATTCAATTTATTCTTGGCAAACGTCAGAGAGTATTTATAACAAAGTCCCATTTTGAACATTCTATTGCCTCAATGGAGTTCTAATAACACTGGGTATTTATTTAATGTCTAACTCTAGGAGTTCAAAGCACTTTACAGACATTCCTTGACTGATCTTAGCATCCCTGCAAGATTTTACAGATTGGGAAAGTCAGCTGAAGCACAGAAACTCTCCTGAGATCACCCAGGAAGACCACAGATCCTCCAAATTAATCACACACCTTCTGACTTGTAGAAGTTTCTCTTCCTCAGGTGGTGATGCATTCCCAACCTCTTATCTAAATGTTGGTGAATAGACAGTATTTGTTTATTTCTCCATGGAGATCTTTAATTAGGGAAAGCAGAAACCCCACAGACACTTCTGTTTGTGTGTCATAGCATTAATTGGGCAAAGTATCTTTTAAACACTTTGATTCTTTAGCAATGGAGTTGGCGTTTGGTAGCTAGAGAACAGACAGTTGGGAGGCATCCCAATTGGGCAAAGAAATGGTAGTGATTTTTCCACGGTCTCCAGAGTGATTCACACTTGTGTGGGGAGTGTGCAGGAGGGTGGGCGGATGATTGCTAGGCTGCAAGTGTGCTCAGTCACATTTGACTCCTTGTGACCCCATGGGCTATAGCCTGCCACACTCCTCTGTCCATGGAGATCTCCAGGCAAGAAGACTGGAGTAGGTTGCCATTTCCTTCTCCAGGGTATCTTTCTGACCCAGGGATCGAACCCACATCTCCTTCTTGGCAGGCAGATTCTCTATTGTCTGAGCCACCTGGGAAGACTGGATGGCTGGTAGAGAAACCAGAAAAAGGAGTTGTTCAGATAAATCCCTGTGGCATCTTCACCTATCTGAAGGGCACCTGAATATTATTATTAATGCCACCCAGTGCTTTGCTATTATTGGGCATTGGCTATAAGACGGTTATTTAGCATTTCCTCAGAATCTTTTATGTTTGCCGACTTATACTTCTTTTAAAATTTATATTATGCCCGAGATGGAGAATGTATCAGGTGGAGCTTATTGAAGAGATTTAAAAAAGAGCCACGTTCGGAGTTTGAGCTCTGGACAGCCCTGTGTGCAGGCAGGAGGTTTTCCTGTGTCTTACGCGCAACAATAACAAGCAATGGTTATTTTGCCAAATGCTTCTCTGAAGCACCACGTGGAAAGGCCACTTCAAAGAATTTTCCTGATCACGAGGAAGCCAGTATCTTTCCACCAGCCCTGGCACAGAGCTGGGCGGCATGGGTGTGGGCTCTTGTCTGTACAAACTAGTTATCTTATAACCAACAAATGACCCAAGGATCCACTCTAATGTGTGTTGGGGCCAGGATTTAAGGTCATGCTACCATTTCCTGTGTTCTTCCTACTCAATCATTTGAAGAACCCAGTACTGGAACATAACGCAACTGGGGCCACTTACGTGCTTTGGGTTAAAGGCATAAAAGATGTATTAAGATGCAGACTTGAACTGGGCTGAATTTGATCTGTTGGAACCACGTGGCAACTGTATGACTGGAAATAAGTCACTTAGCATCTGTGCTGTGTGCCTTAGTTTCCTTCTCTGTAAAAGGGGAATAAAAATAACAGTACCAGTTTCATGAAGATGAAGTAAATTGATGTATATTGGATGCCTAAGACAGTTCTTGGCACATAATTAGTGCCTTATTAGTTTATGTGTGTGTGTACTGTCATGTCCGACTCTTGGTGACCCCATGGACTATAACCCACCAGGTTCTTATCCATTGAATTCTCCAGGCAAAAATACTGGAGCGGATTGCCATTTCCTTCTTTGGGGAATCTTCCCAACCTAGGAACTGAACCTGAGCTTCTTGCACCCCCTGCATTAAAGTAGGTGGATTCTGCACCACCTGGGAAGCCCTCATTAGTTTACTCGCTATTAAAAAAAAATCAATTACCCTTTTTTAATTAAAAAATATTTATTTTTTAATTTAGCTTACTAGCTATTATTATTATTCCTATGAACATCATGGGGGTAAGATTCACTTTTCTCTCTCTCCCTGCAAGTGATGGCAAGGATTAATCAATTAAGATAAAAATATTCAGTTGCTGGAAGTAAATGTCACCAGCACTGAAAGCCGAGGCTGAGAACTGAGGACTTTCTGCTGCATGGGATGTAGCTGAGACAAGATGGACACAGAACACTCATCTTTCCCCAGAAATCAGCGAGGGTCATGGGGATTGGTGGGGTTGTTTTGGGGAACCTCACTGGGCTACGGGAGGCAGGGCTCAAGGTGAGAGATGTCCCTTGGCCTTCCTCTGCCCCTGCCCGCAATGACCCTCAGGCAGGTCTAACGCACTGAGGAGGAACTCATCTCTAAGCAGCTCCTCCTGACCTCAGCAGGATTTCTCCGAGCACGTTTGAGACCCACAGTCCGTTTAAGGTGGCAAGAAGCCCTGATCCCACGTGGTGGGAGAGGAACCAGCCAATGCCACCTTGGTGCTGGAGTGGTGGCCGGTGGGACACACAGCTGGATGTGACCAACTGGGTATTGGTGTGAGGGTTTGCCAATAAGAGAAGACATCAAGGGCTGACCAAGGCCACACTCACAGCTGTGCCCCTGAGACTGGCACTGTCTGTATAAACGTGCAGGGACCCGCCCTCCAGCTGCAGGTCTGGGGGTTGCGGGGAGAGAGGGTAAGCATGCCTGGACAGGAGGAGGCCAGAGATCTGTTTTCAGCCAGAAAACGTTCTGTGACGTCTCAGACCAGCACATTCACCATGAGTATATTCTAAGCCACAGGAGGAGGAGACAAACTCATGTTGTAATCAACAGGGAGAAAACAGTTTATAAAAATTTATTACAGGAAACAGAAGGGACATTTAGACGTCATCTTCTTTCCCCTTTTACAGACTCTGCACAGTAAGATATGAACCAGGAGATGCTAAGACAGAAATGAAAAAGGAAGAAATGGCTAGAGAAAAATAAAGGACAACAGAATTGAAAATGGGATGAGGAAAGGTAAAAGTCAATTTGAATTCAAAAAATTGAAACAGGCACATTTTAGAATCTCTTTTAGGATGAAGTACGAAAAGTGAAGAGATAAGGATATTAGAAAAAATACAACAGTTGTGAATGAGAGATAGTGGTGTTTCAATGAACTATGATTTTGTTACTGAGTCTAAGCTCATACTGCTTGCCACATGACAGGTCAATAAACCAAGGCATGAAAGAATAGTGACTTTATTCAGAAAGCCGGCAGACGTAGACGGTGGACTACTGTCCCAAAGAACTATCTTCCCTGAATTAGAAATCAGGCTTCTTTATACCGAAAGGAAAGGAGGTGTGGTTGGTGTAAAAATCCTTTGTTTTTTCAGCTGTCCACCTAGGTCAGATTACCATGTTCCTTTAAATGTCTGATAGGACAGAGGTTATTCTCTGTTCTGCCGCTTTTTAATCTCTGTATGAATGGAAAAGAATTATACCTTGAAAGGTCAGAGCCTGGAGAATGGGCTCGCCTGTGTATTTCAGGCTATAGGCAACATTGTTGACCTCCAACAAAAGCAATAGAATAAAAAGATTAAAATAAAAGAAACAGGCCCACTATGGAATCTTCCTCCCTACTAGAATTTTGTTTCTGAAGGAAAATATCTAACACATGAAGAATGCTCGTCAAGCAGATCACAGAACACATCTGCCCTGGACCTTCAGGCCAAACTGAACAACAGTAACCACAAAATACTCTGACTCGGTGTTAGAGAGCATGCCAGAAATAAAGAGTAGGGGCCTCATTCTTTGGTTTCTAAGAGATTACTTAAGGAAAAAAAAATGAGAGTGAGGGTTCGAATACTGTAATTAATAACGTAGATTTGAGAGGGGAAAGTCCACTGGTGTGCTCTCCGAGGAGACAATCCAGTATCATCTAACCACCCCACAGGACAGCTACAAAAATGGACTATATATTTAGCTATCTTTTAAAAACTCAATAAATTTTAAAGAGCAGAAATAGCACTATGCACATTCTTTGACCACAGTGCCGTAAAACAAGCAAGATGACAAAGATACATAAATAGGAAACTGTAGCCAGCAGAAAATTAAAACAAAGCATGATAGAACAAAACAGTCTTATGTAATGACTGGGTCAAAGACAAAATCAAAACCCCAATTATAAACTATTAAAAGGTATCATGTTGTACAAAAATTCAGCCTGAGGGGGAATGCTGCATATTACAGCCTTGATTACCACAGTGAGAAAATTACAGCCTTGATTACAGCAGTCAAAATATGCAGCAATGAGGAGCCAGTGGAAACCATGATGGTGTGCCCATGTTCTGATAATGCAAAACTGTGTGGCCACTAAAACATGTTTATTGACATGGAAGGACTCTCATGATATTTTAGGAAGGCTAGGTGTACAGAATTCATCCCACTTTTAAAAACTATGGTTATGTTTTATCTGTGGGTGGTAGGGTAACGCATGCAATTTTTTTCTTTCTGCTCATGGCTATTTTCTACTTTGTCTCCATGGACATGCATTAATTAGGTATGAAAATAGACAAACATATATAGACGAAAGAAGAGGCTAGGGTGGGGATGTGTCATGTTTCAGCCAAGAGAAGCATCCAGTGGCTTCATGTGGGTACATGCGTCTATGGAATTCACGGTGTGGGGCTTTGCTGATTTACAGTCTCCAGAGAGTTTATACCTACCACACACTCGTTCTGATACATTCTCATTAGCAAGTGTGTGACTTTCCTCTGATCATGCCCAGTTGATGATCTCCACTATTTGCATAGTAACTGAAACCTGCTTACCAACTGGCAATGGTTTGAAGCTCCTGAAATGAATTGATAATGTTTATTTCCAGAAATGAGGTGGCGTGTGTCAACAGGATGACTTTCTTGGTGGTGTGTTCAGAATGATGGCTTCAGGGTACATAACACTCCAAAATATACTTCGGTTCAGAATCTAATAGCAGATATGGTGACTGGTAGCTGATTCAGAGACATGGAACTGGAAGCTCTCTCCTCCAACCTTATTGTCATAATCCTTGTGTTTCCTTAGAGTGTATCCAAGATTACATCTGTGAGTACATCATGAATTCACCCACCGTAGAGCATCTTCTCCCAGGGGTCCACCTTCCACTTTCCTGTGACCAGCTCCCAGAGCCGTGAGTGCATGAGTGACTTTACCAGAGAGGGCCCTAACCCACTAGGCCAATCAGAGGCTCTCCCCATCATTTGGACCTGGAACCCAATGAATCCAGTTCCTGTTTGGAGAAAAAAGTAACTAAATTTGGAGCTGGGAAAGTCAAGGGGTCATTGAAACTGGACTGTGAGGGAGGGAATTCTACAGGGACGCAGAACACCAGTGGTGTTGTAGTGAAAAGGGAAAAAGAGGAATGGGGTTTTTTCATTCCCTTTCCTGAGAACAAAAATAGAGAACAGTGAGCAGGCCTGAACAGCCCTAATTTTTACTTTAACTGTTCCTCATCTGTAGTCTGGACTTCCCAGATGGCACTTGTGTAGAGAACCCGCCTGCCAATGTAGGAGACATAAGAGACTTGGGTTCTGTCTCTGGGTTGGGAAGATCCCCTGGAGGAGGAAATGGCAGCCCACTCCAGTATCGTTGCCTGGAGAATCCCATGGACAGAGGAGCCTGGTGGGCTATGGTCCATGGGGTCACACAGAGTTGGGTGATGAACTGAGGGGACTTAGAATGCACATGCATGCACTCTGCGAACCACCCCTTGTAGTTTTTCTCTTTTTCACGTGTCAGAAAAAGGCCACAGTATATAAAAGACAATGGATCCAACTACTGACCCATCAGACTGCCGGAGGCTACCTGACACCAGCCTATGCCTATTTTTGAAACAATGTAAGTGGAAGAAGACAAGATCCTACATCTTTGCTCCTCATCAGCCACCATGTCTGCAAACCCTCACCTTATATAAACCCCTAGACTCCTCATAGGATGGAGTCACACTTACTGAGGCATGAATCTACTGTGTTCCCCCTCTGCTGGCTGAGAATTAAAGTCCCCTTTCTATTTCCTCCAGACTCTGTCTTCGTATTTTTTATTCAGCTTTGGTGGGCAGAGAAAGCCAAGATTTTGGCCAGCAACAGCAGTCAGAGATGATGAGGGCAGATGGAGTGTGTGGCCTAGGACGAAGTCAGCTGGGCTCCTGATGAAGCCTGTGCGTACCTGCCACGGAGTTCCATGAGGCAAACCCTCGCCTCCCAGCAAGCCCTCATTTAGGCCGGTTGGGGCTCTGTTACATGCAACCAGGCAGTTTGCAACCAGGGCAAGCATTTTGTGCTTGAAATTTAAGAAGCTCAGTTTCCATAGTAGGAAACATAAAGCGATGTGAAACTGTCTGAATGTAAAAGTGATGCTTTAACCATACCCAAGTTTTCTCCTTAAAAATACAGCAGCCTGCAAACCTTATCGACAGATTGAAAAAACTTTTCTGTAAAACAAACAAACAAAAAACAATAGTGGCATACGTCTGTGGGTTTATACAATTCAAGAATGATTTGGACTTGATCACAACGAAGAGTTAAGGGGACAGTTGTAGAAAAGTGATGTCATGAACTAGAAATGTCAAACAACAAAATATCCAGTTAGGAATCGTAACACACGACATAGCAGCTGTGAAAAGACCAGTCAGTCTTGAGAAGGAGTAATGGAGTGACTGGGTCCAGGGCTTCCATCTAGCATTGTTAGATTTAGCAAATGAGCATAAAACACACTGAGTTAAATTTGATTCCCAGATAAACATCAAGCAACATTTTTAATGTAAGTCTATCTTAAATACTGTATGAGCTACACTAAAAAGAAAAAATTCATTGATGATCTGAAATTAAAATTGAACTGGGCGTCCTTTATTTTATCTGGCAAACCTACCCCAATCCCAAGAAGCTTAATTTGTTTTCAAAGGTAACATTCATCAAATAGCCTTTGACATTCTCACTTAAGACATTTTTGGCCTTCATAACTGTTTCATATAATTCCTTTTCTCTAAAAGGCATCCTCAGTAACAGGCTTTGTGTGTAGAGAATTGCAACTCTATCCGTGTAGAGTGACGTGATGTTGCAAATGACTCTGGCCTGCTGAATGCAAACTGCAATCCAGTTTCCAGATGTTTGGTGTTGCCTGTAAATTTCCTTTGGAAGCAGCCTGTGAGGGCACCTTGGGAGGGTGGGTAAGTTAAGCAGAAATTTTGATAAATTCTCTTCCATCCCCAAACCAAGTAATATTTGAGAACCTCAAAACCTCAACAGCCTTCTCCCTCCAGGAAGGTTATTTATTGAATTTATGTATTAATAACATAATCTAAGCTATTTTCAAATTCTTTGTTGCTGTTTGGTCTCACATGGTGGAAACCAGTCACCTTGGTACCCATCTCCTTCCTGAGCTGTTTTGGGGAAGGTGAGAAGATTTATCATGTATTTTCCTACTGGAACTCTGGGCCCCAGACTCATCATGTGCTGGAAAATCCTAGTGGTATGAACATTTCTATGTTATTATTGTTTTATGCAAAGATACTATTTCATCTTATTTTCTCCACCGTACCCAATCTGACTGAAGGCAGAGATGCCAGCTGGGACTCCAGGGCTAGGGGAATTGTCTCCCTACTGCTTGGCCGAAAGGCAGCAGTAAAATGCCCGTCTCAGAGCAGGAGAGTCCAGTGAAAGAGGTGCTTGGTTTAGTAACAAGGACACGTCAGATCCCTTCTGTACCTGACTTCTATCTAACTGTGGGAGGGGCATGACTTCCCTCAACCAGCCTCGGGCTTGCTCATACCTGGGCTGCAGCAAACATGCCCATAATCACTCCCTAACCCCCGTCCCTGCCACCAGCCCTAAGGCAGCTCCTTCTCAGACCTTCTTCCCATCTAAGGTCACCCTTCTGTCCGTCAAAGCCGAACAAGTAGAACTTACACATAAAAACCAAATGCAACTTTCCTTTTACTGAGACTCAGCACACCACGGCCCCAGGCTGGCAGGAGGGGCCTAGGAGGGGGACAGGAGGGGAGGAAGCTGGCCAGTGAATGAGGTCCATTTACAGGAGGCTCAGGCTGGATGCCCCTCCCCTGACACTTGAGACGCAGATGCCAGGCTGGGGGACAGACCACATGGGGCACGCACAGACCAGCGTCATCAGGATGGAAATGCACCACCCGGCTTCTGGGCCAGGGTCACCCAGAGAGAGAAAACTGAGGCTTGGGGGAGAACACAGCAGAGCCCCACACCAGCAGCTCTCACTTCTCTCTCTCTCTCTCTTTCTCTTTTTAAAGTCAGCTCGAAGGATCAAGTGTTCCCAACAATCCCAATAAAGCTGCCTGGTACTAAGAAAGATAATCACTTCCACGGGCTGATGCTGCTCAGAGGGATCGGGCTGAAGGCAGCCAGCTCTGTTCCCAGAACTCTGCCTTCCAGCTCCATGAGCTTTGGGGATTTTCAGGCCAGAAATTTTGCAACCACTGGGCTCATCATGGGATACCAATGAACTGGAAATTGAACTGTGCTTTTCCCATGTAGTTTGTATTAACAGCTAAGGAGATAGCTGTGTCTGAGCTGCAGCGCCCATGTTCTCTGATCCCCTAGAGAAGTTACAGGGAGGGTGCTCACTCATGGGACACCCACTCTGGTCCCTCATCTGATTGTGGTGCCAAGCTCACAGGGAGCATCTTTACCTGATTTCACAGGGGAGGACAGGATGGGGTGAGCCAAGCAGCTGATAAGTTTGCGCTGTTGGTGAGAGGATTTGCATCCTGTCTCTGTGGCTCTCCACCCTGAGCCAGCTGTACTTTTTAATTTCCAACACCATCAAGACCCCAGAAACCTGCAAATGGTGCAGTTTTATTAACCGAATGCAAGTTTGTGTGCCTGACGCACAGTGAGGCCAAACAAGTTGAAATGTCAGCGTTTGGGGCAGAGAAAGGGCCAAGGAGACAGGAGGCTCCTGTCCCCAAACCCCTACACTCCTCAGAGGGTTTCAGCAAAGCAGTTTTTAAAGTGCTTTGAATATTCAGAGTTGAGGGAACAGTGTGGTCAGTTGTTGCAAACTTTATGGTACAGGAATCCATTGTTCTTGCAGCTGTCCACATAGGTCAGGTCACTATATTCCCTTAAACCTCCAACAGGAAAAATGTTATTCTCTGTTCTTCAGCTTTGTTTATCTATATGAATGTGTGTGTTATATCCTTAAAGGTCAGATCCCTGAGAATGGGCTCTTCTTATATTTCAGGCTGTAGGCAACATTCTTTGACAAAAGGTGCAGAGCCAGCATGACTCAGCACAGGAAAAGAAACAGGTCTAATATGGAGTCATATTTGTTCTTCCCTATTACAGTTTTTTTTTTCCAGTAGTCATATACAGATGTGAGAGTTGGATCATAAAGAAGGCTGAGTGCCAAAGAATTGATGCTTTCAAATTTTGGTCTTATGACTCTTGAGAGTCCTTTGGACAGGAAGGAGATCAAACCAGTCAGTCCTAAAGGAAATCAACCCTGAATATTCATTGGAAGGTCTAATACTGAAGCTGAAGCTCCAATGCTTTGACCACCTGATGAGAACTGACCCATTGGAACAGACCCTGCTGTTGGGAAAGATTGAAGGCAGGAGGAGAAGCGGGTGTCAGAGGATGAGATGATTGGATGGCATCACTGACTCAATGGTCATGAGTATGAGCAGACTCTGGGAGATAGTTAAAGACAAGGAAACCTGGTGTGCTGCAGTCCGTGAGGTCGCAAAGAGTAGGACACGACTGAGCAACTGAACAACAAATTAAAGTTTCTGTAGTAGGAAAGTTCTGAAAGCAAGAGGCTAGAAAATATTAGTGACAGAAATAACTGGGAGAAAGAGTGCTTTTGTGCTATTCCACTTCTAAAGCTTGCAGACCCTGTTATTTTGGGTTCTTCTATTCTCTGGTTTTGATTTACTAGACTTGACTAAGAATAAAGAGGGTGTGGATCCTTTTTGGAAGGAGATCTTATTCTTGTCTCTGAGGACTTGAGAAAAAAAGAAGTGAATGCAGAGACACCTTGATCTGCCAGTTTCTGGGAAGCTAGTGCCTATAAAAGTAAGTTGGCCTTGCTTCAGAAAGAAAACAAAGCAACTTCATAGATCCTGGAGCTTGAGGCTGGTGCTTATCATTGGAGGAACGTCCCTGTTCCCTCTAAGTCACTCTTTGAGCCAAGAGACTCTACTCAGGGAGAATTCTAATTCTCATCCACCTATGTGGTATGTGGGGTTGATTATCCACCTTGGTCTTGCACAAGAGCAAATTAACGTAGACGAGACCTCCCAAAGGTCAGGCCTGCCATGAGTGGTGGCTCTGGGATGTAGCTGCCAGTGTTTATTTCCAAAAAAGCCTCTTTGGGGACTTCCCTGGTGGTCCAGTGGTTGAGACTCCACTCTTCCACTGCAGGTGGCACAGATCTGATCCCCGGTCCGGGAACTAAGATCCCACAGGCTGCACATTGCCAAAAAATAGAAAAAAGAATTTTTTAAAAATAAAAAATGTATCTTTGTCTGCAATTTGAGACAAAATGGTAAGTGCAGTCTGTATCTGGTCTCCAGTTTCTAAACTTTCCCCCTAATTGTGAATTTTTTCCGTTTTGAGCACCCAAGAGGCTTCCTCTCTGGGACCTTTTCTCCCCTAGGAGAAGAGAATAAGGCTCCTCCCCGCTGCCATTTGCCTGCTGTGGACCACGGTGACCTAATGACTCATCTGTGCTCTCTGAGCTGGAGAAGAATCTGGATTTGGGGCATCCTAGGTCTTTCCCTTCATAGGATGAT
This sequence comes from Cervus canadensis, assembly GCF_019320065.1. Lineage (NCBI taxonomy): Eukaryota > Metazoa > Chordata > Mammalia > Artiodactyla > Cervidae > Cervus > Cervus canadensis. Next base: position 110,600,022 of record NC_057387.1, read on the forward strand.
GTCTAACTCTCTGACCACCTCTTTCTTGGTCCTCCATAAAGTGGAATCACAGTGTCTGCCTCTTGGGATTTCCATAAGGATTAAATAAGAAAATTCTGTAGATTTTTGGCATGGTGCCTAACACATAGAATGAATTCACTTTTTAATAGATATTAATAATAATAATAGATTAATAACCTTTGTGTATTTCAACCATTGTGTTGTGTATATTTCAGCTTTTTTTTTTTTTAACTTCGACCATATATTTCCATTTTAAGCCTTTCACCTCCACTGGGATTAAAGGACCTCTGCAGCCATGAGCAGAGAGACCCCTGTGAGTCTCTCCTGTGAGCAGAGAGACACCCGATCCCTCCATGAATAAGGCTTAGATACCTGGGGACAGGGAAGGGCTGCCCAACCCAGTCACTGACCTGGCTTGGCCCTGACGTGATAGATGTAGGATGGTAGGCAGTTCTAGTACATTCCAGCCCAAGAATCAACCTGGTGGGTAGCCCATGGTGTTTCCCTGGGGGCAGCCCACCTTTCTGTGCCTCTTATAAGATGGAGACACCAGAAGCCTGCCTTCCTGGGATGCTGGAAACCTAGTTCCAGAAGCTTCTGGGGTAGAAGAAGGCTGATCTTTCATTCCTAAATTTATGTCAGTTATAATCCCAACCTCAGATTTTAAAGGCAGAAGAAGGTGCATCCACCCTGCCTTCCCTTGGCGGTCTCTGCCGAGAGGATGCCCCGGGCCAGCCAGGCCTGTCTCCACCACCGTCTGTGTGTGAGGACCTGGCGTCCACCTGGGGGCTCCACCCAGACATCCAGGGTGAAGTCTGACACTTGCTCCACTTCCTTCTGGTCTTATCCTCGATCAGGCCTCTGGGCCTGGAATTCCTTGCCTGTGGATGGTCTACAGGCTCTGCCTCCTGCTTCCTCTCTGAATGAGCCCCAGGAAGTGAGCATTTGCAGTGGCTTCCTGCCCCTGTGCCCCAGACCCCCATCCGCGCAGCTACTCCAGCTAGATCCTCAGCACTGTGGCCCCTCGGCTCCTCGCACCCCCTGCCCACTCACGGACGGATCTTACATCCTCTACCTTTCAGCTTCTCCGCATGCCCAGGGTCCCTGCAAGAGATTGTGCTTCCTGCCCCACCCCGACCCACCACCTCCTGTCACTACATAACAGTGAGGCTGACGCCTTACAAGAATTCCTATTTTCCTTCTCCTTAAAGCCATCCACAAGCTCAAGATTGTATTTGGAATAAAATCCCAACTCCTCACCATGGCTATTCCCTGCCCCCTCTGGCCCTGCCTCTTTCCTGAGCAGCCCTGGGTCTCTCCCTGATCCGTTCCGTGTCTGTTCTGATCACTAATCATGCTAAGGGCCCCGTGGGCAGGGCAGAGCCTTCCTGCTCACTCCTGAGTCCGCGGTCAGCAGAGCCGGGCCCAGAGCAGAGCCTGGCCGTTACCTGCGGGGTGGCGGGTGCCGCTGGAGCTCACCGCGTCGGCAGGTGAGCTGAGGGCAGGGCTGTGTCCACGCGCTGTGTCTGTGGCCCTTTTCCCAGCGCAGAGGCAGTGCCCACCACCTCAGCCCCCAAATCCAGCACCGTTTCCTCTCTCAGCCCCAGTTCCTGTTTTATAATCTGTCCAAAACAGCACACGAACTGACGGTCAGGCAGAGGCTGGATCGCACAGGCCCCGGGGAGGCACTGTCACCACTCGTGCTCCTCGTGCCTCTGTATGTGCGTGTGCCTGTGTGTGCCCGTGTGTTCCTGTGCGCCTCTGTGTGCACCTCTGTATGTGCGTGTGCCTGTGTGTGCCTCTGGGTGTGTCTGTGTGTGCCCGTGTGCTCCTGTGCGCCTCTGTGTGCACCTCTGTGTATGTGTGTGTGCCTGTGTGTGTGCCTCTGGGTGTGTCTGTGTGTGCCCGTGTGTTCCTGTGCGCCTCTGTGTGCACCTCTGTGTATGTGCCGTGTGCCTCCTGTGTGTGCCCGTGTGTTCCTGTGCGCCTCTGTGTGCACCTCTGTATGTGCGTGTTCCTGTGTGTGCCTCTGGGTGTGCTGTGTGTATGTGTGTGCCTGTGTATAGTGCTCACCTCTGTGTATGTGTGTTCCTGTGTGTGCCTCTGGGTGTGTCTGTGTGCCCGTGTGTTCCTGTGTGCCTCTGTGTGCACCTCTGTGTATGTGTGTGCCTGTGTGTGTGCCTCTGGGTGTGTCTGTGTGTGCCCGTGTGTTCCTGTGCGCCTCTGTGTGCACCTCTGTATGTGCGTGTTCCTGTGTGTGCCTCTGGGTGTGTCTGTGTGTGCCCGTGTGTTCCTGTGCGCCTCTGTACCTCTGTGTATGTGTGTGTGCCTGTGTGTGTGCCTCTGGGTGTGTCTGTGTGTGTCCGTGTGTTCCTGTGCGCCTCTGTGTGCACCTCTGTAGTGCATGTGTGCAACCTCTGTGTATGTGTGTGCCGTGTGTGCCTCTGGGTGTCGTCTGTTCGTGTGCCTCCAGTTCCTGTTGTGTTTCTGTGCGCCTTCTGTGTGCACCTCTGTGATGTGTGTGTGCTCTGGGTGTGTCTGTGTGTGCCCGTGTGTTCCTGTGCGCCTCTGTGTGCACCTCTGTATGTGCGTGTGCCTGTGTGTGCCCGTGTGTTCCTGTGCGCCTCTGTGTGCACCTCTGTGTATGTGTGTGTTCCTGTGTGTGCCTCTGGGTGTGTCTGTGTGCCCGTGTGTTCCTGTGCGCCTCTGTGTGCACCTCTGTGTATGTGCGTGTGCCTGTGTGTGTGCCTCTGGTGTGTCTGTGTGTGCCGTGTGTTCCTGTGCGCCTCTGTGTGCACCTCTGTATGTGCGTTCCTGTGTGTGCCTCTGGTGGTTGTGGTGCCCATGTTCCTGTGCGCCTCTGTGAAACCTCTGTGTATGTGTGTGTGCCTGTGTGTGCCTCTGGGTGTGTCTGTGTGTGTCCGTGTGTTCCTGTGCGCCTCTGTGTGCACCTCTGTATGTGCGTGTTCCTGTGTGTGCCTCTGGGTGTGTCTGTGTGTGCACCGTGTGTTCCTGTGGCCTCTGTGTGCACCTCTGTGTATGTGTGTGTGCCTGTGTGTGTGCCTCTGGGTGTGTCTGTGTGTGCCCGTGTGTTCCTGTGCGCCTCTGTGTGCACCTCTGTGTATGTGCGTGTGCCTGTGTGTGCCCGTGTGTTCCTGTGCGCCTCTGTGTGCACCTCTGTATGTGCGTGTTCCTGTGTGTGCCTCTGGGTGTGTCTGTGTGCCCGTGTGTTCCTGTGCGCCTCTGTGTGCACCTCTGTATGTGCGTGTGCCTGTGTGTGCCTCTGGGTGTGTCTGTGTGTGCCCGTGTGTTCCTGTGCGCCTCTGTGTGCACCTCTGTATGTGTGTGTGTGGGCCTGTGTGTGTGCCTCTGGGTGTGTCTGTGTGTGCCCGTGTGTTCCTGTGCGCCTCTGTGTGCACCTCTGTATGTGCGTGTGCCTGTGTGTACACGTGTGTGCCTCTGCATGTGCTTGTGTATGTGTGTGCCTGTGTATATGTGTGTGCCTTTGTGCTCACCTCTGTGTATGTGTGTGCCTGTGTGTGCACCTGTGTGTACATGTGTGTGCTTGTGTATGTATGTGCCTATGTGTACATGTGTGTGCCTCTGTGTGTGCTTATATATGTGTGTGCCTGTGTGTGTGCCTCTGGGTATGTCTGTGTGTGCCCATGTGTTCCTCTGCACCTCTATGTGCACCTCTGTGTATGTGTGTGTGCCTGTGTGTACATGTGTGTGCCTCTGCATGTGCTTGTGTATGTGTGTGCCTGTGTGTACATGTGTGTGCCTCTGCATGTGCTTGTGTATGTGTGTGCCTGTGTATGTGTGTGCCTCTGTGCACACCTCTGTGTATGTGTGTGCCTATGTGTACATGTGTGTGCCTCTGCATGTGCTTGTGTATGTTTGTGCACCTGTGTGTACATGTGTGTGCTCGTATATGTATGTGCCTGTGTGTTCCTCTGTGGATGTGTGTGCCTGTGTGTACATGTGTGTGCCTGTGTATGTGCGTGCCTGTGTGTTCCTCTGTGTATGTGTGTGCCTGTGTATACATGTGTGTGCCTGTGTGTGTGCTTGTATATGTGTGTGCCTGTGTGTGTTTGTGTACGTGTGTGCCTATGTGTTCCTCTGTGGATGTATGTGCCTGTGTGTACATGTGTGTGCCTGTGTATGTGTGTGCCTGTGTGTTTCTATGTGGATTCCTGGTTGTGTGTGTGTGTGCCTCTGTGTGCACCTGTGTGTGTGTGTGCCTGTGTGTTCCTATGTGAGTTCATGTGCAGACATGAGTGTGCCTCTGAGTGTGTGCGTGCGTGTGCCCAGCTCTCTGCACTGCTCACTCAGAGTTGAGTGTCCCCTGTTTGGACCAGAGCTTCTCGTGCCGGCCCCCCTCTTAGGCCTGGGCCGGAACTCTGGGCCCCCAGAGGAGGCTGACCTGTGGATGTGAACCCTGATATGTGAGCCTCGGGCTGTCTGATGACCGCGCTGGGGCCCGCGGCAGCCTCTGCTCCATGCAGGCCTTTCTTAACCTGCCGTGGAAGCTTCTCCCCTCTCTCCAGCCTCAGTTGGGAAGCTGCCTCCAGACAGGAAGTGGGGATGGGGGAGTCTCTGTGGTCATTCAGGCTTTTCTGGGCGTGTGGGGCTTGTCAACGCTTGGCCAGGGGCCCAGGCAACTGGGGTGAGGAACTGAGAGTGTTGGGGTGTCAGCCAGTGGAAATGAGGATGGAGGGCAGGAGCACGCGGAGGCCAGGGCAGAGCCAGGGTGGCCCCACGGGACGCCTGCGGGGAAGGAGGGCTGGTGAAGTCAGGTTCCGATGTGCGGTGTCTGGGCTAAAAGGCAGAGAGCACAGAGGACTCAGTGGAAGATTCTAGAACAGAGTGCAGAGGGGCGGGGGCCTGGGTCTCAGTGTCTCTGGCCAGGGCAGCCAGTCTCCAGCAGGGACAGCTCTGAAGGATCCAGCCTGTGCCCGGACAGAGATGACACCCCACCGGTCCCCGCACACCCAGAAAGTTTATGAAGGAAAACACGCATCTTGACCTGGGATATGACAGCTCTCTTTGGGACTTCAAGTCAGCAAAGCTTCAGTCTGCACATTGCGTGTGAATAAATGTGCAAAGGGAGTGGGGGTCTTGTGTTTCTCTCACTGCCAATCTCATTGTATCAGGACCCCGGGCCCGCCCTCCCCTCTTGCAGGCCGATATCAGACTGTACATCTGCCCATGGCCAGCTGCTGCCTGCCCCCTCCTCATCTGGCCTGTTGTCCAGGACGTGAGGCCAGGGACTGCGGGGGTGTCCCCTGTCACTGTCACTGTCCCTGAGGGCTGAGTTTTTCCCTGTCATTCAGCACCAGGAAAGTCATCCGTGGAGACGAAGCTACCAGTGGTTCCTTTTGCAAAACATCTGTAAAGCTCTAATTTGTCCTGAGCTTTGGATTTTCACTCTTCTTGGCTTTCTAAAGAGGAGTCAGAGGTGTCATTCGGTTTCTTACAGAGACGATCGCGGAAAATGTGTCCACGCTTCCTCTCTTCCCATTCCGTCTTCTGCAAGAACAATTCCAAGGTCTCCACCTATTTCCAGAGAGTTCCTGATCGCCGTGGGAATAGGGTGATGTTTGGGAAAGCATTCTGGTTTCCAGGGCAATGTGTGTGCAGGGAGGGGCTGTGAAATGTGGCTGGGAACGGGTGTTATAGGAAGGACCACACTGCAGAGGAAGCCGCCACACCTGATAAATGGCTTTGTTGGGTTTTTTCTGATGCTACGAGGTGGTTCTCTCCAGCCCCACAGCTATCCGGGCTGCACCCTCTCCTCTCCCTCAGCATGATGGGGCCACAGGGGACTTGAGACCTGAAAGTGGACACCAGACTTGGAGAAGCTCCCTGCCCTGTCCTTGGGACCTCAGGTATCAGGGATGCTCCTCTAGAGGGTCTGTGGGGTCTATGGGGAGAAGGCAGGTCATGTTCTCAAGTAGAGGGGGTCCAGGAACACTGACTTGGGGTCAAACTATTTTGAACTGGTTTGAGTTCAAGCAAATGCATTTGCAAAAATGTGACAGGCAGTCTTGCTATAGAAATAAACATGGGGAAAGCCTAGTAGCTCGGGGACCACCCGGCAGACAAGCTCAGCTGACCATAGACACTCAATTCACTTCCTGATTGGCACCTCCAATTCTGAGCTGGGGGAGTTGCTTACAATATTCTAAGAGTAAACTTATTCATTGCAAGCTGAAAACAATCATATGGCTTCTTTATAAGCACATGTGTCAGGTGTAATGCCCAAGTTGAGTTACTGCCCAGGGAGTTATTTTTGGTCTAGGATTCAAAGGAGGGCCCTCCAGTGTGTGCATGTATTCATTCATTCATTCAAGTATTCACTGAGCTCCTTCTCAGGGATGCTGAAACAGACTGTGATGACACCCTGGAACCCCTCGTCCTGAGGATGCAGATGGCAGGCAGCTCTCCTTTTCTGAAACCCCCTCAATATCGAGATTCCTTGCAGTTGTGTTTTGAGTGCTTGCTTTATGGTCATCTTCTCTGAGGAGTCAGCGCTCAGCCCAGCAAATTTCCATCTTCTTTTACATTTACTTGTGTTGGCTGTAGCCCCCAGCATGTTGAAGCTGAACTTGTTGGCACCTTTCACACACTAGAAGCCACTGGCTCAGAGCCCAGCGTTTAGCATTCTCCTTGTTCCAGCCTCTCCATCTCTGGTCCTATGCTTACCAGGGACCATGGCATTGTCACACACCTGCCTCCCTTACCTGGGGTCAGGCTCCGCCTCCAGCTCCCTCAGTCTCTACCACTCATTTCTCTGATTCCAGTTCAGAAATGTCCCCTGGCCCAGCCTGTGGTCTCTTCTCATGGGGATGCAGCCCAGTCTTTGCCTCGGGGCTTCTGGGTGAGGACTGAGCCCATCAGCCCTGTGTAGGGGAGGATGGCCCAGCCCACTGCACACCTGAGGGATGTCACCAGCCAGGTGAGGCCTCAAGGCAAAGAGGACCTTTCTCCCTGCGCTCATTCTGGCCTTGCCAAAATGGAAGAGTTTTCTCTTCTGTTGCATTTGCTCACAGAGGAGGCCTGAGGACTTGAACTTGCCCCTCTCCATCGCTGAATCCTGCCCTTCTGGGCCTTGGGGAAGCCCTTGATTGAATTAGGAGGACGTGGGCCATGGCTTTGACTTCTACAGCAGTGTCCGAGAGGGCCACGGGCCCAGATGACCCACCTGCTGGAGACTGAAAGGGTCACTAGAAGATGGCCAGTGATACTGTGACCCAGCCATTGCGGGGTGGTCTCTGATCTTCACTCTGGATGGTCCCACCAGGGACCTTTACCCCAGCACTGGGCAGCTTTAGACCCTGCAGGGGAGGGATTGGAGGCACAGGAGACCCTGGGGTCCCCTGAAGGTGTCAAGGTGCCGAGCAGGAAAGACGTTGAGGAGGAAACTTGCCGGACAGGGAGGCGGGGCTGTGGGAGAGGCAGTGGCCTCACGGGGGCCTGCTGTCCCATCAGGGCTCTGAGGATGGCACTGCGGCAGGTCTGCTGCATGGGATGAGTCAGGGCTGCGGGGAACTCTGGGTCCCCTTCTGCCCACCATCTCTGCCTGGACACCTGACTTCCGGGGGTCTGGAGGAGCAGGTGGCTTAGGGCCCCCCAGGGCTCACCCACCACCAGCTCGGTTCTAACTGCTCCACGGCCCCCCAGGTGAGCTTTTTAGGTCAAGGGAGACAGTCGAGTTTGAAAAGGGCAGAGAAAAGAAGATCTCGTCCTCCTGATGTGAGAATCGTGATGGAGGCAAGGAAAGGCATGTGATGAAGATGCAAGGTGAATGGGTGGGTGAATGGGTGGTTGGGTGAATAGATGGAACAGGTACCACCAGCTCCATGAGGCTGGCTGTGGTGGGGATATCTTGAGAACTCTGCTTTGGGAACTTGTTGTGGCAGCAGTGTATACAACGGTGCAGAGGAGATGGAGAGGAGGGCGGGGGACTTGGAAGCCTATTTCCATATCCCAGATTCATGATATACCGTGTACACCCCACGATGGCAAACATGTGAATGGAAACTATAGAATGAGCCAGGAAGGCATTCTGAAGGAATAAACAGTGACTGATGGTGACTGCAGCCACAAAATTAAAAGATGCTTGCTCCTGGAAGGAAAGCTCTGTCAAATCTAGACAACATATTAAAAAGCAGAGACAGCAGCTTTCCAGCAAAGGTCCATATAGTCAAAGCTATTGTTTTTTCAGTAGTCATGTATGTATGGATGTGAGAGTTGGACCATAAAGAAGGCTGAGCACCAAAGAACTAATGCTTTCAAACTGTGATGCTGGAGAAGACTCTTGACAGTCCCTTAGATAGCAAGGAGATCCAACCAGTCCATTCCTAAGGAAATCAACTCTGAATATTCATTGAAAGGTCTTTTGCTGAGGCTGAAGCTCTAATACTTTGGCTACCTGATATGAAGGGCTGACTCGTTATTGGAAAAGACCCTGATGCTGGGAAAGATGGAAGGCAGGAGGAGACTGGGATGACAGAGGATGAGATGGTTGGATGGCATCACTAACTCGATGGACTTGAGTTTGAGCAAGCTCCAGGAGCTGGTGACGGATAGGGAAGCTTGCAAGCTCCAGGAGCTGGTGACGGATAGGAAGCTGCAGTCCGTGGGGTCACAAAGAGTCGGACATGACTTAGCGATCGAACAACACCACCACCACTTGATTAGCAGAGTAGAAAGACAAAGCAGGGAGGGTCTGAGCAACTCTGCAAAGGTGACTCCAGGGTTCTAGCTCTGGGATGGGAGCTGCCATTAGCCAGAATAGGGTGATTCAGATGAGAAGCAGGTTTGGGGAAAATGAAAGAGTGTGAGTTCAGACATGCTGAACTTAGTAAACACCTTCTTGTAAGAGTATCACATGTTCTACAAAGTGATCTAGGGCAGTTAACAAAAAGCTACATGCCCCACAAGCAAAGGAGGTTAGGAAGCTGGGACTACTGGGAGACAGGATGAAGCTTGCAAGGCTTCTGGAAGTCAGCCTAGGAACCTTTCCTGGCTTGTCAATAGTCAGAACAAAGGGGAGACCCCTCCACCCCACAGGGCTTGTGGGAGGATCAGGGAAACAGTTCATGCTTGGAGCAGCCTTGGACAGGCAGAGAGAGCCTATACATGTTCCCTCTTCCTATTGTTAAATTCTCCTTATATTTTTTATACACGTATTACCCACCTGATAGAGGGTTAAGATTCTTGAGGGGAGGGGCTGTGTCTCATTACAAACTCTCTCTGCCCCCACCCACAGCTCTAGCATGCAGTCACCCTTCACTGCATGGAGTGGTTGAGGCTGGCAGATCATTGCAGAAACGACCTGGAGCCTCTGACGTCTGATCTTTTCTTGCACATCTGCTTCTGCCACAAAAGGGGAGTCCCTGCCGTGATGAGAACTCAGCAGCAGTTCAGCTCTAGAGCAGTCCACAGCATCGTCTTTTCCCCCGGTGCAGGCGTGCGAGGCTTGGCACGTTTCTGGAAAGAGAAATAAGTGGGAGCTATGTGGGCAGAGCAAGGAATTATAAAGTCTGCCAAAGGTTTTATTTAGTGTGAAATAATTCCTCGCTTTATTTTCTTAAGCTTTTCCTTAGCAGTGAGCTCCCAAAGCCATGCTTAACTTAATAATCTATTTGCTTATCATGCACTGTGGTTTCCAGTCCTAAAACCTCCTAGAATTCGAGCTGAAAGTTGTCCGAGGTAAACACAGCCCGTGTCATCCTTTCAAAACTGGCCACTTGGGGTTTCAGCTGGTGGATGTGGCATGCGTTTTATTATGATTCCTCTTGCTATCCATGTGAGTCTTTTATCACTGAAAATTAGTAAATGTTTGATTGAAAAAGATTTACAGGCCCTTAAAAATGCACCTGGTTCAACAAGGACCTACTGTAGCACACAGGGAACTCTGTTCACTATTATGTGGCAGCCGGGATGGGAGGGGAGTCTGGGGGAGAACCGATACATGGATATGTTGGCTGCGTGGCTGTTCGCCTGAAAGTGTCACAATAGTGTTTTTTAATTGGCTATGTGCCAATACAAAGGAAAAAGCTAAAAAAAATGCACCCAGTTCTATTTGACTTGAAGACTGATTTTTGAATAGTAAATGCCTGCAATAATTACCTATTCTTTCCAAAAGTTTTTTGGGGTATATAACTTTTGCTGGGAACTCAGAGTATCCGTATTTAACCAAATCTCCACTTCTGTGCGTAGACACAGAGATTCATCTGCCCCCTCCTGCCCAGGAATGAGGCCTGGGTATTACTGCTTGCTCTGCATAGTCCCATGTGACCTTTGATCTTTGGGGCCATTGCTAATTTTATGGTTTATTCAACTGAAAGTATCAGACAACTGTGAACTGCTGACTCAGGAAAGAAAGCCAAAGCAGAATGGCCTCTGCTGCCCAGCCACCCTCCTTAACAAGCCTCTCGAGGGATACAAATATTTGCACAGCAAACTGCACCTTCTAAGGCTATGGACTCAAGGGAAATTCTTCTGTTGAGTGCCTGAGATGCTCAGGGATTCTGGCAACCTGCCTGGAAAGGTAGAGGTGGACAATCTATCCTCTTTGACTGGCCTTGAGTTGCTCTGCACACACCAGAGAAGAAACACAGAAAAATATCCCGCTCTCCATGAGAAGCATGTGGATCTGTATTCCTCCTAGAAAAACTGAGAGAAGATCTCTGGAGTGAGTTGATACAAATGCATTGCTTGTGTTGTTTGTGTGTGTGTGTGTGTTAAATGCACTGCTTTTCCTTTGACCCAAGTTGACTGTATAACTAATCTTAAGTGAGAAGCAGATGTCCTAGAGTTTCAAGATCCAGGAGGGTACTCACAAGTCCACTAGGGTGGCAGAAGGAGCTGAGAATAAGAACTGTTGGAAACAGGGAAGAAAGGAACCGAAATGAGCCCAGGAGATGGCTTCATCTTCCTTCTGTCTCCTTTAGGAGAGACGGAGAGTGGATCCAAGGACAGAAGTATGGAATTACAGACCTTGGGAGCTTGTTGAATCCCCTCAATGTGGAGATGAGAGAGAAGGCATGCAGCCCTGCCCTGGGAGCAGACCTTAGTGAGTGTCGGCGAGGACAGGGCCACGCGTTCCTGAAGCTCCTCAGAGATTATTTCCCTTGTCCCTGCCAGAGCCATCTAGACTCCTGGTGCCCATGGGAGAGAAGGCTAGGAGAGGGAGCTGGATCTAGGATTTGCCAGGGTTGTCACAGGTACTTTCCCAATTGCAACTGTTGATTGCTCAAAATAATCCTTCAGGGGTGAGTGTGGTTTGTGATTGAGGAAACCAGGCAGGGAGGTTAAGCAGCTTGCTCCAGGCTAGCTAGCCTGGGAATAGAAGCCAGGAATTCAATCCAGGTTGAATCCAAAGCCAGCTGGCTTTCAAGGCCTGCCGCGACGGTGTGCCTCCAAGAGGTTGACCTGCAGCCTTGTGAAGGATGGCTAGTGTGGTGGCGTTGGGGCCCCTCAGGAAGAAGGGGGATGGGGGCTTGACTTGGGGACAGGAAGTAGAAGGAAGAGCACCAACGCTGGGTAACTATGTGCATACAGGAATTTAATATCTCAGTTAATTTCTACAAATGCCCTTCAAGGGCCAGAATATTCCTATTTTGCTGGCACAGAAGTAGCCATCTTGCCTAAGTTCACATGACCAGTAGGTCGTGGATCTGGGAACTGTGTTCAGGAAATCTGATTCCAAAATCTCTGCTTTTTTAAAAAATTTAATTGAAATATAGTTGATTTACAATATTATGTTAGTTTCAGGTGGACAGCAAAGTGATTCATTTACACACCTATATATGTGAGTGTGTCTGGAGGTCATGCCTGTGATTTCAGCCTTTGGAGAAAACTAGGGAAAGAAAGCTGGGGCCAAAGACAATTGACACAGAGAGGGAGGAGAAAGAGGACAGTGCCGATCTTACAGGAAGAAGCAGGCGGTCCCTAGAGACCAGGGCTGGGCAGGCAGCCGTGGCTAGTAACCGCATTTAGGAGGCACTGCCTCTCTAAACTCGCAAGAAGAATTTGGAGAAACAGAAAATAGGGTTAATAGCAGTGCGACTTCTGAATGTTGTTTTTCCTTCTGGTGCTCTCCTGACCCCATTTAGCACTTTAGACTATCCAGGGACTTGACTGCAGTAAATACTGTAGTGGCTCAATGGTAAACAGTCTGCCTGCAATGCAGGAGACCCAGGATGGATCCCTGGGTTGGGAAGAGCCCCTGGAGAAGGGAAGGGCAACTCATTCTAGTATTCTTATCTGGCAAATCCCATGGACAGAGGAGCCTGGCAGGCTACAGTCCATGGGGTCGTAAAGAGTTGGATACATATACATGTACATGCATAAGTGCATATATGTGTATATCTATATATTTACATTCTCTTCCATTACAGGTTATTATATAGTCCCCCCCCCCTTTTTTTTTTGCTCGGTGTTGCAGTGTGGCTGTGACTTTCTCCTGCAACAGACAGAGGAGTCCCCACTCCAGGGACTGGCCCGCCCTTCAATCTGAGGATGGTTCTCGCACAGAAGGGGACTCCTTGTCCTACTCCTTGTCTCTGGTGGGGTTGGGGTATCCATGGCTGCTCTGGGTGGGCTCAGTGGTGAACAGGGAAGTCCAACGAGAGTCCTAAAGACAAATCGAGGGCAGCCTCTAGGCTGTACTTGAACACCTATCCTCAGAGTAACTCCTGGTTGCGAGACTGGTGTGTGATTTAGAAAAGCATGTGAACTGTCAACATCATATAAATTTCCATGCCTTTGAGGGGACCATAAAAGATTTTCTTGCTGAAGGCTCATGATCTGTGTTACAAGGCAGGCGCTGTCCATCCAGCAGGCTATATCTCATGGAATCTTGTGAGTCCAGAGGAAAGGGCACCTTCTTAATTTAATTTCTATTGAAACATAGTTGTACAACGTTGTGTTACTTTCAGTTCAGTTCAGTTTGGTCACTCAGTCATGTCCGACTCTTGGCAACCCCTGGACTGCAGCACGCCAGGCCTCCCTGTCCATCACCAACTCCCGGAGCTTGTTCAAACTCATGTCCATTGAGTCAGTGATGCCATCCAACCATTTCATCCTCTGTCGTCCCCTTCTCCTTCCGCCCTCAAGTCTTTTCCAATGAGTCAGTTCTTAGCATCAGGTGGCCAAAGTATTGGAGTTTCAGCTTCAGCATCAGTCCTTCCAATGAATATTCACGACTGATGTTAGTTTAACATTCAGTGTTAGTTTCAAGCATACAGCAAAATGATTCAGTTATATATATATATGGAGAAGGAAATGGCAACCCACTCCAGTGTTCTTGCCTGGAGAATCCCAGGGATGGGGGAGCCTGGTGGGGTCACACAAAGTCGGACACTACTGAAGCGACTTAGCAGCAGCAGTATATATATATATGGTCTTTCTTTTAGATTCTTTTCCATTATAAAAGATATTGAGTGTAGTTCCCTTTGATATACAGTAGATCCTTGTTGGTTATCTATTTTAAATATCTAAATGTGTATAAGTTAATCCTCAGTTCTTAATTTATCTTCCCCCTTTCCATTTTGGTAGCTAGGAGTCTGTTTTCTGTCTGGGAGTTTATCTCTGGTTTGTAACTCAGTTCACTTGTATCCTTCTTTAGATCCCGCATATAAGAAGTATGGAAGAACATTGTTTAAGCCACAGAGCCGGGACCACGTGCACTTTTCAGTTTCTCCAGGTGCTGGAATGTCATGGATTCTTGGGTTCAAGTTCCCAGCACAGAGGAACTTGGAAAGCTGTAGGTCGACTGAGCTGAGAGGTGGACTGGAGCCTCGGAGTGTAGAGGAGGGGAAGGGAGAACAGAGTGTCAGTGTAGACATCAAGGCCTGGGACCCTCCCCAGGGGGTGTCGACAGTGCTGGGCTCATGTAGGGACGGGTGGTCCATGGCAGAGCATCGCTGAAAGCCGCAAGGCCAGAAGAGATTCAGGTACACACCCAGGCTCCAGGGGCCCACTCTCCAAGAAGGCAGAACCACAGGTGACTGAGACTGTGTTCCAGGCCATAGCCTTGGACCCTGAGGGCCAGTTCTCTGTTCTCTCCCTTAAAAGCAAGGGGTTCGCTTCTTCTCTGGCTCCACTTTAAGAGTCTAGAAGACAAGCCATCTTTCTTTGGAACTTCATGAATAATGCAAATTGTCTCATGCTGTTTCTGTGAGGATATCAGACTTTGGAGAGTAGATAATGGAATATGATTTGAATTGTCTGTTTTTTTTTCCTAGCAGTTATTGGCTTTTTGGCTAATATCAGATGTTCGTTTCTTACTTGAAGCTGAAGGACTCTGGCTTTGGATATTTTTAACTGACGTTTCACTGGACACTTTCAGGTGTCAAAATGAAACAGAATTAACCTTTCTGTCCTATTCACACATTATAATTACTACCACATTCCAAGAGTTTATGTACACTGCTGCATGACCACTTTGAGAAGGTCTGAAGCAAATGGTTGAAAAAATACATTCTGCATCAGGTCTGTCAACTGGCCAGTATTTTCCTATTACAAGTAGTAATGACATGTGCCACTACTAAAGCAAACCTGACCTTTTAAAGGAAGGCCCGATCAAATGTCACATCCAGTATTCCAAAACGGCCTTGTAAAAACGCGTTCTCACACCGAAAGCAATCTTAGGAGAAGCCATTTCCCAAGAAAAGCCAACTCAAGATCCCATGAAACCTTGGTGGGATTTAGTTTCCTCTATCAGATTACACCCTGAGCTTCCAAGGGGATTACAGGTTACAAAGCAAAGGGAAGGCCTTTTCTTAGTTGGAAGAAAAACAAATAAAATATGTAAGATGTTTACATTTCCAACAGCTCAAGTATGTATATATACACATGTATATATACACAACCCCCACACCACCAAGAATATGAAGTTTTTATGAACGCCTGCAGCCCTCTCTGTTTTCTGCACACCAGCCTTTAGTGTAAAAATCTGGTTGCATTTGCAGCAGTTCAGCAGTGGAGAAGCACAAAGGCCCCTGAAGTCTCTCTGCCTCCTGGAAGCCTGTCCCTGCTCCCTGGGAGTGACCGCGACCTCTTTCAGTGTCCCACCACTCGCCATATATAAGGGTCCTCCGGCTCTCCCTCACTTTCCTGCCCCAGAAACGCATCATTGACTGGTGGATATACCACGTGAAAGCAGGCATGTCTAGGAAAACAAAGCAAGTAGATGCTTTCCAAAGCAGTGGTCTCAACCGTCCTCAGAAGACAATGACCCTGATGGACATTTGCATCACAGGTTCAGCTTCACGGAGTGAACTCGGGTCCACCGTGGTCTTCCAGTCTTCACTGAAGTCTGATCTCTCAAGGATTCTGAGACCAGTTGTCCTCAGTGTTGGATATGAAGGGAAACGTGACTTCAATCTGTGGACCCCAGGAGATGAGGACTAGGGACCTGTTTCCTAAAACTTCTTTCCTATGGATTTGTGGCTTCCCTTGTAGCTCAGTCGATAAAAGAATCTGCCTACAATGCAGGAAACCCTGGGTTTGGTCCCTGGGTTGGGAAGATCCCTGGAGAAGGAAATGGCAACCCACTGCAGTAATCTTGCCTGGAGAATCCCATGGACGGAGAAGCCTGGTGGGTTATATCTAGTCCATGGGGTTGAGAAGAGTCGGACACGACCTGGGGACTAGACCGCCACGACCACCATGGGAGTTTGGGAGTTGCTGCCCATCTATCTCCTGCCCACCATCTCCCCCTGGGATTCTGGGCCCCTGAGCACCACTTCCTCCCACTCTCCATCTTCTGTAGGACTGATCCTCCCTCCTGCCTCCCACCTCTCTGGTTATTCTGTTCTGCTGATGCTCTGGCTAGTGGGAGACTATGTTTGCTGTTGCCCCAGTCAAAACAGATTTCATCCAGATGAGGGAAGCCATCTACAACCTTCCTCTGCCTGCTCTACCAGCCCCAGCGGAACTCAGCGCCATCTCCGCCATGTACTCTGCTTTGAGTCACAGAAGCGTCAGTGATTTGAATGCACTTAAATGCTAGGTACTTAAAAGGTCAGATGTGGAGGGGGGGGGTGTGGGAGGGAGGGAGGTCCCAGAGGGAGCAGATACATGTGCTGTGTGCTGCGCTGAGTCGCTTGGTCGTGTCTGACTCCTTGTGACCCCATGGACTGTGGCCCGCCAGGCTCCTCTGTCCATGGGATTCTCCAGGCAAGAATCCTGGAGTGGGCTGCCATGCCCTTCTCCAGGGGACCATCCCAACCCAGGGATCGAACCCAGGTCTCCTGCATTGCAAGTGGATTCTTTACCAGCTGAGCTACCAGGGAAGCCCAGATATAGGTATACAAATGGCTAATTCATGCTGTTGCACAGCAGAAACTAACACAACATTTTAAAGCAAATATACTCAAATTTAAAAAATTAAAAACAATCTAGGAATTCATCTTCTCACACTAGTCTGCGACTATCTTGAGGGCATTGAATTCTGTAACATTTTGTATCTTGCCTAGTGAGCATATGATTATAATATTCGCTTGGCCTTTATTTGGTGAATAAATGAAGGAAAGTGTCAGGTGTGCATGACTGAACCTCATTCCCAACTCTCAAAAACGTGGGGCCATTTCTGTCTTGTCAGTTACAGGTGTAACAACACCCAGACCCTAAGACTCTTCTGATGATGAAATGAGATCACAGAGACATAATCTTGCTGGCTAAGTACTCAGAAAATGTCAGCTTCCTCCCCCTGCTTTTTTCAGCATCTCTGTCTTTATAGACAGTGTTTCACTATCAACTGTGGCTGAGCATCTTACCTACAGGACAGGGATGATGTCCTCTGCATCCTGGCCTCTTCATCCTCTCCAGCCAGGACTCTAAGCACAATTTCAGGTGCATGAGGAAGCAGTTGATTTTTCTGAGCCAGCTCCAGCTCTTTTCTTGGGGGCGGTGGGGGCAGGAGGGAGGCCCCACCTTGTCACTCTGAGCCTCACTTCTCAGGGTTCCATACTGGGGCCTGGGCCACCATGAGCCTCTGTCCAGTTGCCCAGGGGCCGAGCTTCATCCTGGGTCTGCCTCTGCCACTCCATGGGTTGGGCTATGACCGTGACCATGGCCTGGAACCATGGAGATGAGGTCCAATAGGTCATTGTCATTCCCCAGAGCCCTCTAGGGCTTGACCTCCACAGGGGAAGGAAGCACAAATAACACCCTGCATGCTCACCTGCCAGACACAGCATCTGTTGGCGAAAACGAGATCCATCCTGTCCTTGGGACTGGCCAGGGTCAGAGGAGCAGGTGTGTCTTTAGCCACAGTGAGAAATGACATTTATACACATACACACATACAGCACACACACCTGGAACAAGCATCATATAAAAAAGCACACAAGATGTATCCTGATATTTTCGATTATTTTTATTCCACTCTGGGCTAGTTTAGTTTGTTTCGGTATTTTTTAATGTCGGTCCTGGCGCTCTCCATTGATTTCATATCAGTTTAGGTTAGTGACTGAGCTTTGTTTGCAAAACAATGTCTTAGGCAATTACCTCCAGGATCAGAGGGAGACATTCAGCCCAGCTTGATGGGCATGAGGTGAGGGTTCACAGGTGGCTGGGTTCATGCCAAGGTAGCCACAGTGGGGCTGGCACTAGGCTGAGACAAGAAAGATGCCCAATAGGAAGGCACAAGATTTAAAGAGGCACCCAGTGTCCACGCCTGAGAGCATCGCTTTAAATTCTGCAACCCAGCCACCTCACGCAACTCACCTAGACCAGTCCTGGTCCCTACGTAGTAGAAAAGAAAGTGAAGTGAAAGTGTTAGTCATTCAGTTGTGTCCAACTCTTTGCAACCTCATGGACTATTAGTCTGCCAGTCTCCTCTGTCCATGGAATTCTCCAGGCAAGAATACTGGAGCGGGTTGCCACGCCCTTCTCCAGGGGAATCTTCCCGACCCAGGGATCAAATCCAGGTCTCCTGCGTTGCAGGCAGATTCTTTACCATCTGAGCCACCAGGGAAGCCCTCCATGGTAGAGTCAGCCCATTTTTCAGATGAGAACTCTGTGGCCGAGGGGACAGAGACTGGGATAGAGGCCACAGTGGCTGAGGGAGTATATCAGCCTGACCTGACTGACCTAAGACAGAGCTGCTCCCGGGTGTGGCGTGTCCTCTGCCCAGCCCTGTGGGGAAGGTGAGGCCCACACCCTCACAGTGGGACAGTCAGCTTGGGCAGAGATTCAGCTTACGTGAAACCAAAGGAAACGGCTTCTGAACAATGCAGTGGCATGAAATAGAGGATCCTGACTAGCAGATTAAGTTTCTGAGGATGGGATGGGGTGTCTTGGTTTGGCGGTTTCTTAGACCACACATGCTATTCCACAACCTCGGGCTGGGCTGGCTTAGCCCTTCCTGCTTATGACTGGATCCCGTCCCAGCTGCCGGGAGCCAGCTGAGTGAGCCGGGGTGGGTGTGCAGAGGAGGGGAGCCTCTGCAGCAGGGATGCAGCCAGTGTCCAGGGAGGATGCTCTTCCCAGAGATATAGCACATGTCACCACTGGGCCTCCTGCCCCCATGGCTGCTTCTCTGCCAGGTACCCTCTCCCCCCGGGTCTCCTCTCTGATCTCAGTCCCTCTTCCTTCCTGGCCTCTTTTCACCCTGTTGCAGACAAGCCTCAGATTCCATCTCAGGAAGCTCCCCTTCCCACGTGTCAACCCTTGCCCCCTAGTTGGGATGCTGTGGTCCCTCTGAGTCAAGGTGGAGTCTGTCTGCCTGGGACAGATGCTGGCCGATGGTGGCTAAAAGACCCTAAACTTTCATCTGATGCATGGGCTACGGGACTTTGATGAGCTCCCGTGGGAATCATGACTTAATCACAAAGTCAAGACACAGTTCTCATTCAGTCCTTCAGTTTCTCCGAGAAAGGACCAGAGACGCTAATGTATATGGTTGTTGTTGTTGTTTTCCGTCACTAAGTCATGTCTGACTCTTTGCACCCTCATGGATTGTAGCCCACCAGGCTTCCCTGTCCACACTACCTCCGAGAGTTTGCTCAGATTCATGTTCATCGAGTCGGTGATGATATCTAACCATCACTTCCTCTCTCATCCCCTTCTCTTCCTGCCCTCTATCTTTCCCAGCATCAGGGTCTTTTCCAATGAGTTGGCTCTTCGAATCAGGTGGCCAAAGTATTGGAACTTCAGCTTCAAAGTATTGGTCCTTCCAGTGAATATTCAGAGTTGATTTCCTTTAGGATTGACTGGTTTGATCTTGCAGAGTGGACACCTCCCACAATACCCATCCTGGCCCGGTGTTACAGGGAAAGCAGGCTTGCAAAAAATATTGTTGAAGTACTAAAGAGCCCACATAAGAACCAATCCAATTAAGAAAGTGAGAAAGTCCAGTGGTAACTGAGAAAGTTGGTACAGAGGAGTCTGCAGAGAAACTTAAACTTAAGCTCAAGAGGAGAGGGTCTGTTTGCTTCAGCTTAGTGGTCAAGTTTTAGAGAGAACAGAGCCTTGATCCAACTCCTGGTCAATTGCTGAAACCTTAGTTTCCTCATCTGTGCAATGGGGACAATACGGCATTGGCCTCCAAGGTGAGTTTTGACGATTTAATGAAGCAGTGAGTGCAAGACCCATTCATAATGACAAATGTTGGCAGCTGGTTCTGAAACTTGGGCTTAACTGTGTCCTTGGCAGAAGGTGGCCAGCCACTCACATTCCCTTACAGAGTCAGGAACAGAGCTGACCAGGGCTCCCTGTTGGTGACCCTTCCTTCCCTAGAAGGAGGATCTTGAAGACCAGGCAGTGGGCTGTGGACCAGTGACCTTCTCTGACGGTCAACCCATTCTGACTCTGCCAGTGGCCATGGCTCGACCTTGACAACTTGAAGATCTAGGTAGGTGTTCTAATACCAGAACTGCCTGTTTTTCTGACTCTAGAATTTTTTAACCCTTTACAATAATAGGTGGTCTTTAAAGACTGGGAAGATGTGCTTCTTCACATAATTTCTATTCAAGGAAGGAGCCATAAATGAAAATCAGACACATTTTCTCTTTCTTTTTTTTAAAGTTTATTTTATTTAAAATAATTGACTTACAGTGCTATGTTAATTTCTACTATACAGCAAAGTGAATCAATTATACAAATGTATAAATTCTTTCTCATATTCTTTCCCACCGTGGTTTATCACAGGATATTGAATATAGTACCCTGCACTATAGAGTAGGGCCTTGTTTATCCACTCTATACCTAATAATTTTTAATTTTTCAAATTCTGCCTTGATCTCCCTTGATTACCAGTGTCATTCTTGCTTTGGGTAAAAAATTTAGAAAGTAGAGCAAGTGAACACACATATATGTACACAACACAGGTACACAGAGACATCAGCTATGGTCCTCCATTAACAAGAGGAAGACACTGTTAATATTTAATCTTACTGCAATCTGTCTTCCCTGATAGTTGGTACAGAACCCACCTGAAAAGCAGGAGACTCCAGTTGATTCTTGGGCTGGGAAGATCTGCTGGAGAAGGGATAGGCTACCCACTCCAGGATTCTTGGGCTTCCCTTGTGACTCAGCTGATAAAGAAACTGCCTTCAATGCAGGAGACCTGGGTTTGACCCCTGGGTTGGGATGACCCCCTGGAGAAGGGAAAGGCTACCCACTCCCGTATTCTGGCCTGGAGAATTCCATGGACTTTATAGTCCATGAGGTCACAAAGAGTTGGACACGACTGATTGATTTTCACTTTCACTGCAGACTGTCTTGTTGAATACATTTTCCTGATGTAAATGAGATTGCTATGTAGTATTTTTTAATCATTTTTGGTTGTTGTTGAAAATTACAACATAAACATTTTTTTCTGATCTTAAAGATGTTTCAGAAACAAACTAAAGACTGGACGACATACCACTGTCTGTTTGCATCCTGATCTATTTGCCCTGCTCCCTGATGTCGGACACATAGATCAAATTTAAAACCTTAAATACTGACATGGTTGCTGCTAGGTGGTGGCGGTGGTGGTTTGGTCACTAAGTCGTGTGACTTAGTCTCTTCTGTGACTCCATGGACTGCAGCCCGCCAGCCTCCTCTGCTCATGGGGTTTCCCAGGCAAGAATACTGGAGTGGGTTGCCATTTCCTTCTCCATAACATTAGGAGCACATTTTATATCAAATTTTCCTAATATGTTCCTTGAAAAACATTTTAATCAGGTCTGATGCTGCTAATAAGGGAGAAATAGGAAATTTACGATCCTTCCAGAGAAAATGCCTGTTCACACATTGGCCTGTGTCCATTGGCCTGTGTGTGGCCACCTGTATGGTGGCTTCCTGGACTCTTCTGGTGTTTGCTGTAGAGTTTCCACGTGGAGGGGAAATGCTGATGCATCAAACTGTGGAAAGTTGTGGACTCTTAATGACAGCCACGCTCCAGCACCGTAGGTTGCTCTGTTAATCCTCATACAGCCCTGTGAGATGCGTGTGGTTATCACTTTCACAGATGAGCAAAGAGAAGATCAGAGACACCTGACAACTCACCCCAAGTTGCAAAGCTGGAAGCGGAAGTAAACTCACAGCGCGGCTCATGCATTCCCAGGGAAATCACCTAAGAAAAGGATGGAGCTTGTTGTATTCATCTAATCATCTCATTTGATGAGGGATCCGGGAAGCAAAAAATAAAGATGTGTTCATAGTTTTGTTTATGGGGCTTGATAAGAACAAAGATGCACGTTTTTCCTAGCTTTTATGCACTCATTCATTCTTCTTGGCAATGATTCATTTTGTTGTTTGTTTGATGGATGGTTTGGCTTCCTCCAGGTACCAGGCTGGGAACAGAGTGGGGATGGAAGTAGACTTCCAGGGGCCTTGAGGAGGGGCAGAAATTGGATCATGTCACACACGTGGGTGTGTGCACTTGCACACACACACACAGACACACACACACACACACTGTACTAGGGATTGCTGTTCTGAGAAGCAAATTCCTTCCTGAGGCCTCCAGGAAGAGTTTCCTGGGAAAGAAATATTTACTGAAACCTGAAAGAGCAGGAATGAGCCAGAGGAGAATGAAGAGGTCACTCCAGCAGCAGCAGCAGCAGCAGCGTGCATGGAAACCATAGCCAGAAGAGCCGGGTCAGCAAGCCACAGCCAGTGGCCCAGTATGTCCCCCCCTGCTTTGGACAATAAAGTTTTATTGGAACACAGCCTCACCGATGATCTCATGTATTATCTGTGGCTGTTTTTTTGCTAGAACAGCAAAGTTGAATCGTTATAACAGAGACCCTGTGGGCCACTGAAATGGAAGTGTTTATCATCTGGCCCTTTAGAGACAAAGCTTGATGAATCAGCTCTGGGAGCGTGGGACAATGTGGTGAGGACTTGGTGATCGAGGGGCCGCAATGGGGCCGCAGCAGAAGAGGGAGCCTCAGAGACCATCCGAGGGAGTCTGGTCCTTTCCTGAGCCCAAGAGGGAGACAGGGAAGGTTTTGAGCAGAGCAGGAGGGGATTTGATTTATGATTTTAAAAGACCGTACTTTTCACATAGTAGTCACTCTAGGCTTGCTCTTTTTGATTTACAGCAGTTGTGTAATGAATATGTATAAATATATGTATACACACACACACATATATAGATATATAAATTTGTTCTGTGTCTCTGGAGAATCCTATCTAGTAAGTGAGTATTTTCATCCATGGCCACATATATGTGCATAGATATATAAATTTGTTCTGCGTCTCTGGAGAATCCTGACTAATACGTGAATATTTTCATCCATGGCCACCTTCCTCAGCTGACTCTCTGCATTGTCATTCTCTTAATGGTTTCTCTTAAATTGACTGACTTGCTCATGTCTGTTATAAAGGGAACTTGGTACCCCTGCTTGAAACCGAGCACTATCACTTGCCCCAAATGAAAGCTAAGAACATCGTCCCCTTTGGGCGTCATGCTCTGGCTCAGCCTTGGGGACCTGATCGCTTTCTCTGGTGATCGGGGAGGTAAGTGAGCCCTGGGTTTTCAAGGCAGACGAGCAACAAAGACAGACGTGAAGGCAGTCGAGGTTCGCCACCTGATTTATGATCTGATGCCTCTGCTTGGCCCCCCAGCCTGTAGACACAGTGCAGGTCCTCTTATCCCTACCCTCTGTGAGCTGACCCTCAAGGATGGAGGTTGGGAGAAGGACAGGCAGTGGTTCCTAAACTTTCTTTTTAAGACAAATCACAGGAGCTGCTGCTGCTGCTAAGTCGCTTCAGTCGTATCTGACTCTGTGCGACCGCATAGACGGCAGCCCACCAGGCTCCGCCGTCCCTGGGATTCTCCAGGCAAGAACACTAGAGTGGGTTGCCATTGCCTTTTCCAATGCGTGAAAGTGAAAAGTGAAAGTGAAGTTGCTCAGTTGTGTCTGACTCCTAGCGACCCCACAGACGGCAGCCCACCAGACTCCTCCGTCCATGGGCTTTCCCAGGCAAGAGTACTGGAGTGGGGTGCCATCGCTTTCTCCAATCACAGGAGAGTTGGCTAGAAAGATGGTCCGTGGGACTCCCATCCTCAGAGATCCTGGTCTGGGGAGAGGTTGGGAGCTGACCAAGTTGGCAGGCGTCCGGCTTGCTCTGGGGCGAGTGGCCGGCAACTGCACTCAGGGAAGCCAGGCTGGGGGAAGATCCACGAAGGGGTTGCACCGAGCGCAGTCCTGCAGGAAGGGCCTCCGGCCCAACAACAATAAATTGCTCTCAACCCACCTGAGACAGCGCCTGGCTTCGTTCATAAGGATGTGGTTTGGAAAAGTCATCTAGACTCTGGAAATGTGCACGCGATTCCGTCCCCTTATAAGCGTGATTTTGGTTTGAGGCACTTTATTGCCAAATTCCTGGAATGAGATATTGTTAGATATTTACTCAGGAAAAGCAAGAGTTCAGTAAAACATAAAATGGGCTGGAACTACTTGTAGGGAAGAGGAGTATATGCCCTCTGACTCCTGGGATACCCGCTCCACTCAGGCAGTGAGGACCCAGCCGTTCCCTGTTTGTCGGGGGGGGGGCGGTACTGAGGTGTGGTTCGTTTCACCCCCTGTAGCAGGCTGGATGCTGGCCTGAAAGTGATATAGCCACATCCTGATCCCAGAAACCTGAGTATTACCGGGTATGCTAAAGGTAGGGTTGAATGGAGGCTCATGAGAAGAGAAGATTGTCCTAGCTTGCCCAGACAGGCCCTAAATCTGATGACATATCCCCCTAAGAGTAAAGGAGAGGGAGACTACATAGCAGAAGGGGAAGAGGCCGGGTGAGGATGAAGGCAGGGCCTGGAATGATGCTGCACCCAGCAGAGAAGGCCCAGGGCCACTGGAAGCTGGGAGAGGCAAGGAAGGATTCTCAGAGGGTGCCCAGCCCCACCAACACCTTGAGCTCAGCCTTCGGGCCTCCAGGACCGTGACAGAGTACATTTGTTTCTGCTGCTGTGAGCCATCAGAGTTGTGGCAGTTTGTTACGGCAGCCTCAGAAAACTGATACAGTCCTCATAGCAGAACTCAGGCCTGAGACTCAAAGTGCTGTCTCCCCAACTCTCTGTGAGTAAGGCTGAGCTCCCAATTTCCCACAAGGATGCTCAGACTGAAAGCCTGTTACTCATGGAATACGGACACACACACACACACACAACTTTGCCACAAAGATGTGATTGTTCTGTGCTCTCACCCAGCAGGTTTGGCTGAACAGGTAACCCATCCTGTGCTTCTCTGTGACTGACCAGCCATGGACCACTCTCCGCCCCCCACCCCAACCCCTGGGAACACACACGCCTGCAGGCATCGTTCTTTCCAGGCTCTGAGGGGCATCTGGGGCCAGGAGATGGGCACAGTGACAGCAAAGGTCGAGAGCGGTGCTGCCCAACGGACATGCTGCCCGAGGCACACACACAACCTTAAACTGTACAGAATCTATATTTTAAAAGCTTTGTAAAAGATGTAATTCACTTTAATATTACATTCTATTTAACTCAGTATATCCAAAATATTATTATTTCATCATGGACTTTATCTAAAAATTGTTGTTGTTGTTGTTTAGTCATTAAGTTGTGTCTGACTCTTTGTGACCCCATGGACTGCAACCAGCCAGGCTCCTCTCTCTGTCCATGGGACTCTCCAGGCAAGAATACTGCAGTGGTTGCCATTTCCTCCTCCAGGGGATCTTCCTGACCCAGGGACCAAACCTGAGTCACTTGCATTGGCAGGCAGATTCTTTACCACTGAGCCACCTGGAAAGCCTATGCAAAAATTATCAGTGAAATACTTTGCATTTCTTTGTATGACGTCTTTGAAATTTGGTGTGGATTTTACATTGGGCTTCCCTGGTTGCTCAGATGGTAAAGCATCTGCCTGCAATGCAGAAGACCCAGGTTCAATCCCCGGGTTGGGAAAATCCCCTGGAAAAGAAAATGGCAACCCACTCCAGTATTCTTGCCTGGAAACCTCCATGGACTGAGGAGCCTGGTAGGCTACAGTCCATGGGGTCACAGAGAGTTGGACACGACTGAGTGACTTCACTTTTCTTTCACTTTTACATTGAGAGTATGTCTCAGTTTGCACAGAGCACATTTTAAGCGCTCAGTAACCATATGACTAGTGGCTTCTGAACCAAAAGGTGCGAGGTTTAGAGCTCAGGCAACTGCAAAGTGGACCAGAGGCCTCTCTGATCACTCTTATACCCCTCAGCTCTGCTGTTTTATCCATGTGGCCCCTGAGAGTGATCCGTTGCAAGTATTTCCACGGGAGCTCATCTTCCTGTGCATTTACGTGTGATTGTGCTTTGGGGCTGGGGCCATGGAAAGGCAAAGAGAAGAAGACCTTCCTGAGACAGTCACAACCTGAGCGAGAGGGCAAGGTGGACACAAAAGTTAAAACGAAGATTGTGGTCCAGAGACTGAGCATCTTCTCTGAGTGCATCCCTGGGGCTACAAGATGGGAAGTGGGTTGAAGTCCTGAGTTCTTGTTTATGTTTTAGTAGTTTAAATTATTTTTTAATTGGGGGATAATTGCTTTACAATGCTGTGTTGGGCTTCCCTGATGGCTCAGATGGTAAAAAAAAAAAAAAAAAAAAAATTCTGCCTGCAATGGGGGAGACCTGGTTTCAATCCCTGGGTTGGGAGGATCCCCTGGAGAAGGGCATGGCAACCCACTCCAGTATTCTTGCCTGGAGAATGCCCACAGAAGAGGAACCTGGCAGGCTACAGTCCATGAGGTCACAAAGAGATGGACACGACTGAGCCAGTAAGCACAGCACGTTGTGTTAATTTCTGCTGCATGAGGACGTGAATCAGCCACAAGGACGCTTACATCCCCTCCCCCCGAGCCTCCCTCCCACGCCCTCATCCCACACTGACATATGCCCTTCGCCATGTGTAACACAGACGGCTAGTGGGAGGCTGCCATCCATCACAGGGAGCTCAGCTCGTGCTCTGTGACGAGGTCCTAAGTTCTCAAATCGTGGCATCTTCTAGAATGAGATTCTCTCCTACGGCATCAGCTCTTGAAATCACTGGGTATCTCAGCCGTGAAGTATCTTTAGAGAGACGATGGGAGGGGAAATTGGTTTACTCCATTTAGAATGGAAAGTTAATTGCTTTTGGGAAAGCTGTTTTCAGCCAAATGAGGACCACACAGAGGAAAAAAAAAAAAAGCATTGCCCTCGATGGGAGTTTGGCCAAGAGTGACAATAGCTGTCTGCTTTCTTGAGTCTGATGGGCATTGAGGGCGACCCAAGGAGGGACCATTGTTTCTACTGACAGCTTAACAGCAGGCCCGAGGAAGAAGAGGTTGCGATGGCGGTGGGAAGCCGTGAATTCTTAATCCGTCACAGAAACTTCAGGGGAACCAGGCGCCGAGGAGGCCAGACTAAAGCCTTAATTGCTGGGTAATTCGCTGTCTTGGGCTGCCCATGTCTGCGCCCCCGTGATGCCTGCGCAGCAACGGCTGTGGGCAGGGGCCGCCCGCTGCAGGGTGTGGTGGTGCCGTTCCAGGGAGAGGTGGGAAATATGATGGATATTCACCTGTCCACAGTGCTTGTCTCATTTATTCAAATTAACCGGGACTCAGGGCTGGAAAGAAATGGATCTGGACTCAGACAAAGATGAATTGCAGTAAAAATGGAAATTACAACCTAGAAAACTATTATCATCAGGCCCTCGGGATGTTATTAGCTAATCATGGTTACAATATTCGACTTTTGAAAGTGTTGCTTTGATTGAATTTTCACCTTGTATCCGTAAGGACTTGTCAGGATGCGTGCTTAGCGATGCGGGGAGGGAGGAACGTAGAATGTGATGAGCTGTTTCACACCCTTCTCTTTTCTCTAATGTGTTCATTCTGTTCCTCAAGTGTATAGATTTCTCACAGTTGACAATGCTTAAGGTCATAATATTAGACCCAAGTAGCAAGTCACCGCCCAAGACCAAGTGCAAGCATTACTCAGATTTCTCAGGGTCTCATACCAGGTGGAGATGCTGATGCTTTTTGGGTGTCAGGCAGTGGGTACCAGCCTAGGAAAGGAACACCCTGATCATTAGCTTGGAGGCTGCAGCAACTGTACCAGCATCCTTATCTTGTAAACGCCCTGGGTTTTGCTGGTACTGGGCTTTTCCCTTTGGTGACATCTTTAGCATCTTGGCTCAGGGCACCTACCACTATTTTTATTCTTGCCACCTCCATCATATCAGAACCGATCCTAACCCATGTCTTGCCTATGACTCCACCACTGGCTTTTGCCAGGAGCCTAATGGTCAAGCTAATAACACAGAGTGTGGGGAGTCAGTGTCCCAGGGACAGCTCTCAAGCATGGGGAAAGGAGCCCGTGGACAAACCCTTTGCCTGACTCTCAGAAGGATGATTCCGAGAGACATTCTGTGCTCTTCTCAGAGAGCCCCGTGCAGGACCGAGGCCCCGTCCTCCTTTCTGGGTGGACATCTCAGTAACACACCTTTTATGCTGATTTTCCTTCGGTTCCTTATTCACTCCCTGGTTCTTCACTCCAGCTCCTTTTTTCCCCCTGACAATCTTGTTGCCCAAGAACACTTTTTTCTGATCTCTGCTTTTGGGGTTTATAGAGGGGATGCAGAAGCCAGGTCAAGCACCTGCTAAATCCAGTCTCACAAAGACAATTATAGCCCATACTCATAGCAGACTTCCAAGATGCCAGGGGCTGTGCAGATACTTTGTGTGAATATTGTCTTTAATTCTCTCCAGCATGTTACATGGTAGAACTACCTTTATGCCCATTTTACAGATAAAGATACTGAGCCACAGAGAGGCAACAGAACCTACCCGATGGAGTGACACAGCTTAGACGGGGTGCAACTGGGATTTTTCATTCAAGCAGGCAGAATTCGGTGTTGCTACAGAAAACACTGCCTCCACAATTAATTAATTGACTGAGATAAATGAATTTGCCTGGCGCTCTGTGAACCCTGGCGTGTGCTTCTCTGAATGCCGAGTGGGTCTCTGAGATGCTGCTATTCTGCCCCTGCCTGGAGATAACGTGGAGAGGAAACAGGGAGCCAGGGGTGGACCAAAATTAACACGGAGGCAGGAGCAGCTGGTTTGATGCCCTTAGTCCTGTCATTGTCTAGAATAATTGGAAATGGATTGAAACCCAGAATGCCTGGACTTGCCGTATCAGTGGGCTTCCTCAGTCAGTGGCATGGTAAAGGCCCTCCTGCCTTCCCTCCAAGTGATTTGATGATGCTGATAAAATCATTTATCATCAGGCAAGCTTTGCTGACTGCCTTATTAGAGAAGTGACTGCAGGTTCTAAATTTGGCAGAGCCTGGCAGGCTTTAATTAGGGCTTCAGAATCTGGGCTGGTGGGATGGGACTCCTGAGCCTTTAACTCCTCCTTCCCCTTACACCATCATAGAGATACAGAAAGCGGGAGAAATGCTGTATCTTCGCTGGAAAGTAGAAAGGCTGCCATCAACAGGCTGGAACCCTAAGGAGCTTTGGCAGATCGGCAGCACTGAGGTGTCTATGACCTCTTGAAGCAGAATTCCCACCAGGCATCCTCTGAACACTGAAAATATTGCGTCTACCTTAAAGTCTATATTTATTCCGTAGTGTCTCTCCGAGTTTTGGGCAAAGAATCCACCTGCCAATGCAGGTGATGCGGGCTTGTCCTCTGAGTTGGGAAGATCCCCTGGAGGAGGAAATGGCAAGCTGCTCCAGTATTCTTGCCTGGAGAATCGCATGAACAGAGGAGCCTGGCGGGCTCCAGTCCATGGGGTCGCACAGAACTGGACACCATTGAGCGACAGAGCACGCGTGTTTCTCTAAGCTTAGCCTGAGCGGCAGCATGGTCATTTGATTGTAACTGTGACTCATCTCAGGAGTTTTGCACCGAATCCCAGCAGCCTTGGCGGGGAGGACAGGAATCAGCATTTCCCTTAAGCTCTGGGGTTCTCTGCACACACGGGAAGCCTGAGGAACCCGGCGCACAGGCTTTCTTATCCCGAGCTGATGGAGAATGTGCGACCTGGAACCCGGGTTTTTGGAGAATGGAGGCTGCCTGAGGCCACAGTTCCAGCGTCTCCATTTCCTTGTCACTAGTGACCAGAGCGTGGTGATGACTTACAGCATTTCCAGGCTTCTCTGCGATCTCGTTTCTTTCCTGGCTGAGGTTCTTGGACCGCCAGCATTCGGCAAGGGCGTGTGGTGCTGCATCCTCTGGGCTGGGGTTACCAGGCCTGCCCCTGTTGGTTTTCCAAACCTCGGGACCTGGTTCCAGGCAGATGGGAGCTGCCTGTGCCGAGTGTTTCTCGGCTGTGAAGCGGGGCTTGTACAAATAGTCCGGAGGGAAAGGTTTAATTAAAGCGGCCTTGGTTGTTGGCAAGAATAAGCAAAAATGAGTGCTTCCAAAAGGGACTGTGCATCCCCACAGGCCCTCCTTGTGGCCCAGTTCCCGGCAAACCTTAAAGTTTGGGCTTAAAGTGGGAAGTGATGTCTTCCTCTAAAAAGAAGGGTTTTGTCAGTGGGCCAAGGGTAGGTCAGCGTCAAGGTCATCAGGCTCTGGTTTACAACCCTCAGGTGAAGCGGGGCCGTGACAAGGAGGCCTGGCTGGCCTGAGACTGGAGCCAGAGGCCAGGCCTTCAGCCCAGGGCAGTGCGGACGAGTCAGGGTCAAAGTCAGACGACCCCAGGCTGGTACCAGGGGCACAAGAGGGTGAAACAGGGAGCTGAGTGAGGGCACAAGACTGCTGGTGACCTGTGCTGGTCAGATTTTTGGGCCTCAGGAGAAAAACCATCTTGAGTTGGTTTAAAAAAAAAAAAAGAGGATATATTTTTACTAGAATATAAGGCTATCCCAAGGACCCCAAGGTAGGATGAGCCAGGGCTTGTGGGTCAGGGGTGAGAACCAGGAGCAGGAAGACTCTCCTCGCTGTCTCTTCTGTCTGTCTGTCTGCCTCTGTGTGCGACTGTCTCTGTCTGGCTCTGAATGTGAACCTCTGTGTGTCTCTGTTTCTGTCTGGGTCTGTCTGCCTCTGGGTCTGTATCTCTGTTGTCTGTGTCTCTGTGTGTCTCTAACTCTCTGTCTCTATCGTTGTCTTTCTCTCTCTGTGCCTGTGTGTCTCTGCTGGCCTGTCTGTCTGTCTGTCTGTCTTCCCTCCCCTGCCCCTCCTCCACCCTTCGCCCCTCCAGGCTTTCTCGGCTCCTCCCACATGCACACACCATGTGCTCTCAGCACTTTTCTGCCTTGGCCAGGTTTCCCTGCCAGGCCCCCACCAGCTATGATCCCTGCAGGGGCGTGTGCTGCCTCCACGGCTGGCTGCCGGCCTGATGCCCTTAGATGAGGGGTGATGCCAAGTTAGGGGAATTTCTGAGAGCTGGCAAATACCCACCAAGGTATCTACTACCCGGACAGGCTGGGAGTGACCCCATGGTTAGAAAGTGGTAAGGCAGGAAAGCTTGCTAGCCCTGCTCCTCTGAGGAAGACCTTCCACTGACACCCAGGAAGTGCTGAGTGCTGTGTGATGGGGGAGGGCCCAGCTTCGGCTCAGACCCCAGTCAGGCCACTTCATCCCACCGAGCGGAGAGCTTTAATGAAGAGCTTTAGTGCACTGTTCCTTTCCTTTTATCCCACAGGGAAGATGTAACACTGATCGAGTTAAGGTCAACTCAAAGTCAGTGGGAGGAGGCGGGTGAGAGTGTTCCACACACCGTGGGTCACTCATCACCATTTACAGGTGTGTCTGATTCCTTCCAGCCTCCAGGGTGACGGGGTCCCCTACCTCTCCCCCAGGTTCATGGAACAAACACATTACGGACATTTTAGATAAGCCCCGGGACCCAGAAATCACCGGGAAGTACCACTTCTGTTGGAGAACAGAGCACCGCAATGCCAGCGGGCCCGATGATGTGGGCAACCTGGCTGGCAGGTGAGGGGCCCTCACGGGAGAGACACCTCGGTTCTGAGAAATGCTTGATCAAAGCTTGGGACCCAGGGTTCTCGGAACAGGAGCTGGAGCACAGACGTAACCTCCCTGAGGGCAGCCCCGAGGGAGCCCCAAGCCCAGAGCGGCCAGAGGACATGAGCTCACCAGCTCAGGAGCAGAAGGTCTCGAGGCCAGGACTCTCCCACACTGGCCTAGGGCGAGCCCGAGTCTCAGACCCGGGGGCACTGGTGTTTGATTGTGAAACTTGCCATGTGCACTGTACTGTTTGCTTTAGGGGCGCCTGTGAGTTCTCAGGATGCGTTGGTTCCATCGTCCATGATGAATGTGGTCGTGATGGACGTTGGGCAACACTGTCCAGTTATCAGAGCAGACTCATCATGGATCTCAGGGCGGAACCAGCTGATCAGCACCACATGGGAACTTGGAAATGCTGGCTCTTGGGCCCCACCGGGCTTGCCAATGCAGACACCCCGGGGTGCCCAGCCCACCCCGCCCCCACCAGGTGACATGGGTGCAAGGTGGAGTCTGAACACCTCCGACAGGGATGGAGACTCCTCTCCCCACGCGCTCCCCTCCCGGCACCTCTCGCCGTCCGAGTTCCAGGTCCCCATCCTCTTGTCTTCTCGCTCCAGGCCACACTCCCTTTTGCTTCACCAGCTTGCCTGGGACCCTATTCCCGGCTCGCCCTCCCTGGGATGATCAGCTGTGCTCACTGAAGCCAGGCAGGTCCTGTGCAAAGAAGTACTCCTCCTCCCCAAGGAGAGTCAGAGCAGGAGAGTGGCAAGGAGGAGACACCTCACCACGTGTCCCCCAGTACTGAAGTATTTATGCGTGCCCGCTCAGTCATGTCTGACTCTTTGCAACCCTATGGATGGTAACCCACCAGGCTCCTCTGTCCAAGGGATTTTTCCAGGCAAGAATACTGGAGGGGGTTGCCATTTCCTCCTCCAGGGAATCTTCCTGACTGACCCAGGGATGGAACCTATGTCTCTTGTGTCTTCTGCATTGGCAGGCAGATTCTTTCCACTACACCACCCAGGAAGTGCCCCCCCCCAGTAAATCCCCCCCAAACCTCAATAATTTGTTCCTCTATGAATTCTGGGGCAGGTCCATATTTTTTCCCCTCACGAGTCAATCCCAGGTGTTAAAAGTGATCCAGTTACTTACCCTTCCAAGACAGATGCATTTTGGTAATTTAAAACAATCTCATGAGGTGTCAGGTCAAAACTTTGAAACGTATCCAATTTAAAACTTCTGTGACAAGTTAGAGGAGCAGGATGAGGTGGAAGTGGGAGGGAGGTCCCAGAGGGTGGGGACAGATGGATACCTGTGGCTGAATCATGTCAATGTATGGCGGAAACCAACACAACATTGTAAAGCAATTATCCTCCAATTAAAGATTAATACATTTAAAAAAACCAGTCAGCTGACAGGATATTACAAAATCCCCCTAAACACCTCAAATCAAAAGGACTGATTTTATGAAAACAGTTTTTAAAAGATTGTTTTTCAATCAGGAAAATTTCTCAAGAAAAAATTAATTAATAAAGCTTCTTCCCTCTCTCCAGCCTCCAGCCTTGGAATTCCTGAGCCACAGACAGGGAGAAGGGCTTGGGCCTGGTGTGCCTGTGACTTGGCGTGGGTGGGTGGCAGGACCACCCCCCGGGGAGGGAGGGGTGACTGGGCAGGGGTTTCCTGCTCACTGGTCCACGGCCTTTGTCGATTCTCAGAGGCAGTCTCAGATTCGAGGTCAAGTCTCTTACTGAGACCCTCAAGATAGACTCAGCATGCCCTCCAGGCTTGGGGGCATGACCCCACCTGACCCCTCAGTCTGCGTCCTTCGCCCAGCCCTGCCCCTGCCAGAGCCCACCCCAACTCCACCAGGCCCTCTTGGTCTCATCTCTTACCCTCTCACTCGCTGTTTGCAATGGCTGGACCATTTCCTGCAGCCCCGGCCCAGCCGCATCCCACTCATCTTCCAGGTGAGAGGCCCCGTCTTTCCTGACAAGCCTGTCCCCCTGGGCGAGGAGCCTCCTGTGTGCCCCCGTGGCGCACAGTCTGTTACAGCTGCTGCCTTTCCTGCAGCACTGGAAGATCTCTGCAGAACCCTGCCAGACGCATCATCATAACAGGAACCTAAAAAACAGCCAGAGATTGAATGAGTGAATGAGAGCCAAGATTCTGCAGCCTCGAGCAGCCAGGAGCAGCAAGCAAGCTGCCATGCAGACCGCTGTCTTAACAGCCCTGTGTCTAGCTTGGTCAGCTGCCTTACAACAGGACCTGCATCCATTGATGGCCAGCGTGGGTTGATTCACAGACTTGTCTTCCCCAAAGTTACCAAGATCTTTGGAAAACGTTCATGTCTTGTTTGTCTTAGCATAAGCAGCCCTTAGGCTAGTGTCCTGGGGTCTCTAAGCTTTTGCTGAAAGAATGAATGGATGAATGGATGATGGATGGATGGGTGGATGGATGATGGAAGAGGAGAAGGATGGTTGGAAGTGTGAATGAATGGATGATTAATTAAGTGTAAATAGAAATCTGACTGGGAAACATTCAACCCATTTTTGGAGTTAGAACTCAAGTTCTACTTTGAGTTAAGGGTTATATATCTTTAATAGATTGTATTTTGTGTTAGTTTATTCTGTATTAACCCTCATTCCAGATATAAAGCTGTGTCCCTGGTGGCTCAGATGGTAAAGAATCTGCCTGCAATGCGGGAGACCTACGTTCAATCCTTGGGTCTGGAAGATCACCTGGAGAGGGGAATGGCTACCCACTCCAGTGTTCTTGCCTGGAGAGTTCCATGGACAGAGGAGCCTGGTGGGGTACAGTCCATGGTTGCAGAGAGTTGGACACAACTGAGTGACTTTCACTTTCATGATTTTTCTTAATCATCCATTTATTTATTCACTCAACCAATATTTGCCGAGGGATGCACCTAATGCTTCTATTATTTAATTGAAGAAACTGAGCATTTACCCTAAGAAAGATTAGCTCTGACTTGATTGTGCGTTAGACTTTCTTTATGGAATAAAATTCAGGGCAGGAGTGAATCAGAGTGCTTTGTAAATCCTCAAAAAAGCACTGCTTTTTGAAAGAAAGTAACTGTCACTCTAATAGAACAAACTAAACAATAGAACCAATTTAACTTATTTTGCTTTTTAAAAACTATAATATAACTTTCTCCTTTGTATATTTTTCAGATATGTCTGCAAGTCAATCTATCTATCCATCTTTCATTTCTTCATCCATCCATCCACCTGACTGCTTGCTCTCCCATTTATATATGAGTCTTAATATTTTATATGCTGCATAAAATATCCAAACACATATGCAACAGTTCTCGAAGTATAACATACAATATTTAAATGTATAAAATATGTGTATAAACATACCTTGTATATACTTCCCATTGTCAAGTGTGAATAATTAGTTGCACCAGTTAACCAGTTCTGATGATTTTAGACACGTCTCTTCCACTTGGGTGTTTCACTTTGTGTTCACATTTAAGTTTTCAGACGCACATGCGTGTGCTCCGGGTGTGCGTGGAGAGTCATCAGCCAGCCTGTCACGTTGGATCTGGTCCCAGGATGCTGGGAAGACCCCCTCCTGGCCTGGCAGTGCCTGTGTGTGACTCACGATGATGTATGACTGTGCCATGGCTGGTTATGTCACGTCCCTTGACAACTCTGTATAATTAATTTGATGCCATCTGATGCAGCAGTGGGTAGACGTTTAAGAAATAAAAAGTTGTCTATGCCCCATGGAGCACATCTGTTTAATGGCATAATTCAAATTAATTTCAAACACTTCCGTAAAAGCTCATGGAACCGTTTCACATTTCTTCCTGATATTCCACACACCCCCTCCACCCCCCACCCCGCCACCGCCCAGTTACCACTACACAAGGCTCTGAAGAGCCACTCTGGAGTCTATTCACATGAAGCACATTTTAAACAATTCTTTATTTTTAAAAGTTATAGAACAACAAAATTATAGAAAGAGTACACAGAGCTCATGAACACCCCGCCCCTGACTTACCCAAACGGCCAGGCCTTACATAATAGCCCTGAAATGATGACAACCAGAACCTACTGTGGATCCAACCCTATGAACTAATATGCAAATTATTCAAATTTTCACAATTACCCCCTGATGGCCTTCTTCTGGCCCAGGGTTTAGTTCTCATATTTCTTAGTTATCTCTGATCTGGAACATTTCTTTTGGCCTCTCTTCGTCTTTTATGACCTCAACACTATTTTTAAGAGTATTGGCCTATTTTTGTTTGTTTTTTGTGGACTGTGGTTCAATTTGGATTTTTGTAGGTATTCTCAAGATTAGAAGGAGATTATGCATTTTGGCGAGAATACCGTGAAAGTTCTGCTGTGTCCTCCTCAGTGACTCACAGCAGGAAGCCCTTGATGTGGATGAGCCTTATGACGGGTGTTGTTAATCTGGACCACTTGGTTAAGGGGGTACTTGTCAGCTTCCTCCACTGTCCTTATTTTGTTATGGTTAATGGTGTCTTGTGGGAAGATGATTCAAGACTACTCAAAATTCTGTTTGTCCTTGTCCTTTTGCCAACAAATGTTAGCACCCACCAGTGATTCCTGTGTACAACAATTATCACCCTGATGTTGCAAATGGTGATTTCCTATTTCTGTTCCTCCCACACTTGTTAACTGGAATGCTACTGTAAGGAAGAGCTACTCCTTCTCCTACTTGAAGATATATTCAGTTTGTTCTTTTTTGAATCTTGGGCTTCCCTTGTGGCTCAGCTGGTAAAGAATCCACCTGCAATGCAGGAGACCTGGGTTCCATCCCTGGGTTGGACGATCCCCTGGAGAAAGGATAGGCTACCCACTCCAGTATTCTGGCCTGGAGAAGCCCATGGACTGTATAGTCCATGGGGTAGCAAAGAGTCAGACATGACTGAGCAACTTTCACTTGAGTAACGTTTTCAGGTAATAGTGGTTTTTCATCTTTGACATTGCCCTAAGAGCACATAAGTGGTCATTTCCTAAAGGTTATTTGCAGCATGGAAGCTAAAACTTTATCATTGACTGTTTTAAAATCTGTTGCATTAGAATCCATAGGTCTGTCTTGCGCATTGGATGAATCTTGTACAAATGCATGATTTTTTTTTTCAAAGTAATGTGCTATTTCACCAAGCTATAGAGCTCTTAGTGTTGACGCATTTAATTAAGATAATCTTATTAGAGGACAAATTCTGATTCATTGGGCCTGGGTGAAGCCCAAGACTCTGCATTCCCAAGAAACTCCCATAAGCTGTGGATTCTGTTGGTGGAGGATTGGACTTCTTGAGTGGCAAGGTGTGTGGGCTCAAATCTATTACCTGCTGACTTAGCCCACCCTGTGTGGGTCATTTGATCCCTTTTGACCTTAGTTTCATCATCTCTGAGAGGGGAATAACCATGATAGTACCACCTTCAAAGACTGGTACAAGAATTAAGAAAGACTGTGAACTTACCTGCATAGAGGAAGAGCTGACTGATAGTCATATATTGACCCCTGTTTATTAGCAACAATAAACAATCGCCATTTGTGCTATTGTTTGCTTCTCTGAAGAGCGGCCTGGATGAGTCCTTTTCCTTCTCCTTCCTTCAGATACTTCTCACAGCCCTGGAATATGGGGACCCACTGCTGGATCCTGGAGAGCAGGTGTCGGGCACTGGGTTCCCGCCCCTGCCAGGCGCGCATGTGTGGAACCATCCAGTCGCATCACGCGGCCTGGAGGTGCATAGAACGCAGGGCACATGTTGCAGAGGTGAGGCGAGCCTGGCCACGCAGTGGGGACCTTGTGGACGTCAGTGGGGAGGGCAAATGCCCTTGTCATGCTCACCTGAGGGCCAGGCTAGAGATCCCTGAGGTTGCAGAGCAGCTGGGCTCCTGCCGCTCCTTTCTGGGGCGCGGAGTCTCCATTGTATGAGAGGCAGCTCTCTCTGCTGGAGGCTCACTGGAGAGGGGCGGTCACCGACTGTCACCAGGCCCGGTTGGACCCCTTCTCTCTGACGGAGCCCAAGAGGCTCACTCCAAAGACCAGAGTACCAGGTTGGCACCTGCATGCCTGCTTCTACCTGGCTTTTCTGAAAGTGCTTTACACGGGGGAGGACATGGATTGAGCGGTCCTGTCTCGGATGCTAAGTCTTGGCTGGTGTGACCACCTTGTCACACACTTCTCTCCATGGTCCTCGCTGCACCTCTAAGAGGGAGTAATTACATCAATCACTTAGCAAAGGGGGCTGTTCTGGCACTGAGAAGGCAAGAAAAGTGTCTGGAGCCCCACCTCGTCAGGTGGTACAGTTAAAACACACACACTTTCACCAGGACCCCAAAGCCTGCTCTTGCTGGCCTGCCTGTGGCCATAGGAAGCAAGTGTCCACATCCGTACCTGCCCTCCAGGTGCTGGGAGGGAGACGCCTGGGGGTACAGCGTGAGTTTGGCAAAGTTACTGCACAACGCCCAGGGATGTTGTGTGTCCATCACTGGTAGAAAATCCATCCTTGGGGCGCCTGCAGGCAACAGTGGGCTCCGTGCTTCAGGACTCATGAACCACCTCATCCAGGCTGCGTGTCACATGCCGCCCGAATGTCTGGGGTCCTTAATCACCAACACCTGTGCTGGGCAGACACTGGACGAAGGCGCTGCTCTTGGCTGGGAGGGGACTTGTGTCAGCGTGGGAACAGCCCCTCCATCTGATCTGATGTGAAATGATTCGAAGCAGAACTTCCCTCACTCTTGGCACGGGCCTTCAATGCCAGTATTTCACTCTGCCCATTTACTGAAGGGAGAAAAACACCGAGTGCCCCACATGCTGGGCCCAAGACCCATGTAGGAGAAGATACATGGCCCAAATTAGCACTGCTTCAGCTACGGAGACCCAAAGACCACCAGGAGGGGTGTCTGGCAGTTGCACCTCAAAAGCCCAAACACACAGCAGGTAGTGGGGGAGAGACCAACACGGCCCCATTTACGCATTGAATAAATATGCAGGATCCACAGGCTTAACTATAAACAAGATAAACAAAGCCCCTGGCCTCCTGCAGTGTGTTTTAGGATAGGTGAGACAATTATTAAAAAGAGATACAGCTCTGATGATAGAAAGAGTGATGTGATGGAGAAGCTGTGAGTGTGAGACCGGGGCTTGGGCAGGCAGCTCGGGATGTGACATTAAACCTGACCAGTGGTGAGAGGAGCAGCCACGCAGCTGCCAGAGGGCAGAAGTTTCCCAGCAACAAGGCCAGAGTTCAGGCGTGTTCACAGTCTGGTGGGCTGAGACCCTGGCTGGTGCCTTCTCTCCAGTGGTGTGTTTATCTGGATCTATCATCACTCTGCCTGTCCGTCTGATACATTAACCATGTGCTCTATACAGGACAAAACGCACTAGTTAGGCATATGGAGGGGATGTCCACTTACTACTTCCATCCCTAGTTTTTGGACGACCTTCGACAGGTTACTTCTCAGAGCCTCACCATTCTTATCTCTAAAATGCGAATAGCATCTTTCTGGCAGAATAGTGAGGAATACAGTAAATATAATTGAATACAAATCTTGGTACATAAATGATGCTGAATAAATGAAATATATAGGTGGACATACCATTCTATCCACGTATGCTCATTACACGGGCTTCCCTGGTGGCTCAGATGGTAAAGAATCTGTCTGCAATGCGGAGACCTGGGTTTGATCCCTGGGTTGGGAAGACCCCTGGAGGAGGGCATGGCAACCCACTCCAGTATTCTTGCCTGGAGAATCCCATGGACAGAGGAGCCTGGAGAGTACCGTCCATGGGGTTGTGAAGAGTCGGACACAACTGAGCGGCTCAGCACAGCACCCAGCACACCCCCCTTGCACATCATTTGTATGTATTAAATATGCAAGGGTGTCTAATGCCTTACACACGTGTATGCACACACACCCCTGTAGCTGATAACACTCTTGAACCACAGCTTCAACTAGGATTTACGAGGGAAACAAGGCAAAAGAAACAAAATTCATTAAAACCTGGTCATTCCTTGTTTTCTGCTTAATGCTGCTTTCCCGAGCCATCTGGGAACAATTTATTGAAAACCATAATTGTGCATTAAATATTGCAATTTGTTCCAGACTCAGTCTATGGAGCGACTGAGGCGGAGGCTGACTGTATAGTCAGCGCTTCGGGCAGCCCCGGCGCTTCCCCACCAGACGTGTTTCATCGTCTCCACGGCCCCCTCCGTCTTTCAGGATCCCATCAGGAAAAGAAACACTGGTTTCAATAAAACATATTGTACAGGAGGAAATCAACAGCCTGAAAGCAAGGCATCTCTGGGTTCGTCGCAGTCTGCTGGGAAAGGGGCTTTCTTTCTACTTGGGTGGAGGGTCCCAAGGACCCCTAAGAATGCTACAGCTCCATTCTGGGGAAGGAGAGCTATGTCTAATGACTCAGGCCTTTAGTCCCTGAATTCCAGCCTGTCACGAGGAGAGGGCTTCCCCCAGGATGGCTTGGCTTCGGAAGATCTGGTAACTGTCCCCGCTGCTTTGTGGGTCCCCAGAATGGGGTGTTTGTGGGGGCGAAGATGGGACAGGAGCGAGGCTGCTGGACTTTGGTGTTCTCCCTGGATGGACCTGACTAGTGTTGGGCATATGCCCTGGGTTCAGCAGAAGGGATGTGTTTTCTCAGTCCTGAAAGAAAGAAAGAAAGAAAGTGAAGTCGCTCAGTTGTGTCTGACTCTTTGCGACCCCATGGATTGTAGCCCACCAGGTTCTTCTGTCCATGGGATTCTCCAGGCAAGAATACTGGAGTGGAGTGCCATTTCCTTCTCCAGGGGATCTTCCCAACCCAGGGATTGAACCCAGGTCTTCCATATTGCGGACAGACACTTTACCATCTGAGTCACCAGGGAAGCCCATGAACTAGTCGTGAACGAGCATTTAAATAAAAGCAAAAGGAAACTATCAACATGGAAACACTGGGTTAGAAGTAGGCAGAGTAGCTGAAGCTTGGGGAGATAGGACGCAGAGAGGGAAACGGACAGTGCTTTACATGGCGTGAGTTGAGAAGCCCTGTTTCCGCATGCGGAGGCTGGAGTCTTGAGCGTGTAAGGAACTTGGTCCAGATTCTCCAGCAGCGAGTCTCAAGGTGAAATTCAAACCTCAGCCAGCTGGCTCCGCTGCGGTGGGAAGTGGTCTCGGGGGTCCCCTCTGTCTGCTGGCACCCACCTGCCTTTTTGTGCCCAGGGTTCCCGGAGGGGCAGCAAGTTGGCTGCTCCCCCCTCCAGCTGCACTCAAAGCCCGGGACGCACCTGGCTGAGAGATGGCTGAGCGGTGGGGGAGCGAGTGGATGAAGTGGGTGAAGGAACCCGGCCCCCAGCACCATCACGGTCCTCACCGCTGTCCTGTTTCGTGGCACTGGGTATGGTCAAGCACGTGATGGCAGCTTCTCCCCTTCTCTTCCCTTCCCACCTGCTCCCGTCCTGGGATCCAGCTTCTACTTGGCATCAGCAAGTGATGACTTCCAGAATAAAAGGCCCAGGAGTCGGCACTTTTGTGGTTCCTGTCTGGCACTCATGTTGTTGTCCTGCTGTGACTTTTGGCCGGTAAGCCCCAGGACGAAGACAAGTTAAAGGGCAATTTCTGTGACCTTGAAGGACAGAGGTCGTGGGGGAAAGATAAGGCAGTCATGAGATGCTTCTTCTGGAGTCACTTCTATGAGTCCCACTTGCCCTGGTAGAAGGAAGACTCCAGGGTCAGGGGACTGAGTGGGCAGGCGGCTCCGATCCCCCACGTGCGTGTCCTGGGAGAGGCTTGGGGAGGCAGCTAAAGACAAAGACTGCACCTGCTTCTCATGGTCAAGGTCGGAAAAGGTCTCAGAGCTGAGGGAAATGGAACCCTGGGGATGGGAAGGAAACGGGTCCGGAGAGGAGCGGCCTGCCGAGGGGAGAGGTGGCGGGATTTGGGATGCAGGATGCGGGATGCAGGAGCCAGGACAGCATTGTTCCTGGTGAGGAACGGGAGAGCGGTCTGCACCTGGACCACCTTGGCATCCTGGGACTCCCACTTCCTGCTCTTTCTGCACCTGCTGTCTTGTTGATCCCGGAGCCGCTGGGATTCCAGACGCCGGGGTGGGAGGCTGCCTCTCCACCGAGCTCGCGCTGAGGTGCGCGTGGATCCGGCCCCCGTGCAGTTAGTGTTTCCAGACTTTCCTGAGCTCTAGGTCTTAGCCTCGTGCAGCTGGCCAGCTAGGAGATCAGAAAGTAAGAGGGGGAATGTCTCAATTTGGGCAAGTGTATGTACTTAAGGTTTACACACACACACACCTGTACACAGAAAACAATCTAGAAAGTAGTAAAAGTAATAAAGTAAGAAACCACAAAGTTAAAAGTTACTCTATTTTGTTGTCACTTTTCCCTTTTATTTTTATATTAAAATTTTTTCTATAATAATCAAAAGGACACAAATGCCATGGTTAAAACAAACCATTATGACTCAGATATTGAAAAATGCAAATGTTTAGGTAACTTTTGGAGGGGGTAGCGTGGCTTCACTGGGCTCAGAGGGCAGGTTCCTTGAGTCCTGAGTCTGCCTTTCCTGCCCCCGGCCCCCCCTCACCCCTGCCTCCTGCTGACTGTGTCCACCTGGTCATGGTCATTAGTTCCCCAGTGCCTCAGTTTCCCTAACTGAAAGATAGTGAAATTAATAACATCTTCCTGAGAGTCGAGAAGTTAAGTTTTTATGCTTAGGAAACATCATCGCTTATTCAATCTACATATCAACATACTGATGAT
This sequence comes from Cervus canadensis, assembly GCF_019320065.1. Classification (NCBI taxonomy): domain Eukaryota; kingdom Metazoa; phylum Chordata; class Mammalia; order Artiodactyla; family Cervidae; genus Cervus; species Cervus canadensis. The sequence continues at coordinate 110,642,210 of NC_057387.1, forward strand.
GCACTAGGTTTTAACCAGTCCATTTTCATCTACTAATGCCACGCATTTCAATAGCTAAATTGAACACTAGCAGAGAAGAAAGGGATAAAGGGTGAGTGTGTTTGTAGCATTTTACTTCTTACAAACAGCAAAGGGTGAAGTTGTTATGGCAAGGGGAGTGGTGCACCCCTGAGGTTAGAGCCTGGAGCATCAAAAATGGTGTTGGATGGTGAACTCGGCGAGGAAACAGTCTTTGCTCCTGTCTAGCGCAGGGCCAACTGAATGGCCCAGCAGGCAAGCTCACATTCCCGGGGTCCCCTGAGACTCTGAGCTCGGCTGGCTGGGTCACGCCCCCAGGCCATTGTCCCCGGGGTCTCAGGAGCTGAAGCCCAGCTCTGCTCCCCCAAGTGGATGCTCCTTCCTCTCCATGTCTTTTGTTGTTGTTACTGCCGTTTAGTCACTAACTCCTGTCTGACTCTTTGCAACCCCATGGACTGTAGCCGGCCAGGCTCCTCTGTCCATGGGATGTCCCAGGCCAGAGCCCTGGAATGGGTTGCCATTTCCTTCTCCAGGGGATCTTTCTGATCCAGGGATGGAACCTGGGTCTCCTGCCTTGGCAGGCAGATTGTTTACCACTGAGCCACCTGGGAAAGCCTGCTAAGTCTGTGATGAGGCTCTGTGGGACAGACTGGTCCAGCTTTACCAGGAAGAAGCTCCCTGCATCCACGCACACTGGTTGCATGCCACTTCCCAAGCTAAAGTTTCATTCCCTGGGGGTGGCAGATTAAGCAAACAAACATAGAGTCTGCCTAGTTAAATTTGAATTCAGATAAACAAATTTTTTCTTACTGTAAGTATATCTCATGCAATATGTGGGATATATTTACCCTGAAACAGACTTGCAGTTGCTTCTCTGAAATTCAGTTTTAACTGGGCACCATGTATGGCGTCCGGCAGCCCTCCGTGCCCCACAGATCAGTGCCAGCATCCGGAGAAGTATTTAGATAGATCGCAGGACAGTGCTTAGAAGGGGAAGGGAAAAAATACCAGGTTCAGTGAGAGGTGGAGAACTAATTTAAGGTCAGCAAATTACAGCCCATGGGACAAATCTGGCCCATCCTTTGTTTTTATAAATAAAGTTTTATTGGAATGCAGCCATGCCCATTTGTTTATGAATTGTCTTCAAGCATGCTGCAGTAGCAGAGTGAAATAATTGTGACAGGGACCATAGGGTCCATAAAACCCAAAATATCTACGGTCTGCCCATAACAGAAACAACCATGCTGACGCCTGATTAGGGGCGTGGATGGAAGGAAGGAGAGAGCCAGCCCTGTTCCAGATACCTAGATAGCATCACCGACTCAGTGGACATGAGTTTGAGCAAACTCCCAGAGATAGAGGAGGACAGAGGAGCCTGGGGTGCTGCAGCCCATGCGGTCGCAGACTCGGACACAACTTGGCAGCTGAACAACAACAAAAAAAATAGGAAAACACATGAGTGGGCGTTCCCTGCCTGAAACTCACCGAAGGCCACCCACAGATGCCTTATTTGGGAGGAAGTTTCTAAAACTGGCCGTTCACTTCCTGTCGGCAACTCTCCTGTGCTCCCTTCCTGTGTGTCCAGGTGTCTAAGCCAGAGGTCACTGGAGGGGACATTTTAGCCCCGGGTGACCACAGACAGGTCCTGTATGAGCCCAGAGATTCAACCTGTGCTTTTCCTCTTTAGTCCAAATCTTCAGCCCCGTCTACCCCATTTACAGCCAGTGGAGGGAGGAATTCTCTCACTTCCCCTCGGCTTGTACCTGCCATAATTCATTTTTTTCCCATCATGTGTTTAGCACACTGCTGTGTTTCACAGGGCTCGATTCAGTCCATTTGTCTAGGACTAAATTGCTTTTTGTAAAACTTAAACAGCAAACAAAACTGTTATCCAAGACCCTAATGTGTAAAACAGGTAACATTGCCTGCGATAACCTTCAGGTGGATACAGCTGATCATGTATGTATGTATGTATGTATGTACACGGGGCTTACCAGGCGGCTCTAGTGGTAAAAGTCCGCCTGCCAATGCAGGAGATGCAAGAGTCACTGTTTCAATCTCTGGGTTGGGAAGATCCCCTGGAGTAGGAAATGACAACCCACTCCAGTATTCTTACCTGGAAATTCCATGGGCAGAAGAGCCTGGTGGGCTACAGTTCATGGGTCGCAAAGAGTCAGATATGAGTGAATGATTCAGTGCATGTATGTACTTATGCATGAACATATGTATTTGAAAATCTTCATCATTTACAGAACTGTGGGCACCTGGCCATCTATGAAGGCAGAGCTAGAAATCCCCACTGTGCCCTGCATACCTACCTGAACCTCCATCCTCACCCCTCCCAAACCCTCTCTCAGGTTACCGGGAGGGTGGCCAGATTTTTTCAGCCCATTGGCAGCACTGAGCCCTAGGGTTCCAGCTTTGAGGGATGCTGTCAAATTAATTTTAACAAGATTGAGTTTAACAAGATTCAGCTGAATTTCCTGGCAGCCACAGGTACTAAAAGTGGATTGTTGGAATACAGTCTCTGACCCCATCTTCACTGATAAAGGTCTCTAGGATAGAATGGAGACCTGCTATCTCAGGCGGATTATGCTGGTTCCCCCTGGGTCCTGGGACCATCACCCTGGCATCTGGTGGGTTCCTCCGGGGGAGCTCATCAGCGTGCAAACAGAACTGGAGCCTCTCTGGGCAAAGCTGGAAGGTGTCCCACCTCCACTCGATGTTTTCTTCTTTCCTGAAACCGAGAAGGACGGGGTCTTTGGCTGGAGGTCCTCTTTACATGGATCCCATGCGAGGACTCACCGCCTTCCATCTGAATGTTCTTCCATGTTAGCAGCCCCCAAACTGGGCTGTATATTAAATTCACACCCACCTCCCCATTACCACTAACCATAAAGGTTTTGGTGCTCAGATGCTCAGTTGTGTCTGACTTTGTGACCCCATGGACTGTAGCCCGCCAGTCTCCTCTGTCCTTGTGATTTTCCAGGCAAGAATACTGGAGTGGGTTGCCATTTCCTTCTCCAGGAGATCTTCCCAACCCAGGGATCGAACCCAAGTCTCTGGTGCTTCCTGAATCGGCAGGTACATTCTTTACCACTGTGCCACCTGGGAAGTCCCCATGCTACACTTGATCTTAGCCCAAAGGCTGAAAAACAATGAGTTCAAAGTTGTTCTACAAGTCTGCCCATCAAGTATTTGAAGATGGTTCTCTTATTCTCCTTAAGTCTTTTCTCCCCCATTGTTACTCATTTTCCCTTTTATTTCATATATATCCTGGAGTTTGGACTTCCCCAGAGATGCCCTCTGAACACCCTCCAGACTGCCTTCTTCTTTTTAAATTAATTTTTATTGGAGTATAGTTCCTTTACAATGTCATGTCGGTCTCTGCTGTACGGCCAAGTGAATCAGCCATGTGTACACATATATCCCCTCATTTTGGGATTTCCTTCTCATGTAGGTCAGCCTGCCTTCTTGGGGTCTGGTGTTTGCGCTTTGGGTTTGCATTTTCTGGAGTGGGGCCGAGGTAACCATGGCCTCTGATCTAGACACCATACTCATGACCAGCTGGCATTTCACTAGCTCATTGCAGACAACTCACAGGAACTTTGCAGTTGACCAACATACATAAAATTTTTCACATGCATGTTTCTTCCAGTTGAATCTGTTTTACTGTGTACATGTTTTGGTGTATGTTTGAACCCAAGGACAGATCTTTAAATGATCACTTTTAAATTTCTTCATGTATTTTCAATCCTTTTTTCTAGTTACCAAGATTTCTAGAGGCTTTCTCTTGGTCATGGTGTTGAATTATGTCCCCACTAAAGAGACCTTCAAATCCCCACCCCTGTGCCTGTGAATGTGACCTGACTTGGAAATAGGCTCTTTGCAGGTATAATGAAGTCAAGATGAGGTCACCCCAGAGAAGAGTGGGTCGTGATCTAATGATCAGTGTTCTTAGAAGAAGAGGGACAGACAGAGGGGGATGTCACTGGACCTGGAATGAGGCAGCTTCAGGCCTAAGGTGAGGGTCACCACCTAGTGGAAGCAAGAGGACCCTCCCTGGGTCTCTAGAAGGAGCAAGGCCCTGCCAACCTTTGATCTTGGGTCTCTGGCCTCCAGAATGAGAGAGAAGAAACTCCTGCTGTTCCAAGCCCCCACGTGGTCAGCGCTTTGCTATGACAGTCCCAGAAGACCGACACACTCGTGCCAAATGCTATAATATTAAATGCTCTTTCCAGTTTTGTGTCATCTACCAATTTCATCCCTTTCACAAAATTCCATGTTTCTTCACGTGGAATTCTCTGGGTTGATCAGAACGGAAGCCTTCTTGGCAGCTGGGACCCACTGGAGTTCCTCTGAGGCTGTCACGTTGGCAGTTAGCACCGAGATGCACACTCTGGCTGAGGTCACCGCCTCGCCCCCTGTTCTTCACGAAGGAAAGCCAAGCCTGTCTGGTGTGCTGACAGCTGTCCGTCTGCCTTCCTGGGAATGACACCTCATGGCCATAGTGGCCTTGTGGCTGGGCCCTCTCAGTTACAAGGGCATTTTCCGGTGTTCCACCTCTGAATAGTCTTACAGAAAACCCAGGGTGGGAAAGAATACTGTAAAATTCACTGTGGGAAAAACCCGTTTCTTTATGAAACAAGGTCTTTGAAACAAACAAATTAAAACACACATTAGTTCAATGATGCCACATGAGGTTTACAAAAACAGTGAATCTGCATTCTTCAAACAGTAGAATAGCAGGATATGTGTTATCTGATCATGTGATTGAGGGCAAATAAATGAGCTGGGCTGAGATTTGAGCATGAGGATTATGGGCTTTCATCCTCCCCCTTGGAAAGTGTGAACTTCGCTCCATCTCTGGTTTTTACATCCTGCTATACTACATAATGGGGACATGTAGACACACAGTCCCCTAGTTGGGTTTGAAAATATGGTTTCTGTGGTCGCATGAGTTTGGGAAATATTGCATGTTACACTCTCCTCCTGGAGATTCATAATTCACATTGCAGTATTAAAAACCACCCCTCAAAAAATGCTGCAGTAAATAAACCTTTTTAAACTGGGCTTAATTGGTGATTTACAAGCTTGTTTGGGCCCAGGGCTCTTTTGTTATTTAATACCTATTACCGTCCTGCGGTATTACACTCTAAGCGAGATTTCTTGGGAAAAGCTGTGATAAAGTTTTCTCATGGATTAAGACTGTTTGCTTTGTTTCTAGATTCCTCACTTTCCTAGTGCCGCTCTGTGGCAGGTGGCCTTGGTCACGGCGGGACCACAGGCGAGGGTGCCAGGCGAGGTTCCTTTGTAATTTTTGTCTGTGCCAAGAGACTAGTGGAACCAGAAGTCAGTTATAAAATGATGATTCCAAAAAGAATTTATCCCCAGTAATGGCTTTTAAAAGAGGAAATACGATCCACAGTTTGAGCTGATATTCAAGTCCTGAACATTTGAGTTCCTTGTGCAAAATAATTCATTCAGCGATCTCTGCTGATTTCCGTAAGGTGGGCTGGGGTAGAACATGTGGTTCCGAGGTTGCCCGCTGGCCCCCACCCTCCGCTCCCGCACCGTGACTGCAGGAATGGATGCAGGTGCTCACCGGAGCTGGTCAGTACCTGAAAGTCACAGGTAACCCTGTGGCCCTCACTCCTCTTGGAGCCTCTCAGTCCTCACCCTGGTAAGGAGCTGTTGTTTGCTGTCTGTTCAGAAGACAGCATTCACTGACTTTCAGTGTTGCTCATTCGTTCTCCATGAATGGTTGTGTTTGTGGCGCGGGGTTTGGGGGGAGCTGTGTGGATCAGACGGGGAGACTCACCTTGCCGGTTAATCAGGCGGGGCTGGGACGCCAGCTGCGGGTCGGTGCTTTCCTCGTGTCCTTCTGGGGCCAGTCACACGTGGGACTGACCTTGTGTGTGGGTGCCATGGAGGGCTGCCCCACACTTGCATGCATGATATGAGGTTTTGAAAGCAGGAAGCCTTGAATGGTGAATCGAAGTCCGAGGAAAGAGGATGGACGTAGCGGGGTCAGAAGACGAGGAATGGTAAGATGAGCAAAGTCTGGCACGTTCTCAAGATAGGAACCAACTCACGGTAGAAAGCCAATGAGCTCTCACTCTCACACGGCCAAGCTGGATCTGCATGAAAGGGAATGAACCCTGACTTAGAGTCTGAACTTGCTTCTTATACCCTGCAGGAGTCTCTCAACCTTTGTCATCCCTAGGACATCACTCAAGACATATCTATGTATCAGATGATAATCAGTGTTGGCAAGAATGAGGGCAAGTGAGAACCCACTGTATGAAATGGTGCAGCTACTTTGGAATACGAAAGTTAGCTAAACATAAAGATACTTTAAAAGGTGAAACAGTTACGGCATGACCCAGCAATTACACCCTTGGGTATCCACTCAAGAGAAATGAAAACTTACATTCACCCAAAAATGTATGTATAAAAAAATATATATACCTAAAAAGTATAAAAATACTTTTATAGCAGCATTACTCATAATGGTCAGAAGGTAAAAAAATTCCAATGTCTATCAGTTAATAGGCAGATAAACAAAATGTGGTCTATCTATATGAATATCCATATTCAACCATAAAAAGGGATACCAATCCAACATGGATGGACCTTGAAAACAAGCTCAGCAAAAGAAACTAGTGGCAAATAAACCACAAATTCCATGATTCCATTTGTACAAAATGTCCAGAATAGGCAGATCCATAGAGAAAGAAAGATTAGTGGTTGTTACTGGCTGGAGGCATAAGAGGAAGGGGTGTTGATAATAAAGAATACAGGATCATTTTTTTTGTTTTTTTGAGATGATGAAAGTGTTCTAAAATTGACTACAGTGATCTATAAATCTAAAAGGCATTGAATTGTACACTTGCAATGGATGAATTGTATGGCATATAAATCTCAACAAAGCTGTTTTAAATGCACACATGCACATACACACATCAATGACATGCCCTCTAAGAGCCAGAGTGTCCCAGGCCAGGGGTCCCAAGAAGAGATCAAGACTCCAGCCCTTAAAGAACTCCAAGTCTGAACTGTAGGGAAAATATCTAAGCGCATCCCCTCATGGTACCCATTTACTGTGAAAGAATAAAAAATATTTGCACCAAAGAAAGTGAGGATAATATTACAAACCCCAGAGTCCTCGTTCAGCAAGATCTGATGACAATTTGGCGAAGGGTTGAAAAACAAGTGAACTAAAATGCCAGCAAATACAGCTGAAGCCCTGGGCATGGAGTGGACGCTGCACTTGAGTGAGTACCAGGGCCCCTGGTGCAGGGCAGGTCTCAGCTCCCCTAGGCCTGCGTCCAGGTTCCCAGAGTGAGGGTGCAGTGGGCGCCCCGCCTTCAGCCTTGAAGGTCAACTGCGTGATGACAGGGAGCCTGGTGGGGGTGGGGAGGAGAGGGTAGTTCCCCAGGCTTCTGCTGTTGGTGAGGGCAAGGCTGGCGAAGATGCCATCAGGCAGGGTGAGACTGTTCAGCCTCTCAGGGAGCCGGGTTTTCCTCTCTGAGTGACGAGCCAGGGTTTATCTTAGGGCTTCCTGTCTCCTGAGAAGACCCCTCCGTTGTTCTGTACACACCCAGGACCCAACCTTCCCGACAAGTAAACTTCATTGCCCTTGACACCTGTACCACTTCTTCACACCCATGTCCACCATGTTTTCTTGTCAAAATAGTGCTTTTATCTCTTCCCCAAGAAATGAAGGCTCCCCAAAGACGGGAGCTGTGTGGCTTGACTTTGGGGGCTCCCCAGAGCACGCAGTGCAGGATGGAGAAAGGGGCACACGTTCATTGCTGTCTGCAGGAAATACTTACAGAGGATGCTAATGATTTTTATTTGTCCTTTTAAACTGCATTTTGTGTTTCTGCCCATCAGATCCTCAATTTTCAAAAAATTCAAGCATTGAATACATCTGAAGGCATTGAAGACAGTCCCCAAATTATCTGTACTGGAAAATACGTTATATTCCCCTCTGCTCCCCAACCCGCCAACTACTAGCTCTTGTGTTTCTTGATGGATTTCATGTTTGCTTGCTTGTTTTTCTGGCCAGTTTTCTGTCATCTCAAATTCCAAGTAATTGGTGTAGCTAATGCAGTCACAAAGTACCATTCTTTGAGTCCAAAGGTGTCGCCAGGAACTGAATGCTAGTGGGACGTGCACTGTCAGTGCCTTCTTGGGCTGGAAAGATGCTTCGCTAAATTATCTGTAAGTGAAATTCCTCAGGTCAGCAGGTAAGAGAGTGGATAGATGAATGGACAGGCAGATGGGCAGACGGATGGGTGGATGGATGAAGGAAAGGATGGATGACAGATGGATTGGTGGGTGGTTAGGTAGGTGGGAGGGTAGGTAAGTGGGATAAGTGGATGGGTGGCTAGATATAGATCAAGGGATGGGTGGATGGATGGATGAATGGATAGATGACAGATGGACTGGTAGAGGGTGGGCAGATGAAGAAATGAATGAATGACAGATGGATTGGTGGGTGGGTGGGTAGGTGGGATGGTAAGTGGGTGGGAGGATAGATATAGCTAGCAGGATGAGTGGATGAATGACAGATAGGCTGGTGGGTGGGTGGATGAGTTGGTAGTTGGAAGGGTGGGCAGAGAGAAACCCTGACAGCTGGAGAGATCTTAGCTCAAGTGCCTCCTTTCCCGGGGAAATCATGTGGTCTAGAATTAGGTTGGTGCACACATAACTGCAGTTTCGGACAGCAAATTTTAAATCATTATATAGTCTCAAACACATCTTTATTCATCAAAATAGGAGCTATTATAATCAACAGGAGCTATTATAATCAACACATTTTTGCCAATGAGAAAGAAGTTTGCTTATTCCTGTATGGTAAAAAGCCATGCCTCGGGATTCAAGGAACTCTTGGAAGGCATTTTCTGCATCCTGCTTGTTGTGGAAGTGTTTTCCTTAAAAAAAAAGTAGTTGAGATGCTTGAAGAAGTGGTAGCTGGCTGGTGAGAGGTCAGCTGAAAATGGAGGATGAGGCCAAACTTGGTAGCCCAGTTCATCCGACTTTTGAAGCACTGGTTGTGCAGTATATGGTTGAGTGTTGTCATGGAGAAGATCTGAGCCCTTTCTATTGAACAATGCTGGCTGAAAGCATTGTAGTGTTTGGTGCATCTCACTGATTTGCTGAGCATAGTTCTCAGATGTCATGGTTTTTGCTGGGTTTCAGCAAGTTATAGTGGACTGGCAGCAGACCACCAAACAGTGGCCAGGACATTTTTTTGGTGCATGTTTGGCTTTGGGAAGTGCTTTGGAGCTTCCTCCCAGTCCAACCACTGAGCTGGTCATCACCGGTTGTTATATAAAATCCACTTTCCATTGCATATCACAATCTAATCGAGAAATGGTTCATTTTTGTAGCACAGAATAAGAGAAAATGACACTTCAAAATGAGGATTTTTTTAAATTTATGGTCAGCTTATGAGGCACCCACTTACCGAGGTTTTTTCACCTTTCTAATTTGCTTAAAATGCTGAATGAACACAGAATGGTTGACAGTGAGTTCTTTGGCAGCTTCTCTCATGTAGTTGGGCTTCCCTGGTTTCTCAGATGGTGAAGAATCCACCTGCAATGCAGAAGACCTGAGTTCGATCCCTGGGTTGGGAAGATCTCCTGGAGGAGGGCATGGCAACCCACTCCAGCATTCTTGCCTGGAGAATCCCCATGGACAGAGGAGCCTGGGGGGCTGTCACAAAGAGTTGGACACAAATGAGCGAATAAACACAGCACGGCACTCATGTAGTTGTAAGAGGATGAGCTTCAGTCATTGTCAACCTCTGATGGTCAGCCACCATACTCCTCATCTTCAAGCCTCTAGTCTGCTTTGCAGAACTTCTTGAACCACCACTGCACTATACATTTGTTAGCAGTTCCTGGGTAAAATGTGTTGATGTTACGCATGGTCTCCACTGCTTTATGACCAGTTTTGAACTCAAAGAAGAAAATTGCTTGAATTTACTTTTTGTCTAACATCACTTCCATAGCCAAAAATACTTATGAAATAAATAGCAAGTAATAAGTCATTAGCAAAAAAAAAAAGAAATATGTATTTAGAATTACGTATAACATAACCACATTTATTTAAGAATGTATTGCAATGTCAAATGGCACAGTTCAAGAATGCAAAACTGCAATTGCTTCTGCTGGACACTGGAATACGACTCTCTGGGCTTGAACCAAGCTTTGCTGTGGCCTTGGGCAAAGGACTTACTGTCTCTGAGAGCTCGTTTCCTTATCTGTAGAGCTCAGCATAATAACAATATTCACCTGAGCTTCCTCCGGAACCTCAGGAGGTTATTAGCACAGTGTCTGATGTGTTAGTAAGTGCTCAAAAGTGATAGCTATTATTTTTATAATAGTTATTTACAGTTGAGTGAGGAACAGTTCAGGGAAGTTTGAGGGAATTACCTGAGTGTCACAGGGTCAGGTCAATGAGATCATGAGAACCAGCTTCTCTCTGATTCTCAGGCACTGTATTTCCATTCTAAAATCATGGCTTTCTGCATCAAGAAAATTCAGTGGGAAAGAAAACAGAGCTCTAAGTGGCTGGTTGTGATGACAACAAGGATGTACCTATGAGTCTGCGGTCTACAGTACGTGTCTTCTTTCATTCAACATAGTTTTTGAGTGTTGCCATTGGGTCACAAAGAGTCGGACATGACTGAAGGGACTTAGTACGCACACGCAGGAGGCCAAGTGCTGAGAACTCCATTCTCCAGGAGACCTTCCCACCCCAGGAGCTGAACCCAGGTCTCCTGCACTGCAGGTGGATTCTTTCCTGTCTGAGCCACCAAAGAAGCCTGAGAACTGCTCCAGGCAGCTGGGAATTCAGTGGTGGGGAAAAAAGTGAGATGAAACCAGGCAGCATCCCTTCTTCCCTTCATCCCATGGAGCTTGTCTTCCAGCAGGGTTGGGGATAAAAAAACAAGCAAAATAAACAACTAAAGAGTGTAAAATGTTGAATGGTGCTGAATGCTAAGACTAGAGGATTTGATAAGGAAAAATATCAGTGTGTTGTGTGCATGTACTGGGGAAGCATATGATTTCAGACATGGCAGCCATGGGTGAGGAAGCCAGGCAGGGAGCCATGGGATGGTCTTCAGGGAGAGCCTTCCAGGCAGAAGGAAGGGCAGAGACTAGTGCCCAGAGGGGATGGCGTGGGGAACAGCAGCAGGAAAGGCTGAGGCGGTAACTGAGGAGCTGGCGGACTCCAGAAGGACTCTGACTTTTACTCTGAAAGAGGTGGGAAGCCACTGGAGGGATTTAGGGTTTAGTAAATTCGACCTCTATTATCATTATTATTATGGGCTTCCATGGTGCCTCAGATGGTAAAGTGTCTACCTGCAATGCAGGAGACCTGGGTTCAATCCCTGGGTTGGGAAGATCCCCTGGAGAAGGGAATGACAACCCACTCCAGTATTCTTGCCAGGGAAATTCCATGGACAGAGGAGACTGGTGGGCTACAGCTCATGGGGTCGCAAAGAGTAAGACACGACTGAGCGACTAACACTTTCCCTCTTCTCCAAGCTAGTCTGGGCACACTCTGTCAGCTAACTCCAGCCAGTTAGGTAGGAAGACAATTTCTTTTAGCTCGTAACCCTGGCTCAGTGTTAAAGAACCCTCCTGCCAATGTAGGAGACAGATGAGACATGAACTCGATCCCTGGGTCAGGAAGATCCCCTGGAGAAGAAAATGGCAACCCACTCCAGTATTCTTGCCTGGAGAATCCCATGGACAGAGGAGCCTGGCAGGCTACAGTCCATAGGGTTGCAAAGAGTGGGACACGACTGAGCAACTAACACATTCCAAATGTCATTCTTCTTCTTCTTCTTTTAATTTTTCATTAAGTGTATTACCATGCTCTCTTTGCTCCTTTGACGTAAGTCAGGTACTCGGAAAGTGAAGACCAAAAAGGGAACTTGGTCTGTACACACACTGGTCTGTAGGAAGATATTAAATCCATTTAGTTGGACACAAATTCTGAAACTGCCCTCCTGCCATGAGGCACCCACCCATGCTGAGCCGACCCACCCTCACCACCCCCAGCCCGAGACTCTCCCATGGGAGGTGTTCTCTGGACCTGACTTCCCTCCCCTGAGACTCCCTGCAAGGTAGGTAAATGGGTGAGACCCCCATCCCCCAAGGTGAGAGGAGGGAGGCGGGTTGGATCTAGGGGTGGCCAGAGCCCAAGAGGGTCCCTTAGAACTTCACTCTTGAGGCACATTCTCTTCATTTGCCCACCAGGAAAACAGAACTTTCCAGAGCACCGACTCTTCCCCTACAGAACCATAATTCTGTTTTCAAAGTCACCCTACTCCTCAGTACAGAAATGTGTACCCACTTCACAGCCCATGCCTGGTCGGGGGGATGAAGCAGGGAAGTCTGACCCCCTCAGGACCCCCTTCAAACCTCTTGCCCCACGTGGAGGGGGCTTTATCCTCCAAGTGAGTGTATATTGATTTTTCCTTGTCTTTCAACAAATGAAAATGGTGGGTTAAATTTTCTTCTATCAGCTGTGTTTCTATAAGTCAGTGCGAGTCATGAAAAGTGAAGGTTTGTGCCTGTGGTGTCTCCATCTTGGAATTTATATTTAATTAGCATAAAATAACCAAGTAATGCCTTCTATGTGATTGTATCCCCGCCCCTGTTTTCATTTTGCTTCATGACTGATAGATGCTTTCGCTTTTTTACTTTCCCAAGTCATCTTGTTTAATGAGTCTCTTGGTGGTGACATTTGATTGGACTTATTGTGCAATTAGAAATATGTACCGTGACCCCTTCCTGTGGACCTCTCTCTCTGAGGTGAAGAGGACCTGAGCTGCAGGATGCATTTCTGATACTGCAGTGTGGTTTTCTGCTCATGATAAGCCTTTCTGTTTCCTCTGCCTGCCTCCCACCCCCACACCCCTCACTTCCTAGAGGAGCCTTCATGCATAGCTTCCTGGAATCTTAGTAGAGGTTATTTTAGGAACTGATTCCATTTTTCTCCTGAATTTTTTTTTGAAAATGACTTTCAACAAATATATTTACATCCAAGACATTCCATAATCTGCTAAGAATGCAATTGCTTTGATGGAATTTGTGAACAGTAATATTTTAAGGGTAAAAAATATCAGTATTTCCCAGAAGAATAGCAATGTGACTCCAAAGGCTGATCTACTGCAGGCAAGCCCTGGTCATGGCATTTGAGTGAGTGCTGTTGCCAGGAAGGCCCTGCAGAGTTCTGCCCATCCATTTGAAGGTCTGCAAACCACTGGGAAGGAGGCATAGCTTGCATGGGGTGTGTGCAGGCGTCACTGCAGCCAGGAGCAGCCTGGGCCACTGACTCAGGAGGTTCTGGAAGCAAACATACACTCATGAGCTCCATCATGAATTTAGCTCAAGGAGCAAAAATGATCTTGGATATGCTTCGGGCATACATGATGAGGAAAGTGAACAGTTAAAGACAGCAGAGCTCTTTTCCACTCTGGTTGAGCCGACAGCAAATCCCCTGGAGGAAAGGCCTGAAAGAGGCCTCCTCCTCCAAGTCACGTGGCCCTTTCTCACCACTAGGTGCATACATCTAAGTGTCTGTGAATGGATACTTTAAAGATGCAAAAATTATGCAGCCACCATGGAGAACGGTATGGAGGTTCATAATGTCGGCATATGATCCAGTAATCCCTCTCCTGGGAACACATCTGGAAAAGAGCAAAACTGTAATTAAAAATGTTATATGCACCCCTATGTTCATAGCAGCACTGTTTACAGTAGTCAAGACATGGAAGCAACCTACTGTCCATTGACAGATGAAGAAGTTGATACATTGATAAAGAAGATGTGGTCTACATACACAGTGGAATACTATTCGGTCATAAATAAAGAATGAAATTTAAAGTAACATGGATGGACCTAGAGATTATCATACTAAGTGAAGTAAAAGAGAAAGACAAACATCATACGATATCACTTATTTGTGAAATTTAAACATGATACAAATGAACTTATTTACAAAACAGAAATAGACTAACAGACATAGAAAACAAATTTATGGTTACCAAAGAGGGAAGAGCTGGGAAGGATGAATTGGGAGTTTCAGATTAAAATATATACACTGCTGTATATAAAATAGGTAACCAATATCGACTTGCTCCATAGCATAGGGAACAAAGCTCAGCATCTTATAATAACCTATAATGGACAAGAATATGAAAAAGTACATATAATATATATATGTAAAACTGAATCACTTTGCTGAACACTTGAAGCTAACACATATTGTAAATCAATTATGTTTCAGTAAATTTTTTAAAATGATGCATTATCTGTTTTCAAAAGATGGGGTATGATATAGGGCCTATATCCCCTCCTGCAATTCACCATATAGCAAAATAGAGAGTAGGAACCAGAAAGAGGAAGAAGAAAACAGGTACAGGAGAATGGGCAATACAGTTGGAATAAACATTAAATTAATTTTGAGCATCCCAGAAGAGAGAGGGAAAAATGGCAAAAAGTTATGTCACGGTTTCCATGATCAGAAAATAGGAAGTATTTCAATTCCTCAGGGTTGACTAAAGGTTTCCTGTCTGTGAGTTGTTAAAATAAAAAATTGACCTGGACTTCAACTGTGAGAAAACATGAGATAACATAATGAGAAGAGGTGTAAACAGTATTTTTATAAGAAACCCAAGAGCTGTTTTCTTATGACTTTTTTCTTAGTGTAAACCTTGATAAAAGGCCAGAGCACAGTAAGAAGTTAACTCAGTAAATAGGATTCTGGACGAGGTGAGATTTATGTGGTCCAAGTATGTAACCTATGATACTCTAACTCAATGCAAAGATTTTTCTAATCTAAGAATAAAGATATTCTAACTGAATGCAAAGAAAGAATGGGAGAGGAGCAGGAGAAAGGAAGGAAAACATGGATCCAATCCAAGATATCCTCCCGTCTGGCTGGGACTTGTTTGGATCAGAGATGTGCAGCTCCATGTGGATGGTGGACAGCAGGGTCAGGCCCTTGGGAATCCAGGATCTGGGGTGGGTGGGGGGTGGGGTGGGGCACAGGACTGATCCCCTCCTCCCAACCCTGAGAAGGAGGTTGCTGTCCCCAACCTGGGGAAGGCGGTGCCAGGCAGAATCTAAGATTGTCCTCATCTTTGGAATGGCTCTAACTTTAGATCTGGTCTTTAATAAAAGCTCAGACAGAGAATGAGATGGTTTGATGGCATCACCGACTCAATGGACATGAGTTTGAGCTTACTCTGAGAGACAGCGGAGGACAGGGAAGGCTGGCATGCTACAGTCCATGGGGTCTCAAAGAGTTGGACAGGACTGAGCTACTGAACAACAGCAGAGACTATGAGGCCTGAAATGTCTTCAGAGATAGTATAAACCACTGCTTGACTTTGAAGGGCCCAGGAGAACTTGGAGATCCTTTCTCTTCCACGTGCTGAAACAGCTGAGGATGTTGGGAACTCACGGGGATAACTGACTTGGACATGTTGAATTGCCTGTGAACTTACTGAGTGACTATCGTTGGGTTTTGAAGAGTGTCTGCAAAGACAGTGAGTGACCTTAGGGTCTGGAGTAATTCAACTTGAGAAGTTCTTCCTGGTTGCAGTTGGATCTTTTGAGGTCATTCTTAGTTCATGGTCATAAAACTGTGTCATCAGCAGAAAGGAGGAGATTTATTTTCATCCCAGCTCTGTTGGGGGACACACACCCAGTTCTTTAAAAGCTCTATTCAACTATAAAGACCCAAGTTCGTGGGTAAAGATGGGGAAAATCGAGCTTCGACCCGGGTTCACAGTTTGCGACTCTGATCCTGCCTGTTGGGTCACCATTCCTGCCCCTTCTCACTTCTGTCATGGTTTTAAAATGCAGATTTTTTTTGCCAAAATCCTGAGAGCTGAGGATTCTCTCATTGTTTTTTGCCCTCTGCAGCTCTGGTTTTTAATTTGTTTCAGATTACTAAATTACTGTACCTTGACTTCCTCAGCTACGTGAAAGAACGCCAGACTACCAGATTCGCTCCCCACATTGTCCCAGAAAGCACCTAATACTTGCAATGTTTTCACATTTCAAAAATGCTTTGGAAAAAACCACGGATCCTTCCCATTCACAAATGCTTCTGTGTATCAGCTGCACTTCATTAGCTGCAGACGTTTCTTAAGCGCTTCCTTTCGACCACAAATATGAAGTTGCTGACCATCTCCGGGACAGAATGGCCACGGCAGAGGCTTGAATCAGCACCCGAACCCTCAGACCAGCCCCTTTGGCCGGCAGACAAAGGAGAGGGGCCTCGTGCGTTTATCAGTGAGTTAATGAGACCCTGGATTCTTCTGTCTGTGCCAAAAACAGTAGAACAAAACATAATATGGTCAAAGATGCAAAAGTGGGGAAATCCCTTCATTCTGGGGGGAAAAAACCACACAAAAACACAGTGCAATTGCAGAAAGTTGCAGCTTTGTTGAGTTTTTTTCTGAGTTTTTTTGCTTTAAGTATATTCCTTTGGTGTCTGCCCCAGATTCCTACTCGGCAATGAACTTTGGCCAATTGCCTGGAAGAATAGGGATGAATAGAGCATTCACACAAGCTGGGGGGATGGGGAAGCTCCTGGTGTCATTGCCAAGGGTGCCTGGATGCGTAAGACCTACTGCTGTCCAAGACTCTCCCTCCCCCATCCCGTCTGTACCCACCCTGCTGGAAGAGGGTCCTCAGCTCTGAGCTTCTGGAATGGAATTTAGCCTCCAACCACAATTGTTATTTTTCCTCCAGCTAAAATCTTGTATTCATCAAGCTGGGTGGTCTATTACAGCATAATAGCTTTAAGAATGTGAATGATTTACAGAATTCATAGATATTATCACCAAAGGGGTAAATCAACATATGCTTCAGTTCAGGGCATAGACATTTGTTGTTTCAAGATTATCTGCAAGTATCATTCTTAGGTCACAGGATAACATCTTCAAAGGTTGTAGAGGATTTAAAGAAATACATTAGTGCAAATTTCCATTGCTATTAGATCTTTGTGACTTTCCATTTACTTGTCTCTAAGTCAGGCTTATAAAACTTTATGAATAGTCTTCCTAAGAACTAATTCTGAAGAATTGATCCACTTGCATATATTGATGTACAATTTCATAATCAGAGATTTCAGAGGCTTGCACTAACTCCTGGCCACTGGGGATTACTCGGATTACTGTTAGATTTTGGTGATACACATTTTTATTCTTCCTGAATAACATTGCTGTTGTTGTTTAGTTGCAGTATACCAAGTTCCTCCATCCATGGGATTCTCCAAGCAAGAATACTGGAGTGGGTAGCCATTTCATCCTCCGGGGATCTTCCTGACCCAGGGATCAAACCCATGTCTCCTGTGTTGGCAGGCGGATTCTTTAACACTGAACCATCAGGGAAGCCCTCCTAGAATAATACAATGACTTTTAAAAAAAGCACAAGGTTAGAGTTTCTTGACATTTGGTGGCCGTCTAAGATGCCCTGGAGGAGGTTAATTACCATGGAGCTAACAACTGCCAACTAACAAGTTCCAGCTAACAAGGAAGGCTGTTGGCAGAGAGTGTGGTGCTAAGGACAGCCTGGAAGGGAGGGCCAAGTTTCCCCGAGCTTGTGGAACGGCGCTCCTACTCAGGATACAACGTCACTGGAAGGAAGAACTGTTGGAAGCAGATTGTTGAAAGTATGTACCCCAAGATAACTTTATTTTGGATCTAAAAAGTGAAAGTAAGTGAACTCACTCAGTTGTGTCCGACTCTTTGCCACCTCGTGAACTGTAGTCTACCAGGCTCCTCTGTCCATGGGATTCTCCAGGCAAGAATACTGGAGTGGGTTGCCATTTGGATCAAAAAATGAAGTGCAAAGTTCACAAAATTATGATCAGGAGTTTGTGCGTGTGGGTACTAAGTTGCTTCAGTTGTGTCCTACTCTTTGCGACCCTATGGACTGTAGCCCACCAGGCTACTCTGTCCATGGGGATTCTTCAAGTAAGAATACTGGAGTGGGTTGCCACGCCCTCCTCCAGGGGATCTTCCTGACCCAGGGATCTAACCTGTGTTGCTTATGTCTCCTGCGTTGGCAGGCAGGTTCTTTACCACTATCAGGAGTTTGCGTCTTTCTAAATCAATGCATTTTAGTAGCTCCTCCAAACCGTACTCTCCATAAAGCAATTCTGCATAGCAGGTAGCATCTTTGCATGTCTTAAAGGCCAGGACACTCGGGACCCTAACAGCTCCGGCTCTAAAGGGAAAAGGGGAAAGATTGCTCTTTCTGACTCTGGTTGGCATTGCCTCTTCAGTTTGCACCAGTGCGCCGGCGTCCTGTGAGTGAATTGTGCAAGCTTGCAGGTAAGTGTTGCTGGGCCAAAGCAAACCATGCGTCAGGGGCTGACTCACACACAGAGCTCCAAATACAGGCAGGTCCCGGCTTGCAGGAAAGTGAAAGTGAAAGTTGCTCAGTCCTGTCCGACTCTTTCTCTTTGCGACCCCATGGACTGTAGCCCCTACCCCCACCCCCAGGCTCCTCGGTCCATGGAATTCTCCAGGCAAGCATACTGGAATGGGTTGCCATGCCCTCCTCTAGGGGATTTCCCAACCCAGGGATCGAATCCATGTCTCCCACATTGCAGGCGGATTCTTCACCAACTGAGCTAGCAAGGGGCTCTGCGTTATTCCGATGGCAGCTCTCACCATCGAGATTGAGGGCTGCGTGTCTGATCCTGTCAACTCCCCAGGCCAGTGAGAGGGGTGGCAGTCCTGGAAGACTTCCGGACCACAGAGTCTGCTCCTTTGTTGGAGACAACTGATGTGTGTTTGTTTGGAATATTTTTTCCCTGCTTCTTTTATTAAGATCAGCTGTGTTGGGCTCCCCTAAATTATTAGGGGACAAAGAATGTCAAATAGAGTGTCCTTCGGGTTATGAAAGGGAAAGGCAGGTTTCAGTCTTGTTTCTTGGAAATACGTAAAGATGAGGCAAGACAGAAACCTGTCTCTCCAAAGATACAATGGAAAGAATGTTGATGCATAAAATGAAGGAAAGGGGACTTCCCTGGTGGCTCAGTGGTAAAGAATTCAGGAAAAATGCAGGAGACACGGGTTCAATCCCTGATCTGGGAAGATCCCACGTGCCGAGAGGCAAGTAAGCCCAAGAACCACAACTACTGAGCCTGTGCTCTAGAACCTGTGCTCGGCAAAAAGAGAAGCCACGGAAGTGAGAGGCCCGGGCACCATAGCTAGAGAGAAGCCACCGCTTGCTGCAACTAGAGAAAAGTCCTCACAGCGATAAAGATCCAGCACAGCCCCAAATAAAGAAATAAATAAAAACGAAGGAACAAATTTGACCAGAAGAAGGGAGTCATCCAGGAGGAGGGCTGTGTTGGCAGAACAGGCCAGCATCTGTCTGAGAAACTGAGGTCAAAGGGAAGTCCTTGCTTTTCTAGGTGAGGGACCGTGAAGGGAAAGGACGGGACCAGCTCTCTCTATGATGGAGCTGATTCTAGGATCCCCGGACGTGCTGAACCTTTGTTGCTATCTTCTTGCACCAACTGTAGCAAAGGATTCTCTAGTGAAGTGAAAATCCAGCTGAAACAAGAAAGCCCCAACCGCTCATGCGCGTTTCCTCTGTTCTGAGACACACATTAACTCGCATCTCAACGTGCTGCCGTGGTTTTGCAGTAAATAACATCTCTGTCGGCTGGAAGGCCAGAGCAGCTGCTTCCTTCGAAGGATTGTTGCTGCAAATCGAGCTTGACTGGGGAGAGTCTTCATCCCTGACGTTCTCATTTTACCTGATACGGGAGGTCCCGGGGAGTGGCCAGCTGAAATGTGCCACCCAGACCCTTGGTGCCTACAGACTTAGGCAGGAATGTGCTGGATGAGACATCACAAGTCCTAAATAACTGGCACAGTCTGTAATTGGTTTCAGATGCTCCTCGCTTGGAGTTCTCTAACCGTACTATTTCCAGGGAATTCACAAAAGCGACTGGCACCCCGGGGAGGGGGGGGGTGCGAGTGTGTGGCTGACCTTGGAGGGCCTTTGGGGTTCACCTTGAAGTTAGGGCCTCGTTACCTGTGGACCCCTTCATCTGGCCAGTCACATTCCAGGCCTGGGATGTCACGGGGACCTCACTAGCTGTCAATCCATCTTTTTCTCACTGCTGTTTTTATTTGTTGTTTTTAGCCTTTTCAACCTCATCTTTTCTTTGTGTCTTTATTATATCAGCCCAATACCAAAGATTCCTTTCAATTTCTTCAAATATGAAAAGAAATCACTCAATTTACTTTTAAGAAACCTATTGTGTTACGAAAAAGGAAGGTCATTGATTATTTCCACACTGTTTTGCAATCTTGAAATCAAGTTGGCTGATACTTTTCTAAACTCAAAGCATAGAGCAGCAGCCCATTAAGAGAGGAGGGTATTAGTGCTTTTTAAAATCTATGTCTGCAGCTGGGAACCGTGCTGCTACCTGGCCTCATCGGGTCTGATGGTGGGGAAGCATTATGGTTTTACAGTTACGCTCAGTACCCCATCGATACTTCAGAGCAGCTGGGTGAGAGGCAGGCTGGCCTCCTTATTCGCCTTCCAGGAAAAACACAGCTTAGGAAGAATGGTGACATGCCTGGCCACTCCGGTGGGCACTGCTGGAATGGACATTCTGGGCCCCTGTTCGGTGAGTAAAGAATCTGCCTGCACTGCAGGAGACTTGGGTTCGATCCCTGGGTCAGGAAGATCCCCTGGAGAAGGAAATGGCTATCCACTCCAGCATTCTTGCCTGGAGAATTCCATGGACAGAGGAGCCTGGGGGACTACAGTCCAAGGTGTTGCAAAAAGTCAGATACAACTGAGTGACTAACACTTTCCATGCCACCAGCAAGGGGAGCCCAGTGGGGACCTGGGCTTCATGGAGTCCTTGGTCATCTCTCCTGCACTGGGGGTTAGATTCTCCAGGTTGAGTCTGTCTTTCCAAATGTCAACCCCCGTATCCCAGCTCTAGAGATAGGGCTGGAAGGAGACAAGCTTTGGAGGGTCATCGTTGTGAGCAGAGTAGATGCCCCTGCAAGCTCCCTCCCCTCTTTATGACACAGAACGATGCAAGGGATTTGGCTTGGGAGCCTTTCAAAGAAGCAAATGGTCATGCTTAGGAAATGCTGGCATTAAATAATTTCCCTGGGCTTCCTTTCCTCTTAACCAGGGGCCCAGCAGGGCCTCCCAAACTCCCAGGCCTTTTCCATTAGTCAGCTGTTTTCTCTCCGATTCCCAGACCTTCCTTGATCCTGGCCATGAGGCTGTGGTGTTCCCACCCACCCCCGATCCCTCTTTGGAGTCCTGATCATTGAGCCCAAGATATTTGAAAATCACAGAAGCTTAAGACTGGGAAACACCTGGACAGGTCGCTCAGGGAGAGGTCAGCCGCCCCTTCTCCTGCTTTGCTCAGGGAGCCGGAGGACAGTGGGGCGCCTTGCGGTCCTCCAATGTCGTGAGGGGCTGGGTGCAGCTTCTCACCCCAAGTTTGCCTGCCCCCAAATTCTCCAGGGAACACAGACTGTGGGCCAGACAGAGCGTGAGGGTAAAGAGGACCAGGGTCCCAGACACCTTAGAGGAAATGATAACAGTGCCTTAGAGCGAAACTCTAATGAGGCATTATCTCAACTTGTCAGAATGGCCATCAGCAAAGTGAGTATAAATACCAAATGCTGGTGAGGATGTGAAGGATAGAGAACCCTTGTGTACTCCTGGTGGGAATGAAAATTGGTGCAGCTAATATGTATAACAGTATGGAAGTTTCTCAAAAAACTAAAAATACAGCTACCGTATGACCCAGCAATTCCACTCCTGGGTATATGAAAAAAAACCCAAAACAGAAAGACTCATTCAGAAAGATACATGTACCCCCAATAACTCCAGCATTATTTACAACTGCCAACCTACAGAAGCAACCTAAGTGTCCATCATAAGATGAATGGATAAAGAAGATGTGATCTATATATACACGTGGAATACCACTTAGCCATAAAAAAAGCAACAATGAAATTTTGCCATTTGCAGCAATACGGATGGACTTGGAGATCATTATACTAAGTGAAATAAGTCAGGCAGAGAAAAACAAATAGTATGATATCACTTACAAGTGGAATCTAAAAAATACCACAAACTAGTAAGTATAACAAAAAAGAAGCAGATTCACAAATAGAGACAACAATCCAGTGGTTACCAGTGAGCGGGCAATATAAGGGTGGGGGAATGGAGGTACGAACTATTGGGTGTAAGGTGGGCTCAAGGATGTGTTATACAACACGGGGAATATAGCCAGTATTCTGTAATGACTGTAAATGGAGTATAATATTTTAAAATTGCATGCAAACAAATTTTAAAAATCTACAAAGAGAAAAGAAAAAGAGGTGAATTATATTGCTCCTCCAGAAGGCAGAGCTTTTCCAGTCTACCTATTATATTTCAAATACTATCTACGAAAAGAAAAAAATTGCCCAACTAGAGGGTCCCAGCTGTGACCTGGCTGGTTCCAGGGCAGTGTGACAGGACCTGCCTTGATGGGGACCCTGGACTCCTAACACTGCCTACATCAAGATCCCCCTGACGATTTAGCATGAAGTCAATGAAAGCCACTGATATTTTCTGCACAATAGTTTTGTTTGACACTTGCATTTATTATTCTACTCTGTGGGTACTTAGGAACAGCGCTGG